>NC_133360.1:16109243-16427576 GCF_030506205.2 Paramisgurnus dabryanus | reverse complement strand
CAAATCAAGTGTCATATGCAGAAGCAGTAAAACAAGTTAAACAAGTTAAACAGACTAAACAAGGAGTTAGCAGAAATTACAACTTTACTCAAATGCAGAATGAACCTGGAATACTAGAGTGTAATCATAATTGTTCAGTCAATGAAAACACGCTCATAGTAAATAAAACCAAGTTTGTAGCTTTCATTGCTGAAGTAATTAACTGTGCGGCTCAAACAAACAAAAGAACTGAAAAACTGAAAATTATAATAGCAGCAGCAGCACGGCATTTGGATATAAATGATACTTCAGTTGAACAGATTCAGGCAATGCTGGGACATGCAGAGGGAATTGGTGTCTCTCAGGATGCTTCAAGAGGCCAGAAAAGTAAAACTAAATGACAGGGGTCATTTTACAATGGAATGCTCGAAGTCTAATAGCCAATGGTCAGGAATTAAAAAAATGGGTTTATGAATTACCAACACTGCCAGAAATCATATGTATCCAAGAAACATGGCTTAAACCTCAATTAAACTTTGTTATTCCAGGGTATAAAACAATTAGAAAGGATAGAACTGGAAAAAGTGGTGGTGGGTGTGCAACTTTTGTTAAAAATGGGGTGATTCATAGAGAATTAATTATTGATTCACAAATGGAGTGTGTTGTAATTGAGGTGTGGATGAATAAGGGGAAGGTTAAAATTGTGAATTTTTACAACCCATGTAATCAGTTAACAGTTGAAAGTCTGAATTTAATAGGGGAGGGGGATGGTAAGGTAATATGGTGTGGGGATTTTAATGCTCATAATACTTTATGGGGAAGTCCTAATTCTGATAGAAATGGGATAATAATAGAAGAATATATGGAAGATCATTCACTTGTGTGTCTTAACAATGGGAAGGGTACCAGAATTAATGTTAGGAATACTTTAATGTCTTGCATAGATTTAACATTGGTATCTGGAACTATATCACTAAAATGTCAGTGGGAAATTATAGAAAATACGACGATAGGGAGTGATCACTTTCCAATATTATGCAGGATTGGGTTGGAGGTAGAGAAGGAAACAATTAAAACCACAACAAAGTGGAGGTTTGATAAAGCAAATTGGAAGGAATTTAACAGAATATGTATGGGTGAACTGAGTAATTTTGACATTAAGGAGGATATTGATTGTTGCAATAGTAAGATAACCAATGGCATAATTAAAGCTGCTGATGAGACTATTCCAAAAATAAAGAGAGGAGCAAGGAAGAGGGTCGTTCCCTGGTGGAGTCAGGAATGTAGTGAGGCAATTAAACAAAGAAATGTAGCTTTTAAGAAACTAAGAAGGTCTTTAACACCTGAATCACTCCTGACATATCAGAGGAAAAAAGCTCAGGCAAGAAGAATTATTAAAGAGTCGAAAAGGAAATATTGGCAAAATTTCTGTTCATCTATAGGAAGGGAAACACAGTTGGGAGAGGTTTGGAATATGCTAAAGAAAATGAAAGGGGTTTACAGATTTAACAGTATACCAGTATTAATAGAAGATGGAAGGACAGCTGTTACAGAGGAAGAGAAGGTAGAATGGCTGGTTAGTACATTTAAGAAAGCTCACAGCACTGAGAATTTAGATGAATCGTACAGGAAAAAAAGAAAAGAAATTTTGGAACAGAATCAAGATATATATAATCAGAAAACATCAGGTCAGACACCGTTAGATGCTAAATTTGAGATGTTTGAATTAAAAAGAGTTCTAGCACAAGCTGGTTATTCAGCTCCAGGGAAGGATAGAGTTTGTTACATCATGTTTAAATACGTGGATGAGGAAGTGCTTAAAATGCTTTTGGACCTGTTTAATAAGGTATGGGAGGAAGGTAAATTGCCAAGAGAGTGGAAACAAGCTATAATAATTCCGGTAGCTAAGCCTGGAAAAGATTCGTCAATTGCAGGTAATTATAGACCTATTGCTCTTACATCAAATTTGTGTAAATTGATGGAAAAAATGATCACAAATCGATTATACTATGTACTGGAGAAGAAAAATTCATTTGCATTATATCAATATGGGTTCAGGCCTGGACATTCTACCA
Source organism: Paramisgurnus dabryanus (assembly GCF_030506205.2). NCBI lineage: Eukaryota > Metazoa > Chordata > Actinopteri > Cypriniformes > Cobitidae > Paramisgurnus > Paramisgurnus dabryanus. The sequence goes on along the minus strand of NC_133360.1, from coordinate 16,425,522 downwards.
TAGATGCACTAGTAAGACTGGAAACTGATATTAAAAAAGCTTTGTCTATGAAAGAGGTATTGGTAGCTGTGTATTTTGATATTGAAAAAGCTTATGACATGATGTGGAAAGAGGGGTTGTTAATAAAGTTACATAAAATTGGAATTGGGGGGAAATTTTATAACTGGGTATTAAGTTTTTTATTTGATAGATCAATTCAAGTGAAAGTGGGGGATGTTTTATCAAGATCAGAATATGTGGAGAATGGTACTCCTCAAGGGAGTGTTATTAGTCCTATCATTTTTAATATAATGATAAATGATATATTTGAAGAAGTTAGTCAAGACATTAGCACTGCTCTATATGCAGATGATAGAGTCTTGTGGAAAAGGGGAAGAAACTGTGGTTTTATTGTTCAAAAAATTCAAAAAGCAATAGGGAATGTGGAACAGTGGGCACTTGAGTGGGGTTTTAAATTCTCTATTTCAAAATCATGTTGTCAATTTTTCACTAGGAAGAAAATAGATCCAAATGTGCAGATATATTTATATAGACAACCTCTGGAAAAAGTTAAGTTATTTAAATATCTAGGTTTATGGATGGACTGTAAATTAACATGGAAAAATCATATAGATCATATTGAAAAGAAGTGTAATCAAGTTCTTAATTTAATGAGATGTATAATTGGACAGGAGTGGGGAGCAGATAGACAGGCTTTGATGGGAGTTTATTATGCTCTACTTCGGTCCATATTAGATTATGGGTGTATTGTATATGAGTCAGCATCTCAAACACAACTAAAGAGAATTGATGTCATACAAACTAGAGCTTTAAGATGTATTTTAGGGGCTGCTAAAACCACACCAATAGCTGCTATGCAAGTGGAGTTGTCTGAAATGCCTCTACATCTAAGGCGGAAAAAATTATCAATGGCATATTGGATTAATTTAATGGGTCACAATAAAGATCATTTAGCTAGGAAAATTCTAGAAGAAAGTTGGGAAACTAGACAGATAAAGGGATCAGGTTTTGCATGGAAAGCTAACATATGGGCAAAAGAAATGAACCTGGATAAAAGAAAGTATGGGCCAACTATTACAATATCACCAATTCCACCTTGGTTTTTTTGTGAACCACAAATAGACCTCACAATACATGAAAAAATGCAAAAGGGAGAATGTGGAGGGGATATAAAAACAATGGCAAAAGAGCATATTAAAATTGTTCATTATTCATCCGTTCACATTTATACTGATGGGTCGAAAAACCCTGAGTTAGGGATCACTGGTGCAGCCTTTTATGTCCCAGAGTTAAAGTATGGAAATAAAGGGAGATTAACTAATGGAACGTCAGTCTACACGGCAGAGTTAGCGGCTATACAAATGGCTCTACAATGGATTGAGGAAACAAGGATGGTATCTGTTAAGGAGGTGTTAATATGCTCAGACTCAATGGCGTCTCTTTTAAGTCTTCAAACTTTTAAATCATGCAGAAATGATATATTAACAGAAGTTTTTATTAGTTTATATAGATTAAAGAATGTGGGAATACTGGTGAGATTTGTATGGGTTCCAGCCCATGTTGGGATTCAGGGCAATGAAGTGGTTGATCAAATGGCTAAAGAAGCACTACAACTGAATAACATCAATTTAACAGTAAGTTTGAGTAGGGTAGAAGGGAAATCGATTATTAAACAAGCATGTAAAGATATGTGGCAGGTATCTTGGGATTTATGTATGAAGGGAAGACATTTTTATAACATACAAGGTAAATTAAAGCAAAGCAATATAAATCATAATATAAGTAGGAGGGAATATATAATATTTACAAGATTAAGAATGGGACATACTAGGCTCAATGCAAATAATTACATAATAGGTAAACACAATTCAGGTCTTTGTGATGGGTGTCAGGAAAGGGAGACAGTGGAACATGTTTTAATGACATGTGTGAAATACCAGCAGGAAAGAATATTGTACATTAGAGAAGTTCAAGAAATGGGGATTACAGAATTTACAATGGGCAATATTTTAAATGAAGGGACATACACGGGTAGGCTAATAAGAGCATTAATGAGGTTTTTAAAAAACATTTCGGTAATTCATAGAGTTTAATCTGAGTCATGCAGACTTTCCTTGTCACACTCCAGTACAGTAGGTGGCGGTATGCACCTTTCAGTTGGTTTGCAACCCGCCAGTAAACCCACAAAAGAAGAAGAAGAAGAATATTGAAAATGAGTAGACTATTCCTTTAAGAGAATTTAATGTTAGAAGCTTTTGATAGGTGACTAAACAGCAGTGGTAAGATATATTACGTTTACCTAAAGCGAATAGAATGTGTGTTTGTCATTTCGTTTTACCTCAGAGTCTAACATTATTCTAGCGAAAAGAAACAGCTATGGTAAGATCTGTTAACCTAAAGGGAATTAAATGTTTTTCCTTTTTAATAAATATCTGTTTTAAGTCTTCTTAATATATTGTGTTAAAGTCACTGGTTGTTTATATATTTGATAGAAAATACCATGTTATCTAAATATGTGTTGAGGTATTTTATTATATTAAATTAAATTAAAAATAACCTGTGTTATAATACATTCATATAATATAACATTCAGTAATATAACATTCAATTATTCTAACGTTAGGGGAACGTTAAAATAACCTAAAAATAACATTAAGGGAATGTTTATTTTCTTTAAGGAAACATTCCTTGCTATTAAACAAAATCCTTGGAAAATAACATTCTAGAAACCAAAAACTAATGTTAGGGGACCGTTTTGGGTACCAAATTGTTAGCTGGGGATGGGCAGAAATAGTTGGCTTACATGGAAATCCAGGATTTATCAATATTCTACATTAAACAGTGTAGTTTTTATTCGGGCTACTTGAATTCATTTCGGGTTACCAAAAATGAAAGAGTGCCTGCCCGAAGGGCTATCAGGTATTAAAAAATTTTGCGAGCCCTGAATTGAACTGAATAGTTTAAAAACTCTGAATCAAATTAAACCATTTTATTAGAGGAAGGGACAATGAGATATTTGGCAACCAAGAAGCATTTTTCTGTGGTTTTCATTAAAATCCTAGCCATAAACCTAATATGTACTACATATTATAAACAGAATGGGGGCCAGTATATTATAACTACTGGATTTTATGGGGCTCTCTAGGCATATAGTGGGGGCCACTATAATTCTCACCACCTTTCACCTCATCAGCAAAGGCCCTGAATGTATCTGCAACAATATAGCATTTTTAACACGAATCAAGTGGTTATAATGAGAATCTAGATTTTTTATAACATGTACAATTTAATGTAATAGTTAAAGAAAATGCATATTGTACAATATTAAAGGACAAAATTGTGTCCTCAAAATTCATGTCTGTTCAGATCAATAGATGTTGCCAGCTGTGGCTAGAAGGGATACAGCTACGGCCAAAATCTTGTAAAATCTTGCTGTTTTCATTAACCTAACCCCAACATTTTCCAGGATTTAGGCCGCAGCTGAATCCTATCTAGCCAGATCCTCTGTTTTAAAACCTAACCCTTAACCCAACATCCTGTGAGATTTGGCCTTTCCCTGCATTCCAGTTCATTTTTATGACCTTCCTTTCACTTACTTCCCTCAGTCTCATTCACTCGGATGTACGTCATTGATTACGTTGTACGAGTGCCCACTACTGCTGGAACACTTGAAGTAGGTTCAAATGGATTGCCCTTAGCCCTTAGTCACATGGAAAGTGGAGACCGCCCCCTCCATCATTTGAACTGTGCAAAGCGCGAGTTGCTGAAGTACGTCAAAAATGTGTTGCATTGTGGGATATGGAGCTGCCTGAAGTGTACATATGTGTACAATTTGACCTCGGTCAAAATCGAGGGAGCGAGGGTCTATCCATGCAAACTTTCCTCGTCCACTTGACGAAGTGGAATGCACTTCAAAATGGCGACAGGGATTCCCCCGAGGGGAAGTGTTTAGGGAAGTTCGCAAGTGCGTTTCTAAAACTGGAGTGGAACGCAGCCATAGCTGTATCCCCTTTAGCCAGAATTGATGTTTCCCCTTTAAGAAAAGGGGGAAATCTGTTTGGACTACTTCCTGTGTCTAAAGGTCATTGCAGGTGCTGGTTGATCTGAGGGGTGTATGTTGAGAACATGCTTTCTTATTAATTTTTTTAAATTTAGGTACACTGTAAGCCCATACGGGTTGATTGAACCTAAAACATTTATGGAAACTCATTGCCCTAAAAAAGTTAATTTTGCCTGGTTGAAATAACAATTAATTTTAAGTTTAATGTACTTAATGTTTTAATTTCTTCCAATATTCCTGCACTCTTAACCCAGATTCGATGACATTATGTGTGAGAAAACCCATTGCATATAACTTTAGTTTTTATTACTTTATATTACATTTGATGTTATAAATGGTTTTATAACAAAAATCAATGACTGACTTTAAGTCAGTCATTGAATAAACGTGATTTTCCACAGAAACACACAAAAAATGTGTTTTGACATACATTGTCAGTACTGTGGAGAGAAATACAATAAAATGTTCTGAACAGGGTTCATGTAAGGAAACACTGATCACCTGAACGGTGACTTCACAAAATTATAATTTACAACAAAACAACATCAATAATATAAGAGCTTGAACCTATATGACATTTTATTAACAAATATTTGAGTACAGAAAGTTCTTATCAGTTTTTAATTTGTGAAAAAGCAGAAAATAATCCAAATATTCAGGCGCAAAGGATTATGTGTATTCCTCACAACATGAACTAATAATTTTAAGTTCAATTTACTTGAATGTTTTAGTTTAATAGATTTTGTAAGGTTAACAGTTAAATCAACAAATCAATTTAAGCTTTGGCTTCAAAACAGAAAATATTAATGATTTTTCCTTGATTGTTTGAGTAAAGACAATTTCTGGGTTAACAGTGTACATTTCTAAAAAAATTTATATGTTACACTTTATTGGTGTCTGTTGTGTTATGTTGATAACTTGCAGATCTGACATATTTTAGATTAAAATTGTGATAAATACAATCTTCATGATTACAATTATTTGAATTTGTGCTAATTTGTCTATGGCGTTACTGTTTTTTTTTTTTCGGCAACACCACAGACTCTATAGGAATTCCATAGACATGATACAAAAAAGAAACAAATGTTCTTAAGCTTTTATTTTACTGGATATAGCATATTAAACCAATTTTAACTGCTTAGCAATAAAATAAAATAAATATTTTTACAAATATCTGCCTCTCATTTGCCACCCAATTGCAGAATGACCCATCAACTACTGAAGCCTTTGTATCATTTGTAATAGTTTAGCTGTAAAGGACAATTAGAGACTGAACCTCTTATAAATTGTTTTTGAAAATAACCCTGTCCTATTTGAACTAGTTTCATCATTTTTACATGGCATTTCATGGACAATGATTCATTGATTAATATATCACAAATAAATGCAAAAAATATCTTCTTATCAACCAGTCCACGGCAATACAGCTTATGCTTATGATTCAGCCATACTGCATGCATAAACTACATGGACCACTTTTATGATGATGTTTTTATAAAGAATATTGGTCTGTTTATTTTATGCAATTTTACTGTGCCATGGATTTATGCATATACTGCTACACAGCATACGGTTTACAAATGTGCTGTGTTATTCATTGCTTTTCTCTCTTCCTTGGTAGATCACAGATGCATCAGTCTTAGGAAGCAGTCGTCCTTCAGAAGGGAACTGCCCCAAAGCATGAGCGGCTGTCACTGGCGAGGGTCAGAGAAACGCATTTCTGCAACTCTTATCAACAGTTTGTCAACCCCTCATAGGTCCACCTAGGGCCCTGAACACACCCATCTGCCAGCTCAAATAACCCTCAGGCTGTTTGCAACACATGTTTGATGTGAGTGGTTGTGACCGCCACGCTTTGCTAAGCAGCCCCGCTCTACATCATGCAGTGGCGTCGGCGACACTGCTGCCCCATCAAGATGACCTGGAATGTCAAGCGGTCACTCTTCCGCACACATGTAGCAGGCCTTCTCTCACTGGCCTCACTCTTCGCCCTTTTCCTCATCTACTGCCATCAGGATCTGCTGCAGGGCCGGAGCTGGTTGCGAGACAACCCCCTGGTTTACACCATGCGGGGTTTGCGCCCCCACAAGGAGCGCACAAAGGGAAACCAAAGCTCGTTGCGAAGCCTCTGGAAAGACAATACTTACGTGCTGCCCAAACCGTCCGTTAACTTCAATTTTAGTTCTCACCAGGTTGAGATCACTGCCCGGGGGATAGTAGGTTTGGAGATGTCGGCGAACACCAACAACACTAACATCAATAGCAACACCAAGAGCTTGCACAGGGAGATGGGAGTGGGCGGACGTCTGGCAGCCCAGCCTTATCACTGGCTGCTTAATGAGCCTTACAAGTGCAATGATAGCGGCCCATTTTTGGTTTTGCTAATTGCGGCAGAACCGAGGCAACTGGAGGCCAGGAACGCCATCAGGCGGACCTGGGGGAATGAGAGCGTGGCCATGGGTTATGGGTTTGTACGCCTCTTCCTGCTGGGCATGGGAAAGAGACCTGATGTGTATCCTCAGAGCTCCATCGAGGAGGAGAGTTTGCTGTACCATGACATCATCCAGCAGGACTTCATGGACACCTATTACAACCTTACTATCAAGACACTCATGGGCATGAGCTGGGTGGCTCAGTATTGCCCGCACACCCGTTACGTCATGAAAACGGACAGTGACATGTTCGTCAATACAGAATATCTCATTCAAAAGCTGCTAAAGCCAAACACGGCACCTCGACAAAATTATTTTACAGGCTACCTAATGAGAGGCTACGCACCCAACCGCAACAAAGACAGTAAATGGTACATGCCACCAGAGCTGTATTCCAGCGAGAGGTACCCTATCTTTTGCTCGGGAACTGGCTATGTGTTCTCGGGGGACATGGCGGCAAAAATCTACAATGCCTCATTGAGTATACGTCGTCTTCACCTCGAGGATGTTTATGTTGGGATCTGCCTGGCGAAACTGCGGATCGACCCGGTGCCGCCACCAAATGAGTTTCTGTTCAACCATTGGAGAGTGTCTTACTCCAGTTGCAAATACAGTCACCTGATCACCTCCCACCAGTTCCAGCCCAACGAACTCATGAAATACTGGAATCACTTGCAAAGCAACAAGCACAATCCTTGCCTTAATATGGCGAAGGATAGGAGCGGGCGACCGCGGCATAGGAAGTTGCAATGGGAAGGTCTTCGGTGATGGACCACAGCTCAGGGGTGCAGTAGCGTTACCACAGCATGTGCATAATTCAGCAGTGTACAAGAACAGCACAGTGATTTTTTGGTATTGTCAAATAAAGTTATTTTATTTATTTATTTTTTCTTTTAAAGAGATGTTATGTATTGTAAACCTGTTGCAAACTTTTTTAAAGGAGTTGAGAGATATTAACTTTGTGCAATATATAGCATGCACAACAGAAATAATACAATGGTGATATCACCATTTTCAGGTGCCAATTACCCGAGACAAATTAAGGGGTTGTCAAACTTCCTCTTCAAGCAAAGGCTTGAGCGAATTTATCAAGGGCCAATTTTATTGAGATCCTCACTGTTTCTGTATAAAAACAGGGAATATCATATGGTGGTGTATCTGTACCGTGACACTTTCATTGATTCTCAAAGATGTCCACCTTTGACATTAAGAGATGTTCATTTTTCTATCTACCTAAAACCTACAAATGGTTTACAGTAAACGAACCAAAATAAAACAGTATGTGTAATTCAAAAGAATATATATATATATATATATATATATATATGAAGTTTAATTGCATCATAGATGTCAGGTATGGTTAAAATAATATTTTTCAAAGCTTTACATTGACGAAATACTGTATACAAACCTGCCCTTGATGAAGGTGCAGGCAAAACTATTTATTAAATGTATTTCTTATGCACATTGTCTATGAGTTGTGTTCTGTACCTTCTAGAAAGCCAGGCTTATTGCCCTTTTTTTTACGTGTAAGTGAACTTACGCGCACTGTCGATCGCACAGCCTTGCAAAGTATAGTTTGTTTGACTCATATGTGTACAGAGACGTTCAACGTATGTGCATTGCAAAAAAATGCAATGCATCTTCAGGGCTACACAATACAGTCTCCTGTAGGCGACATACACGTACAATGTATGCAGCGTTTCAAAAAACGTATGTGTAAAAATGGACCATACTTCGACCTTAACCTAGCACAGTTTTGACTCCACTTCCTCCAAATAGAAGAAAGCTCACATACTATCCTATAAATTCCTATAACTTTTAGGCCTATACAACCACTGTACAACAAGAAGAGTTGCTTCCATCGAACACTCTTGAAACACCCAAGGAATGATTACATTCGCAATAAGTTTAGCGTAAAAATGAAAATAAATGTGACTGCGAGTCTGATAAAATAAATATAATTGCTAATAATTCACTTCTAATTGACTGTTACAGACAGTTGCACACATCATTTGCAATGTTAAAAACTTACTCTGTTCAAAAATGTGCATAATTCATGCAAATTTCCAAACATTATGGAGAAATATCAACATTTAAATCACCATTATGTGCTCATTAAATTAAAATGAAACTTGAAATTGTCGCAATCAGTCCCCAGATGGAAGAGAAGACTAATGCTTTAATGATAAAGATGCTGGTGTTGCTCTGGGTCAAAATATATAATTAGTGAAGGGGTTCCATGATACATTAGCAGAAAGTAATCCAATTAAAATGAAGTGGGCAACATTTGAAGAGTTTATTTATCATTTTCATAACTCATTTGTCAGGCTGATTTTAATGAACTGTGCATTCGAATGACTATGATAACTGCTAGATGCAGAGTTTGCGCATCACATCAAATTACAGGTGACACCAGGGGCCTCATTCATAAAACGCTGCGTAGAAACCTTCCTTCATTTACGATCATTTATCAAAAATGCGTATGTGTGATTTATAGAACAAACGTACGTGTAGAATGCGTACCCCTGGGAAATCTATCAATTGCAAATTATCTTGAACTTGTGCGCAGCTGAGCAGTTTAGATTTCCGCCCCTAATTATTGTCATTGACATATAAAAGAGAGTTTGTCAATGTTTTCAAGCAGCAAGAATGGCTTATATTTACAAAAACCTGCAGCAATCGGACAAGAAAAAACTGAGTACGTCTGCTCAGACCCTGACATGGGCACTAAGCACGTTTTCACGTCAAAGACCATTTTTATAAATATGGACTTTGCTGCGGATTTTTGCGTACGCACGCATTATAAATGAGGCCCCAGATAATTTGATGGACCCTTACACATTAGTCAAGCACATTGGTTTCACAATACACCTGATACAATTGGTAGAGTGTTGTGTTAGTAGCAAAAAAGGTCATGGGTTCAATCCCCAGGCACACACACTGAAGGGATGTATTCCTTGAAATGCACTGTAAGTCGCTTTGAATAAAAGCGACATTTGTTATCTGTGCGTATTTTGCTTTTCTTCAGTAAATGCTAAAAATAGGATTCAATATAGAAAATGGTAACTAAATATAAAAGACTGGATTTGCTTTCTTGATATGATGAATGGCTCTCTGAAGTTAAGTGAAGCAAATATGGAATAACTGGGAATATATGACAGATCTATATTTAGATTTACAGCAGTGCTTCTGTTAAACATTTTGCTTGCATTGCCAAAGCAAATTCTGTAAATCAATTGTATATACAGTAAACACGCTGTACACTCAACCCAGCATTGGGTCAAATAGACCAACCCAACCCGTTGGTTTAAATTAACCCAGAATATATACTATTTGGCCCAATAATGGGTTAAAACAATTCACCATTTTGGGCTAAAAAAAACTCAGCATAGGTTAAATTTCTTACTCAGTGGGCTGGGTTCATCTCTTTTTGAAAAAAAAACCAGCATTTTTTATATGTATACCACTTAATAATGTTTTATTAACGTAGTTCGGGAGGAACACGTCAAATAAACTACTCAAGTCTACAATCAGTAATCGACAAATACTCTAGTATCACCAGCTGTCTACAATCAGTAATCGACAAATACTCTAGTATCACAAGCTGTCTACAATCAGTAATCAACATATTTACCCAATCAGCATGAAGGCAAGCCCATATATAATCACAGTCAAACTCACCTAAGGATTCTCTACAGTCTTCAGAATCCCTCCACCACCCTGTCTCCTCTCACTCACCAGGTTACTCCCTAAACCAATAATTCTTAAAGTGTGGTCCGCCAAATTCCCCCCCCCCAGTGGTCCGCCAAAAGATTACCTAAACTAAACAAGTGTTCATACAAAATTGTCACTTATTTAAATAGATTTTTAATGCACTTGCGAAACTGTGATCTTCCCATTCTGTTTTAATAATGTAAAAATGGATCGTGGCTAAACCAAAGAGGAGTCAAAAGAAAAGATCAAGCGTCAACTGAAAGCAGCTAAATCCACAGATCTATTAGTTTTGTAATGTACTAGTTTTTGTTTCATTTGTAAAATCCCTGTAATTTCAGTGATTTTGGACATAAAGGGGAAAAAAATCAGCATTTTATTGTTACCATAGTTACAACCATAGACTTCATATACCCACCACCTTAGTTTTAAACTAATGGCTCTTTGACATGACATTAAGTAGGACCTAGGCTATTACAATATATTTAATTGCAGTTTTTTTCACATGTGCAGTTTGTTGTTCATATTAAGCTGCAACTCATTTCACATTTACTTTTTCAAATAAAATAAAATTCATATAATAATGTCTGAACATAGCATTGCATTTGTGTTTAAAAAAAATTAGTTTTTGACTTAAAATTTAGCTTATCCTTCCTATTATGTTGTTTTTTGGGGGCGTGTTAGAGTGGAATTCTTTCTGTTAGGTGGTCCTCAGAAAAAAACTGGAAGATAAAGTGGTCCTTTGGCTGAAAAAGTTTGAGAAACACTGCCCTAAACCTGGGGGGGGTAATCTGTGTTCGGGCCCATCTCCCCAAGTTTTGCCAGGTTTGCGGTTTTCCCGGACAATTGGGCTATTTTGAAAATACAGTTGTGAGCATTTTACCTTTAAGAATTTTAGAATTTGATGCCTATTTGACCGAGAAAAGGGGTATTTGTAGTCTCACTCCTTCAACAAAGATATTGGACTTCCTTTTTTAATGATGCATTTGCTATTTTTGTGACTTTAAATAGGAGACTGAAATCAACATGTGTCTATGTGTGCTCTATCTATTTTTTGTATATTAACGAGTTCACACTTACAAATCCAATTTATTTGTAAGTGTGAACTCGTTAATATACAAAAAATAGATAGAGCACACATAGACACATGTTGACTTCAGTCTCCTATTTAAAGTCACAAAAATAGAAAATGCAGATATAACCCAGCCAACATTTCCTATTTTTGTGACTTTAAAGGGACACTTCACCCATTTGCATTAAGCTTTGTATAGTTGGAACCCCAGTCATGTTTTTGAATGGTCATGCATAATTTTCTCAGTTGCCACTGAGACAGGAGAAATACAGATTTCAGTGTTGCACTTCCTTCTTTCAATGATGTATGCATCACTTTGAGATATGTTTTTCTGTAAGAAAGTTATTTACACTTAGTTTACACTATCACCCCCCCCCAAACAATTTATTATATGATTTAATATTCACATATTTTTGCTCTATTATTAACACATATCCAACAATCGTTGAATGAATAATAAGGTAAAAAATGGTCTTTTGTAAACATATGGGAAACTTGAGTGTGGACTGCCTCAGATAGCACATATAGCCACAAATGATACACCATCTTTAATCTTAGGTCCTACTCTAAAAAATGAGTCCATTCACAGCATTTTCTTTGGTTGTGTGCATAATTAATCCCTTGCTATTTATTATATGTGCAAAACAAAAAATTAATATTTATATGAAAAATGTATTTTCACACCCTTCAGTAAAATAAGAATATCTTTTGAATGCGACATGCTAAAGAGTTCATTCTTTTTTTGGGTGTTTACTGTCTGCTGCTGGTAACAACCAGAACTGTCTGCAGTCTGCTAGACCACCCAGAACCAGAGTTATACACTATCAAACCAGTATTTACAACATAAAAAAAGAAAATTTGGTGTTTTATCATATGAAAAACAACATAAAAACAATATTTGTCACAAACTTTTTATGTAACTTCAAAGGGTTTTCTGCAAAATGATATAAAGATATTGCATTTATTCCACTGTAAGTGGTTATGGGAGCACTTCAAATGTTTTTAGGCAGAAATTGTATACAAAAAGGGTATTATTCCTCCCATCAGTTGGAGTATAATAACTTTTGCATTTATTATGATAGAGAAAAAATTCCTTTTTCCTCTGTAAGCTGGCAATTGCTGGAATCAAACAACACTGTCTGCAGGTTTCGTTACCACTTAGGGCCAGAGTTATACACTTTTAAATACAGACTTTAGAAAAAAAACATCAAAAAGCGCCTATTTATTTTTGTGTTTGTTAGAGGACTGACAACACATATAAACATGTTGAGCACTTTTAACAGTGTTTTATGTAATTTCAAAGGGTTTCCTGTAAAATGATACCAAACTTTTGTATGTGCATCTCTGCTTGTGAGTATGAGAAGCTTTTGAAATTGGGTAGGCCAAATCCAGGCGGAAATCCCCAAATAGCCTCAGAGTGTAAGAGGTTATGGGATTAATGCACATTAGGAAAATAAATAACGTTCATTTTATAAGCCTACAGATAAACAATTATAAAACTAGCCCAAAAAAGGCAATTTCAAAATTTTTCCCACAACTGTATTTTTAAATAGCCCAATTGTCCGGGAAAACCGCAAACCTGGCAACACTTGGGGAGATGGGCCCGACCACAGATTACCCCCCCCCCCCCTAGGTTTAGGGCAGTGTTTCTCAAACTTTTTCAGCCCAAGGACCACTTTATCTTCCAGTTTTTTTCTGAGGACCACCTAACAGAAAGAATCCCACTCCAACACGCACCCAAAAAACAACATAATAGGTAGGATAAGCTAATTTTAAGTTTAATATGCAACTGTTTCAAGTCAAAAACTATTTTTTTAAACACAAATGCAATGCTATGTTCAGAAATTATTATATGAATTTTATTTTATTTGAAAAAGTAAATGTGAAATGAGTTGCAGCTTAATATGAACAACAAACTGCACATGTGAAAAAAAAAAAGATTTGTAAGTGTGAACTCGTTAATATACAAAAAATAGATAGAGCACACATAGACACATGTTGACTTCAGTCTCCTATTTAAAGTCACAAAAACAGGAAATGCAGATATAACTTAGCCAACATTTTGTTCAGTAAAGTGACTTTTGCACAGTACAAAATGCTGGGTTATTTTTAGCTGGGTCAAAAAGGGTCGAGCCCAGCCGAATATTTGTATTTGTCCAAACAATGTGTATTTGAAACAGTATGTTGAAACAGCTGGGTTTGTCCCTTTTTGAATCAACACTGGGTTAAAAATAACCCAGCATTTTTTAGAGTGTACTGTACTATATAAGTGTCTACGTTTATGAACATGGCAGTTAACACACAAACGTGTAAATTGTCCTGAATATCATCTGATGAGAATGAGCTTTTCTCTTGAAAAAAATAAGTAACCCGGTGCTTGCAATCTATTAAATCCTCATCTGTTCTTAAGGATTTATCTTCCTCAATTAATAGGAATCAAAGTCGTGGCCAAGGGCAAGAGAATATAACAAACACTACCGGCTTTCATTTGGCGACTCTGGGTGCAATCACAGAGAAAGATTAGTGCACTTCATCCCCAACAACGATTTACCAGAGAGAGAGAGAGAGAAAAAGAGAGGGAGAAATAGAAGGAAAAAAATAAGTGACTGTGGGTGATGAATGAACAGGAAAGAGGCTGTGACTGATCAGTATTGAAAACCTGTGCTTCTCTAAATGTGTGAAAAGTGAACCCGGGGAAAAGGGCCGTGATGTCCGGCGTGATGGAGTGGGTCACCGCGACACGCATTTCCAGAAATATAGCGAGTGCTGGAGTGTGATAAATGCCCTGATGCTATGAAAAACCCTATAACATAGCAAAGTCAATTGGCGCTATTGAATGAGTACAGCCTTAATTCTCCATGGTCGTTTATAGGCATGCAGATTTCATCTAGATGTCTGTTGTAGAGAAGGTTTATATTTGAAGATCTGTACCAAAAACCAAGCAAACTGAAATCAGTTTAGCATCATGACGTTTAAAGATTCTGGGTGATGTGAAGCTAGTTTCGAATGTGATGGTACCTTTGATTTTATGCTGCTTTTGAAGTCATTGCTTTTCATAAGGAAAACAGGTAAGGAATTTAGGATTGTGCTTCATAAGGTCTTTGACGTCCTATAAGGAATAGCAGCCCTCATTTACTCACATACAATAGAGTAAAAAAAATCCTTATTTAATCCAGGTCAGTTTTAGTTGGGTTTCCGCATGAGACCATGCAAAGTGTAACGAACAAGAGCGTACTGAAGAATTGAAGGCAAATTTATCTAAGCCCACTTTGCTCATTAGCACTCAACCGGCAAAAAAGAATCACCAAGAATATAAATGTCTGAACTCTTTATTTCGAAAGAATGACTAGCCTGCATTACAGGATTTCATGCATTTTACTTTCTCACCAAACAAATCTTATTTTTCTCTGCTGTTGCCTTGGTATAGCAGAACCGTCAAAAGATATCCTCTTGGAGCTTTACCGAGGTAAAACTGTTGTGATGGAAAATAGTCTTAGACCAGCACTTAGGACCATGCAGCTCCTTTAAGGACCACAATTTCTTTAACCAATAATAGCTGTGTTTTCCGGGAGATGTCCAAATGGAAAAATCAATGTGTTGATCTGCTTTGAGGTGTAGCTGCTGAAAAGGACTTGGGTTCGTAATGTAACTCTTGAGAAGGCTGACAAGGAAAAGACTTTGGCATTATTTTTCACCAGCACATATATATATATATATGCTGAGCAGAGAAATCCATCTTTTAAAACCCTCGTATTCTGTTAAAAACACGCTTGTAAACAAGCATTACAACATAATGGCCTCATGTGCCCATTTGTTACTTGTGGTTAAATGACTGAGAGAATCTTTCAGACAATATGAACCATTTATAACCCAGTGGCAGGCTCACATCGATTCAGTATAAAAAAAATCTAATGTCTCATACAATTGATGGCTGACATTATTGCGCATATTCCAAACCACATTCCTCTCCCACTTTATCCCTGATTCCAGCACCACAGATTGACAGATTGATGGAATGCAACTGATTTTTATGAAAGATATGCAACTTGTGTTATCAAAACAACAGAGGTCAACAACACAGATCTCAATCTTCATAATGTGTCATATTAAACAATTCAGAAGCAGTTTTCTTTGATTATATGCAGAATAAGAAAGAAAATGTTTTTTGAATTTACATCATACACTATAAATTTCGGTGGGATAGTCACAGAATTTTTTGCTCATTTTTCTATAGCATTCTCACAGATCTCGGCATTTTTCTGTGGCCCTGCTACAGACTGTCTTTTTCCGTGGCATTCTCACGGATTAGTTACTCAATTGTTTTGTCCTATTTTCTTACCATTGTTGCTTTGGTTTAGGGTTAGATTTACATGAAAGGAAATCCTTACCCAAACCCAACTCTAACCCCAACGCCAGGCGACAATTGTTTAAAGTTTAGAAAATATAAAAGAATAAATCAGAAAAAAATTGTATAAACCAATAGTTAAAGTGTCATACAAACACCAAACCCTAAACCGAAGCGAAAATGGTTTGAAAATAGGAAAAAGCAGTTAAGTAACCAATCCATGAGAATGCCACGGAAAAATGAGCAAAAAATTCCGTGACTATCCCACGGAACTTTGTGAGATCGCGTTGTAAAAAAATTGCTGTCATTGCCAGAAAGTTTACAGCAAGGTTTTGCATAAAACTGCATATTTAGTTAACTGATACTGTAAATATTTTACCTGACAATGTAGTTAGTCACCATAATACAAGCAGTAAATGGACAGCCAAATCATAACAAAAATTTTAAATGACCAGATTACAGTGCACAGTGTCATGCACTCAAATACAAAACACTATAAAGGTAACACATGTGACATAAAAATAATAGTATACACGTTAATTAATTCAATTCAATTTTATTTATATAGCACATATATAATTCACAATTGGTGATTGTTTCAAAGCAGCTTTACATTAATAGAAGCAGTGGAAAGCACAGAAAATCGACAGATAGCACAACATAATACACGATAGCACAAGCAGCTAAATTTGCTGCAGCTATGAATCAACATTATAAGCGTGCGTATTGCTAATGTAACGTAAAGAAGAGGGTGCTAAGTTAAGCGCAAGAAGGCTGCCTCCCAGGGTTGAAAAACCCCCTAGGAGAAAAAAAACCCCAGGCTTAGCCGGGGAAGTAAAAAAGTCCTAGGAGGGAAAAACCCTTGGGAGATATATTTATATATACATTGAAACGATTAAGGAGATTAGTCGGAGGTTAAGCGGGTTCTGCCGGTGGTCGTTGGTCAGGCATCAGCTGGGCATCATGTTGAAGGTCAGCTGGTGGATCAGAGGTGTGCTGACTTTCACATTTACCGGAACTGGGTCTGTTTGTCTCATTGTCCTCGGGGTTGAGGACGAGACATGAAGAAAGAAAAACAAAACCCTATAAGCAATTAGGTAAACATTTGTTCACCATTTTTACCATAACATTTTATTTTAAATTTTTATTACAATAAACATAATGATACTTAATGATATTTTACTGTAAAATATTCATATCTTTTATTTGATATCTTGATAAAACAGTTTTTCTGTTTATGTAAAGGTTTTACAGTTAACCAATTTAAAGCTTCATACTGTAGCTGTCAGGATCCCAAATGTTATTAAGTGTATTTAGTCTTGTTTGGTGCCAGGATCCTGACACCCCTGTATATGTGTTCTGTGTTTGTGTGGAGAGTCACGTGATCTATGTGTTATGTGTGGCACGTGCTCTCCTGTCTTTAGTCTTAACCTTACCCTCCTGTTTCCTAATTATGTATGATTAGGTTCCTCACCTGTTTGTCATTGTCCCCTAATTAGTTTCCCTATTTATATGCCATTGTGTCTCTTGTCTTTGCCGGATCATTGTGTTTGTATGTTGTCAGGAGTCCGTCTAGTTTTGTCATGCCTGTTATTATTTCATTCTTGCCTTGTTTACCCCCTCGAGGGAGTTTTTGTTCATTAATAAAAGTCTTTTGAGTTGAGAGCTGTCTGCACTTGGGTTCATCCTCCCAGTGGCGGTTCTACACGGAGGCCAAGGGTGGCCCGTGCCTCTGTAGACATGTCCCTGGCCACCCCTGTGGCCACCCCGTGCTGACCAAATAAAAAAGTATACATTTATTTTGATTTTACACGCGAGCGCCAAAAGCGGAACTAATGCGACGCAACGTTCTACACGGGCAAATTAGAGCGGCGCACCCAACCACTGCACTGTAGCTGGCTGAGGGCAGGGGGGCAGGGTTTCATATTTTATTGAAGCTTCCACGGGCGCCGCCATTGCTTAGCGAACACCCATCTGCTGTTAGCATCCCATTGACTCCCATTCATTTCTGCTTCACTTTGACAGTGAATAACTTTTCATCTGATGTGTTTAAAGACTCCAATTGTCCTTTAATTATTTCTAAAGAAACACGAAAATGTATAAAAGGCACCATTACCTTGTATCTTACGTTATGTCCCAGTAGAAGCAGTTTTTGTAAAAATATGCTAGCGATTGCGTCATAACCTGCGACTCTCTGTCGCACAGTAGAGAAATTACCGTATGGACAGGAGGAGAAGCTCGGAGGCAATCTTTTACTGTCTATGAGGCAATCGGGTGGACATGGAGGCATAAAATCAAGGGAGATTATTAATCAGAATACTTACCCAAATGTGTTCCTGTTCACGCTCGCCGTCTCTGCAAGATTCGGCGGGTGATTCAGATTTCTCTTGGCACGGCTATTAGAAGACTTACAATTGTCACACAGGTTGCTCACGTGATATCTACGTCATCAAGCTCAGTTTGATTCTGCGCAGTACGCTCGACACCCAGGAAGTGGGTGCTTCTAATTGACTTCACTTGTCTCCGTTGAATTCAATGGGGTCGCTGTGTCCATTTTTTTTACTGTCTATGGCTGAGGGCTGCGGGTGATGCTCGGCGAGTGTCTTAATTCGTTCCCAATCTCCCGATGTTGAGAATGTGTATGCAGGTTTGGGCACTGGTAATGACTCTAGCTCACTTCACATTGGGACACAGTTCACTTGTTCTCCTGTGACGTGGCTGCTTGTTGCACGTTGTGATCATTCACAGCTGTCACTCATCAACAACCGGCAAAACCAACATCTCGCTGACTTTTTAAATAGTACATTGTAAAAAGCGCTTAAATATACGTGCATAAAATTGGAGGAATATAATTAAATGTTACATATAAAAATGTTTACAATCTAAAATAAATATTATTTTAAATATTGATTAGATTGTGGTCCCTAACTGTCTAGCAATGTGTGTTTATATGTAAACTAAAACAAACGTTTGTCTTTATAAAAGTTTGCATTTCATAAAGTTTATTGAGTAGGCTTGCATGATTTTCAGTTGGAGGGCTTTAGAAAAGATTCCAGCTCCTCTTTTGCACCTGCACTCACTCTTGTATTAAATAAATATATATATATGATTGTAATTTGTAAAGTAAAATAAAGTGTAAGGGGTGGTTTCCCGGAAGGGGATTAGACTAGTCCTCCACTAAAATAAATGTAAGATCTGTCCAAACTGAAAACAACTTGCACTGACATATCTTAAAATACATCAGTGCCCTTTGTTTTGCTTCAAAATGCACACAAGTAATGTTTTTAGTAAGGCATGTTTGTTAAAACTAGTTATATTTCCTAATTAAACTAAGGCCTAGTCCTGTCTCAAACTAATTCCTGTAACCACCCCTATAATCTTTAAATATAATTTCTTGCCATTTTTTATGTGCCCCTCTGGTAAAACACTGGCCCCTCCTTGGCCCCCCTAGTGAAATTTGTCTAGAACCGCCACTGCATCCTCCACCATCCCTGACAGTAGCATTTTTAAATTATTATTTCGTTAAAATTACAAAAATAATTTACTGTGTACGTTTTGGGATATAAGTTACACTCATTGCACCACAGACCAAAAATTTACATTAACCATTTGATTGTTATACATTTGTGTGCATCATGCTAAAAAGCGGCTACACTGCAACAAGAAACTGCAATAGCTTTGATGTTTTGCTTTCATTGGTAATTTATTCATAAATACTGAATACATTTTAAATAAATATTCATGACACAGACTATGTAACCTCAAATGTAATACATATTTTTATCAAACATTGTGTATACAGCAAAAAAGAAATACAAATTTGGCCGTATTTGTTCAATTAAACGCATAACTTGAATGATTTGCTAACATCTTTTCCTTAAATATGGGTGGCATATTGAATCTTTTAAAGTGGTTCTCCTTCTGAAAGAGTTTATTTTTAGCATGTTGGCACAGTGGTTCAAGCTGCACAGTCGCATGAATTTTTCATTGTGTTTTTGATTGATTTGATTTAGTGGTCTATGCCAAAGCTACAAATCCTGACTGCTTCAGTTTGTAGTGAATCCAAAATTTATCACCCGGTATGTGAACTTAAGTTCATCGTGGTTCAAACTGTTTGAGAATGCCAAGAAGAGTAACATAAATTTTGAATCTTCATAACATGTAGACCTTATGTGTTGATAGAAGATTTCTTATGAGGGTCTCCAAAAATACCCACTGCTAATCTTAGCAATCATATACAGTATGTTGTTGGAAAGTCATATTTTCATAAAAAGCTTACATCTCACTTCCTAAGACACACTGTCTGATATCTAGTGTAACTTGTAACAGCAGACCCCCCAACAAATTCAAGCTTGTCAGCTCAAGCAAGACTCCAGGGTTGACTGGTTCAACAGCATGTGTAAAATAACCAGCCAGTATGTCAATCTGGGATGTCTTGCAGAACTTGAAGGAGGCGGCGTTGAGCTCGCTTGAGGACTTTAAACAGCCTGTAATGTCCAAAGCCTTTATTATGCCATCTAGTGGGATTTCCCTTAAGCTTGCTGAAAGTTTAAGGAAGAACAGTATGAAGAACAGGTCAGGCAAGTTCATGCACGAAACATCATCAAATTTTAATCAAATTAATAAAAGAGGAGAAGTGCTGTCTGTTTTCATTTTTTATGGTAGGCTACAACTGTTACACAAAAGGCAAATGTGTCACTAAGGGCCCTATTTTAACGATCTAAGCGCATTGTCTAAAGCGCACAGCGCAACGTCTAAATGGGCGTGTCCGAATCCACTTTTGCTAATTTAACGACGGGAAAAATGGTTTGTGCGCCGAGCGCATGGTCGAAAAGGGTTGGTCCTATTGTAATGGGAGTATTTTGGGCGTAACGTGCAGTAAACCAATGAGAGACTCAGCTCTCATCCCCTTTAAAGGCAAGTTGCGCTGGCGCTATGTCTTATCCCTATTTAGATGACGGACTTTGTAAACTGAAAAACTAAGCGGAGGAAAAAGATCCCCAGTTTAAGATTAATGTTAAATAATTGTGTTGTTTTTCACTTGTATTGAAATTGTTATTTTTTTATTAAAGACTTTTAAAACCCGTTTTCTTTTAGTCATGGAAGTAAAAAAGCAGGCTTTTAATTGCTTTAAATGTATGGCTATCCAATATCATCAAAACATAATTTACAAGTATGTAAGATAAGGTTTGTACTCTAAAAATACTTTATTTGTAACAAACAGGAGATAAAGAATTTACAAACGGCTCTCCTCACATTTCAGCACTTTGGACAGCGTTTTTAGCAAAGAGTTTTTTTAAGCATTACTTAAAAATGTTTCTCATCTCACCATATCCACAGGTACAGAGTCATCATATACAATAAATCCGTGAGGTAGCATTAAAAAACATTTAAAAACAGATGCATTTGTTTAAAGCAAAGCATTTATTTACTTACCAGGCTGCAGGTGAAGCAGCTCTTTGCGCCTTCTAACGTCTCATAATCTGTCCTCATTTATGTCCAAGAGATTCAATAATAATCTTTTACATTCAATCCTTTAATCTTTCATATTTAAAAGCATTTTTGTGCTGCTGCGCATTATGTACCTTGTGATAAGCAAACCCGCGTTGTCCTCCCGTGTTTAGGCGCATTTTACTAATGCGCTCTTTAAATAACATAAAACACATTACGCCATTGACTTTAGACTTTAGACCAGGTTTTTGTTGGTCAATGGCGTAGTCTATTTTAGTTGCCTCAAAATAGCAACGCGCCAACAATGCGCCTGAACACACCTCGTTTTCAGACCAGAACGCCCATGGGCGCAAAAGGGGGCGCAAATGCAATTGCTATTTAAACAACGCGGCGCTAAACGTGAAAATTAGGGTGGAAACTAGCGAAAGACACTTGCGTCGCGCATTGCGCTGCATTGCGCCGGGTGTAAGATAGAGCCCATTGTCTATTTTAGTTGCCTCAAAATAGCAACGCGCCAACAATGCGCCTGATCACACCTCGTTTTTAGACCAGAACGCCCATGGGCGCAAAAGGGGGCGCAAATGCATTTGCTATTTAAACAACGCGGCGCTAAACGTGAAAATTAGTGTGGAAACTAGCGAAAGACACTTGCGTCGCGCATTGCGCTGCATTGCGCCGGGTGTAAGATAGAGCTCTAAATGTGGCATTTTAGGACTGTCACAAAACATTGAAATCAACAAATGTTGACTTGTAACATTTTTGCATATTTTCAGCCCGATTTTTTTATTGCGAGAACATTTATGCAGAAGCTTTTAACCAAAACAACTTACAGTGTATTAAAGATATAAATGTTTTTATTCAATATGTGTGCTTCTGTGGATTGAACCCATCACCTTTGCATTGCTAGCACATTGCTTTACCAGTCAAGCTATAAAAGAGCAACCTATAAGCAATAACATATTCCACTGGGTCTCCTTGTGTTTGCATGGATATATTGTCCATCAGTTTTTATGAGTGCCACTTTCTTGAGGTGACTGCTGCAAAAATGATTAATTTCTTCGATTTACTAGAAACAGTTCCACACTAAAGTGCTAAGTTGTATTCTGCAGCCTTCCTGTTTCTTTATCTTATGAAACTTATTGCTATGCATGGCAACCTTTGTTTCGCAAGGTCAGGCTCCAAAGGTACAGAAGAACTCACCATCCTTCTCCGTCTTTTCTATCCTCCCATATCTCTCCATCCTCTCCTCCGCTCTTGCGGATAATGAAGTCAACTGTTTGAAAAGCAAAAGGCATCGTTCTTGGTTTTATGATAATTGGCCCATCTGTCATTCCATAAATAACGTGGATCCGCTCAATGTGTTCGGAGTTAGCGTTGGTAGGGAAGCTTGGATAGGCGCATCCAGGAATGACAGGGAAAAACAAATTACTTCCTCTGCTCTGCAGGCAGAGTTTCAACATAGCACATTATACGTCAGACCTCGTAAGAGGTGGCTGTTTTCGGAAACACAGAATCTCCCGCATTAGGGAATGATCACAATCCCGAGATCGGAATACTTGTGTCTGTGTTATGATGCAGGAGCTATTCTTGGCTCTGTTTCTTGAGGCATGTTCATGGGAGGGTGACGGCTTCAAATCTGTAAGCCAGAGGGAGGACAGTTGGTTGCAGGTAGCCTTGGTGTTCAGATCCACAGAAGGCTTCAGAGTAACCGGGCTGTTGCATTGCCATGGTAACCGACCATTGATCCACGGAGTTGTTGTGGGGGGAGTGGCAGCAGCAGGGAAAGTGACAGAACACATCACGGTTCTCCGGAGGGAGAGAGAGAGAGAGAGAGAGAGAGAGAGAGAGAGACAGAGACAGAGACAGAGACAGAGACAGAGACAGAGACAGAGACAGAGAGAGAAAGACTGTCATATGAAATGAGGACAGACACCTGTGATGAAACAAGAAGAAAAATTGTAAGCATTTATATTCTTAAATAAACGCTAAATGAAATGAAAATGAAAATGAAAGCCCTTTTGATGTCTTTTTACAAGACTTCCTTTATTCAAAATTAAGAAACCAACATTCATCAAAGAATAACGAGAGAGAGAGAGAGAGAGAGAGAGAGAGAGAGAGAGAGAGAGAGAGAGAGAGAGAGAGAGAGAGAAAGACTGTCATATAAAAAAAAAGACAGACACCTGTGATGAAACAAGAAGAAAAAATTTAAGCATTTATGTTCTTAAATAAACACCGAATGAAATGAAATGTAAATTAAAGCCCTTTTGATGTCTTTTTACAAGACTTCCTTTATTCAAAATTACCAACATTCATCAAAGAATAACAAAAAATTTAATTTCTTTTTGTGCACTAAAAAAGTGACAGCTATATTTTCCAGAAAATTAATTTAAAGAGCCCCTATTATATTGATAAAAACAACATTATTTTGTGTATTTGGTATAATGCAATGTGTTCGCGTGGTTTGTGGTTCAAAAACACATTATTTTCCACATACTGTACGTTATTGTTGCCCCTTTATGCCCTTCCTACCTAGCGTTGATTTTGTACAAAGCTCATCGTTCGGAAAAGTGCAGTGTCTTCTGATTGGGCAGCTGACCAATTACGTTGTGATTGGCCTGAATACTTCTGACGTCAGCTGGAAATGTGACGCTCCTTACCATATTTTGAAGATTAGCTCCCAATGCATTACTATGAGGAGTCAATATCGTTTTTACTACCTTATCAATATGAGCCCAAATCTGATCCAGAAAATGCAGATGGCCAAGCTGATCGATCAACTTTGCCAACACGGCTTGAGCAGAAAGTAACAGATTGGTAAGGTAAGGAAACTAAAACATTAAAATCATTTCTGCATTTGTGTTTGTAGAAATGACAAACAACAAGTGCTACTTTGCACTGCTTAAAACTTGCGTTTGAATCATGGTTTAGTCAGTAGTAAATACTTTAAATATTTAAACATAGGCTACTTAAAGGCTGTGAGTCAGAAGCGGGCAGAATTATGATAATGATCATCATGTCCATGTCTACAGGCCGATGAAGTAAACTGTTGCCTACAATCCATGTGTTTGTTGTAGTCCAAGAAAAGAAATTTATGTTGGACATGATAAGTCAATCGGACAATACTTGCTCTTTAAAATAAATATGAATTACAGGCGTTCTAAGCGAATCTGTGAGACGTTAGTTTTTGTTGACGTTTGAATTGTTTTCAAACAGACGGAGCGTAGCTAACTCCTCCCCCTCCCCCTCCCTTCCGTGCTTTCATGAACGCGCCCAACCCCTTCCCCCAAATCCTTCTTGTCGTTTATTGGTTGAAACACTTTGTTATGGTTTCTGTTTGTAGGTTTGGCCACTATGTTGTTATTGCCGTTTGTGAAGCCGGGGCTGTCTACAGAGATCGCGTTTTTTTACAGTTTGATCAGCGGACAGGCAGCAAGCAGATGGTGAGAAGATGTTTGCTGTATGTAACAAAAAAATTGTATGGTCTAAAACGCGTCAATTCGCTTAGAGCACCTTTAAAAGTCTGCAGCTTTAAATTTGCCGTTTATATCCATATAACTGTATTATATATAATGTTAATATACCAACATAAGCTCTATTTTGGAATATATATATAACTATAATATATTAAAATACAAGGCCACGTGATGATGTACACTCTGTAAAAATTATGGACAAACACAACCGTTGATTTAAACCTAGAAAATATCTATATTTTAACTAAGAAACAGGTTGAAACAGTTTAACATTTTGGGTAAAACAAAAAGCATAGGCCCAGATAGCAATATAGACTCTGGGGCAGGTCTGTTTCTAATTCGGCAGCTCCGCTTTACCTCTGTTGTGGATCCGGCACTGAGTCTATTGCTATCTAGGAGTTAATCTAAACCAGTGGTCTGCAACATTGACCGTGCAGAGTTTGTGAGTTGCCTGCCAAAGCACATTTTACTAATTGCCTCAATTTTAATATGTATTTATTACATATTTTATATAAGCTTGACTTCTTTTATGCATGTTGACATTTTAAACGATGATAAAACATATCAACAAATAAAATAAAATAAAGTAAAATAATAAAAGTTTTGAGTGCACTATATCAAAGTAGCCCTCCAGGTTTTTATCCATTGGTTGTCCTTGCTGACAAAAAGATTGGAGACACCTGATCTAAACTCAACAGTTTTTTTGTCCATATTTTACCCAACCATGAGTTGAAGAATCCCAGCATGCAATAAGAAATATGCACAATGTTACCAACACAACTGAAATAATGCATGTTCATTAACTACCCAGACAGCAGACGGCTCCGGGCCGGATCTACATCGGATCCGCACTGAGGGGCTGCTGACTTTGGCACTACAGATAGCAAAAATGCTAATCAAATACTCAAATGAATGTGGTATATGAATTACTGAACCACATAATAATCCATATCCATTGAGTTTAGCCTGAACAAATATGACTGAAATACACAATGTGCCTCCAAAACCAAGAGCAATCGTTTCAAATACGCATTTAGTCTAGACGCAGGAGCTAAATGTTAAGCGTTCAGAGAGACTCGGCGGTCATGATATAAGGTTGCGGTGGGGAACTTGTCATTTAGCTGTGATGTGTTTTACTGTGAGAAAAGATTATTGGAGCAGCGATAAGGAGATGCTGCAAGGTCAGCGGAATGCCTGAGATAAAATAGTCAAGCTGTTGGCGGGCAGAAAGAGTCTCTGAAGCCAACTGATAAAAGGTCCAAGGATAAAAAATCCTGATAGGTCCTGAGATCCAGGACCACATATATTAAAGAAAAAACCTGTGAGACAAAACCACTAAACACATTTCTCATAATATCTTCTTTTTTGTTTTACAGAAGAAAGAGTAAACCACATTAGGGCTTAATCTTAATTAAGATTATTGTTCATTCTCTTAATTCTTTCTTTTAATTCTTTTTATCTTGATTTGGCCTATAAACCTAGTGTTTTGTATATTTCCAGCTGCAGTGTTTTTCGAGTCTCTTGATTTACAGCAGAACAAGCTTTGGCCCTTTGTACAGCAGTGAAGTCTCCATGACATTGCTTTTTCCTCCCAATCAAAATATGATTCTCACTTTTTCACACCTGGTACTGTCCAATTACAGCGGCGCTACACTCGGATGGAGGTATCTATTTCCCGCAGCGCCTCTTTGGGGTGTATTTCATTTGCCGTCTTGAATGGACACCAGTGGATTACTGAGATCAAGAAGCTGTGAAATCCCTTCTGAGACCTTGAACAACCAGGATCACCAGTCTGTGCCTTTTCAACAAAGGGCAAACCATTCCTGCCGAATACAGAGCGGAAACCCCCTCCACAGGCTACCACTTAAACACACTGGTAGGGAAAGATCCCTTGCATTGTTACTGTACTATATGCTTTATGCATGTCGTCCTCAGATTTTTGAAAATTATTTGTAAATGACTTAAGTGTGTTAATAAATTATATGTTTTTGAGGGAAAATTATATATTTTTTGAGCTTATTTAGCGAAATTGAAATCAAAACAAGGAGATCTGATAACTGTTTCAAATATGATGGCACTTTGATAGCTTCAAATCTTATTGGTACTGGCCAGTGGTGGCCGGTGGCTTCTTTTTCAAGGGCGCACGATGCAAAGCTCATTAAAACATGTATTTAATTTATGATGTGTGTGGTCCATCATGTCAAAATATGTGAACTATGTGCATCACGCATCATGTCATAATACGTACCTACTGCACACGCGTCAAAGGGGTTTATGATAAAAAAGACACTCACGTTTGCCAGATACTCATTTAATCTCATGTGTAATAAGAGTTTAGTGTAAAGTTAGTGTCTGGCGGATGTGAGCATCTCTTTTATCATAAACTATTTTGGCCACTCCAAATACATATTTTGAATTTGCGCCCTCGGAACAGAAGTCACTGGCCGCCATTGGTTCTGCTGCATCTCATGACCCTTTATTGGCCCTCTGGAGTTATGTGGGTTACTTTTATGAAGAATGTTTGTACTTTTTGGTGCTTCAACATTTTGAGTTTTAACTTTAAGATGATGGCATTTTAATCCTTAGTTAAATGCATAATGTTTGGGTCTTTACAATATGTTTATACCTGTTAAGAAGCTTTTTTTAATCGATCGGATCAAAAGTGGACAATTGAGCGTATGCCAAAAAATACCCATTAGGATTATGCACTAATGACATTCCACATCTCTAAAGACCTGAGATATGCATTTATGGGTTAATATAAAAATGATTTGTTTGTATTTAACTGATAAAAAGAAGTCATATAACATTTTTGGGTAAACTATTGCTTTATAACAAACAGGTTGCGATGATGTCTTTGAAGATGAGCCCCTGCGTAACAAAGTGCAGTAACCTTTTCTAACAAAATGTCACATCACATTGGCAAAACAACCTTCTCGGACTACTTCGTAAGGAGACGTTAGTTGGCTTTGACAGGAGGCTGGAATCACAGCTCAGTGAGGCAGGAGAATATTGAAACGGCACCCATTTCTCCAGTGAACTCAACTGAAGCATCACTCCATCACTGCGGCAATCATTTTAGCGCAAACGGCAGATCTAGAATAAGCGTGCACGCAAATGACATGGGGACGATAAATAAAAGACGAGCATTTTTTTTCTTCGCCTCCACTAGTTTTAATAAGGCTGTGAGTGTAATCAGTGCCTTCACTACTGCTTGCCTTCTTATAGCAAGGGATGATTGTCCGCCAGGGACTGTGATTTATGAGGGCAGCCTCAACTCTCGCTTCCTGCTTGATTACATGGCTGCCCGCAAATGCATGTGGACGTTAAATCAGCCGGGTGTATTCTGATGACACTGAGGAGAGCGGGGGCGAGGGGCGTCTGCGCACCGGTATAAACCATTGTGGAGGTCGGAAATTAAGTTTTTAAGGCTTGTGATGGGTTCGCCGATGGTTTTGTGAATGGCGCTCGTTACTTTCACGAGACTGTAAATCAGTGGATATCAACCTTTTTGACCTCAAGCTAAGGCCCCCGGTTGTTCACAATAATATTTAACTATAGGCTACATTTCCCTACTCGTAATTTCTACCTAATAAAATATACGGTATGGCACTACAATGTATGCTTGTTATAAAACTAACCAAAAACAAAGAAATATCTTGAGTTTTAGTTGTTTTAGTTTATTTTAAATAAGTGCACACTTCATTCAAGAAAAATTAAAAAGAAAAAATTGCTTACCCCATGGGCAGATTGTTTTGCTTGTTTTAAGCACAAATTCACTTTAATTGTGACTAAAACCTAAACTTATTTTCTAAGGTCATTTTGCTCATCAAGAAAATTCATATTAAAGGGATAGTTCACCCAAAAATGAAAATATGTCATCATTCACTCACTGTCATGTTGTTACAAACCTGTATACATTTCAGAACACAATTGGAAGATATTTTGAGAAATGTTTGTAACCAAACCGTTTGTGGACCCCATTTACTTACAGAATTTTCATTTTTGGGTAAACCTTACCGCAAAAAATGACTTTCTTACTTAGTATTTTTGTCTTGTTTTCAGTAGAATTCTTAAATTAAGATGTTTTTTCTTGATGAGCAAAATGACCCAAGAAACCAAAAATATAAAATGTAAGTGCTTTTGTGCAAAAAAACGAGCAAAAATATCTGCCAATGGGGTAAGCAAAAAATCTTTAACATTTTTCTTAAACACTAAATTCACTACATTTTTTTTTTTTGCTTGTTTTATGCACAAAATCACTAAAATTTGATATTTTTGGTCTAAAAACTACACTTATTTTCTTGGTTCGTTTTGCTTATCAAGAAAAAGCATCTTAATTTTAGAATTTTTAGATCTTTTTAATGAAAACAAGACAAAAATACTAAGACATTTTTTTTCTTGAAAATCATTTTTTGCAGTGTATGCCTTTAATTTAAGAATTTTTAGATATTTGTCCTAAAAAACAAGACAAAAATATTAAGAAAGTCATTTTTTGCAGTGTGTAAATGATAAAGAGGATTTTGTGGGTTAACACGTGGGTTATGCGTGGGTTTAAGCATGAAAAGAGCTATACAAGGTAGCATATTAGAGTTTGAGAAAATGGGAAAAAAATGATGGATTTACAAAGCAGTGTTTTTCAGTTTTGTCTCTTTTATGTACCCACCGTCACATCAATAAAGCTCAAATAGCCTACATATTCAACTCAATATATAAATATTAATGTGTCTCTGTCTGTGAAATCCAATCCAATGTCTGGTAAAGTCTCATAATCTTGATGAGTTTAGGAGCATCGAAGTTTGATTTCAATCATTGTTTTGACATTGATTTGACATTGATTTGCGTTTTTGCCATGGTCTTACTAAGCCAATATTAAATATAGCAAGGTTACATTTTTACAGAATGTTCTTTACATTATGTAGGAGTTTATATAGAAAACAGTAAAAACTTTAGCTGGGATTTTACACAGGGTCACAGATGTTAAAATCACTTTAAAATTGATTCCAACGGACTATATAGCACACATTTTGATAATGAGATAATGTAATATAATACTGATTAGTTATGTAAATCTATTACTTTAAGTTTTATACATTCTACAAAGCAAAATACCCACTGGAAACATTACCACCTGGAGCAGATGCATTTTTGTTGAGAACAAAGATCATGAGAGAAAAGAAGGTTTTTGAACTAACAAAATTTACAGTGGCCTTTTAAGTACAGTGTACTGTTACAGAAAGTGAAAGGTGAAGACACACTGCCTGTCTTTAACATTATTAATGGGGATGGAGTTCAGGCCATTAAACTTTAAAACATGTAACCTATAAATAATTCAGTTTCTTTTGTTCCTGACATTCTGAAATAAAGAACACTGTAAAAATTGCTTTTTTTAACTCATGGTTGGGTCAAATATGGACAAACTCTTTTAATTTGTTTAACGTAGTTATTCTAACCACGAGTTGAAACAAACCAACATGTTTGCCGTATAAAAGAAAGAAAGGAGTGTTATGAAATTCCTTGTTTATGGGTTTTCAAAACATTTATTGTTGTGATAAAAAAACATAAAATCCTGCCGTAATTCTATGGGCTTAGCGGTTAAAAATCAATTGTCTCTGTCTAGCAGACGGCAAGGTGGCACCTTTTGAGAAAAAGAGATAAGGGGCTGTGTTACATCACTTGTCATAAAAGAAGGAAAGTGGGACGAAAATCAAGGAATAACAGATGCAAAAGAAAAATTGTTATTCATGGTTAAAACATTTACAGAATGTCACAGCGCCACCCTATGGGTGAAGAACGACAGTGACTGAAGGTGAAGTAATTTATTATTTCCTCATTGAAGGTGTGTAGCCCATATTTAAAGTTTGTTTTTTTAATTGTCAGGTTTAAAGTCATAGAAACTAAGAGACCAAAGCGACTTGCAGTGACAAGCTAAAAATTCTCTCATAAGTTATGTCAACTTATCACAAGTTAAAATAGTAGATTGAAATGACTTGCAAATCCAAGTTGTTTTTAACTTTTTTGCAGTGAAAAGTTAGATCAATTTAAAAAAAATACTTCACTTTGTAACACCTACATTTTTTTTTCAACTTAAATATTTCACTTAAAGTAGTTTCACTTACACATAATTATAAGAAAAAAAAATTAACAATTAAAATATTTTTTTAGCTGATCCAACTTTTTATTTTTTACAATATAGATAAATAGATTTAATTATAGATTGATAAATAAAAATACAGAGTTTGGGTTTTATATTATAATTATTAAAATTTAATTAAAAACAGGTAATTAGGATGTGGCCTCTTCCAGACCAAGCAAGCAGCAGCAGTATGAATGAGACATTGATTGGAAGGGGAACAGTGACTGCAACATTCCTAGTTGTCAAGATGTGTTCCCCCTGTTATGACTGAAACATTAAAGGAGGAAAGTCTGCATTTTAAAATACATCATAATATTTTTGTTCGTTATCGTCAAAATCTATTGATATCGATGGAAATTGCTCATTTTGTTCAGATCAGCCAGAAAAACACCTGTTTGAATGTTACCATTAAATGAGGTGTGTGTAAATTTTAGTTGGATCCAGTGGTGAGATTGCAAATTCCAACCACTGATCTATATATAAATGACTGGATGACACATGAGGTCACAATTGTGAAGCCACTGTTCATTAAATCAATGAACGTTATCAGATTTTAATGATACAACATCACTTTACTACTCTCTGTTTTTATATCTGAAGACTCCCTGTGCCTTATTACAACGCAAACGTCCTAATCATGTACAGAGTTATTTACTGAATTTTTTTCATTTTGATTTTTAAACAGTAAATACATTCATCTTCATTACAGTATCAGATCAGCAGCATATTTAGTATTAATCATAAACATGCTCATTCTGAAATCTAAATAAATAATCATGCTTTGTACCGTATGTGCATGCAATAATTTGCTGGTTTTGTTATTATGTTATCTTTACCAGTTAACTTATTCAGAGAAATAACGCTGGCCGTGTAGCTTCCTGTCAAAAAACTTTATTTATAATGTTACCTGTGTCATTAATAGAATGCAGCAGACTCACCTTAACGTTTTTTTTTATAAATCCCTTATCCTGCCCAATTAAAACATAAACATTGCAAATAACACCAGAATTAACAATTAATTTAAGTACACATATCCTAAAAAAATATTTTGTATGACTGATACACTGTAAACCGGGTGAATTTAGATCATGATTTTGAATGTAAGTCAATGACACCCTCTGCTGGTTGGGAATACCAAGATGGCCACTCGAACTCTGCGCTGACTTCACCTCACGCTGTTACGTTAAGCGTTCTATGCGCAATCCAGTCATTTAGCTATAGATCAGTGATTCCAACCAACAGCTCACCACTGAATTTTAAAACGCATATGGTAGCTGCCACCACAGGACAAACATGTGGTCATCTGAAACAATGTAGGGATGACGCGCTCTGGAGCAGTTTGTCCGTTTAGGGCTACTGTAGAAAAATGACAGCGACTTACATGTAAGGGGACCAGTGATGTATGGAGATAAATGTGACCCGATCTGGCGAAATGAGTCGGAAGTCGCAACGTTCTATTTTAAGATATGAGCCGATAATGTGGAAAAACAATGAAATTATCAAAAAAAATATTTTTAGCTAATTTCAAAGAACAGACATTAAAACATAATCTCCCAAAGTTTCGTAGTCCAAATAATTGAGTAAAGGTGTTTAAATGACTATTAAAGTTGAAACAGTTTTACTCAGAGCCGGCCCTAGACCTTTGGGGGCCCTAAGCAAAATTTCGTCGGAGGCCCCTTTGACCGTTTTAAGTAAGGCCTAAAGAAAAGCAATGACTACCTTATGACTATACTGCACATATTATCTCTACTATGTTATTTTTTTTAAATGTGTCTATTAAATTATGTTTTAATTATTCTATGTATACTGTATGTTAATGATCTTTTTTACATTGCTGGTCCTGAGTACGTATTTCGTTCTTATGTGGCAACATGTAGCCTACAGAATGACAATAAAAGACCTTGGGGTGGTCCCGGACAGGGAATATCTTAAGACAGGACTCGGCCTTAGTTTAATTAGAAAACATAACTAATTTGAACAAAAATGCCTTACTAAAAACATTATTTGTGTGGATTTTGAGGCAAAACAAAGAGCACTGGTGTATTTTAAGATATGTCAGTGCAAGCTTTTTTCAGTTTGGACAGCTCTTAGCCTACTTTTATTTTAGTCTAGGACTACTTTAATTCCTGTCAGGGAAACTGCCCCCTTGAGTTCTTGATTTGAGTTCCATGTTTGATGTCTAACAGGAAAAAATATGATACCACTGACTGAACTGAATGGCAGTGCAGTGCAACAAACACACACTGATGAACTTGCTAAATAAAAAGACTTTTCACTGACCATCAAAGAAACATTTTTAATTGACACCAGAGTTTAAGAGGCACAAACAACAGCCTATATATAATTTGAATGAAATTGAGTAAATAGAATAACATTTAAATAAAATATAATATAAAATAATAAATATAACACTTAAATGTTTAAATTTTTCAAATAAACAAAATTAACAATAATATCTAAAACATCACAAACAAGGTTAATAGTACCTAACATTCGCCT
Source organism: Paramisgurnus dabryanus (assembly GCF_030506205.2). Lineage (NCBI taxonomy): Eukaryota > Metazoa > Chordata > Actinopteri > Cypriniformes > Cobitidae > Paramisgurnus > Paramisgurnus dabryanus. The sequence continues at coordinate 16,392,340 of NC_133360.1, read as the reverse complement.
CACTATATATTATCCCTTACGTAAATAGCATAACAAAAGTTAATAGGCTTGTTTGAGATGAGCAAAATCTGACACAAACATAGGTTTGTGGATAATAACAATTAACTTGCAAATAATATTAATAATTGAAGATTAACAATTAACATTGCATTCATAACATTAATCTAACAAAGCTGACTACTGTATGTCATATGCATTGCTATAGTTTAAATATTAAAGACTGAACAGTGACTTTATAAACTTTTGCAAAGGCCAGCAGGTGGTTTTAAAAACAGTTCGCTGTCTGGGCATGTACCACCACGCATATGCGCATGAGTTTGTTTACTCTTACACATAAAACACTTTAAATTCAGACGTTTAACAATATAATTACACTAATGACATACATATGTAGAAATGACAATGGCATACGTGAAATATAAGCGTAACAGAATTAATTTACCACGTTAAACCGTTTAAATATTAATTATTAAGCTTAATATACCAATTCACGTTATGATGGCAAATATAAGAAAGAGAAGTCAAACAGAACACAGGTTTGGTCATTACCGAAGTCAAATAAGATCCACTTACTTCGCATTTACGCACAAACACACATAGCATTAAAGAAATTGTCCTTAAAGCAACAGCAAAAGTTCGCGTCTGTATCAGTGATCTGGCTCAACTCAACTTTGCGTTCTGTGGGCGGGATGCTCGCCTGCACATAGATCGCGGGCACTGATTGGCTGCTGCGCTGGATGTTGTGTGTCAATCAATCTCGGTAAAGAAAGAGATCTTATTTATTAGCGAACTTTCATAATAACTATAATAACAAGTAACAGCCTTTTTAACATTGCCATAATAATAAATAATGAATATTTATTTTATGTTACTTTTGATGAATGATTTTTTTCAACCACTAGCTAAGTGATGGCCCTAGCTAGGGGGCCCTCTGCTGGCCACGAGGCCCTTTGCAATTGCAAGTGTCGTTTAGTGGCTGGGCCGGCTCTGGTTTTACTTAATCCGCTGGAAATTGCTTTTCTCAAATACTCTCGTCACCTCCGAGCATTCCGGGGATCCCCTGAAACGTCACTATCTCTCCAAATATGGTGTTACACGTTGTTTTAGAGCCAATCAGAAATCTTCATAAACGCTGTCGTTTGTCAATGGGAAACCCCGGGGCACCTGATTGGTCCAGCCATCCTCTTGTCAGTCTCGCAGCACACTACTCTCCTATTTAACTCCTTTTTGAATTGTTTGCACTGTTATTGTTAACTAGCCTACACAAAGATATGATTGCATAGGCAAGCATTATTTGTTTTCTTTTTGCTTGTCTCTCTCATTTTCTCTCACACGCGCGCGCACACGCGAACACGCACGCGCACACACGCGCGCCCCCGCGCGCACACACACGCGAACACACACACACACACACACACACACACACACACACACACACATTCTGGTTTCCATGTTCTATTCCCTTCCCCTAACTCAAACCCCAACCATCACAGAAACCTTTCTGTTACACATTTTCAATAAACATCATTCTGTTTGATTTATAAGCTTGTTTCTTGGTTTACTGAAATAGCATTTATATTAATGTCTTTGGTCAAATTAAGCTGTAAAATAAATTGTTTATCCCTTTAAAAATGCAATGGATTTTGAAAGATATCTACAAAAAAGGGGCAAAAAACTTTAAAGGCGTTTTTCTCAGGTTTTCAGTTGGAAAAAGAAGACAGACAACCTTAATTCAAATGTCTATATCTTTAAAACCATTCAAGGTATGACTTTGACTAGGATATCATTTGAAAGCTTATTATCTCCTCTTTCCACTGATACCAAAATCTCAATTTTGAAATTTGGGTCACTGTGACTCATTTTGCTGGATCAGGTCACAAATACGTCCCATTCTAAGATAATAACAACAATACAGTTCATTATGTAAGGTCTTTTTACACCACTGATAATATGATTATGTATATTGCATTTCTGTCAAGAGATCCTTCTAAAATGTTCACAATGCACCTTTAAAAATAAATGAAAAAGAAATTGGGGAACATTTATCCTTGAATCAAAAACATATATCAGTTAACTTTATAATGAATCTTATGATTTTTTGTTGTAAATTTTATATTCATGAAGGTATTTATGTATGTATTGTAAACTGTAAGCCCACTTTCGTTTCGTTTTTTATGTCTTGTTTTAATTGTTTTAATGAATGACCTCTGTTTATGAAATGTGCTATACAAAAAAAAAAAAAAACTTGCCTTGCTTAATTGTATGTTTCTGTTTTGTTTAGAGCAGGGACGTGCACAGGAATTTTTAGGGGCAGTTGCTCTGACCTAAATAAAGGGCACCCCCCCCCTAAATATTTTTTTAAACACAGCCTATATGAAGGATTGAGAATAACAGGGTCTTTATTATACTATAATTTACTATAACATGTTTGCCTAATGCCTACCAAAAAAATTATAGCCTAGGCTGCTTGTCTGCAAGCTATGATAGCTAGCTTATCTGTCTGATTATTTAGGCTTAAACGTGGCAAACTCAGACTAGATTCATGAAGATTTTAACAGAGGTGGAAAGAGTAGCCAAAAACTTTACTCAAGTAAAAGTACAAGTAACTAAATAAATAATTACTCAAGTAGAAGTAAAAAGTATGCAATGAAAATAATACTCAAGTAGCGAGTTACTAGTTACTCATGAAAAAATAAATCTAGATATACACGCGCAAACACACACGCACGCACGCACGCACGCACGCACGCACACACACACACACACACACACATTCTGGTTTCCATGTTTTGTGGGGACATTCCATAGACGTAATGTATTTTATACCACACAAACTGTATATTCTATTCCCCTTACCTGCCCCATTCCCTAACCCCAACCATCACACAAAACTTTCTGATACTTCACACTCTCAATAAACATCATTCTGTTTGATTTATAAGCATGTTTCCTCATGGGGACATCAAAATGTCCCCACAAGGTCACAAAAACACTGGTATTCCTATCTTTATGGGGACAATTGGTCCCCACAACGTGATAATTACCAGGTACACACACACACACACACACACACACACACACACACACACACACACACCCAATACAGTGCCCTCCATAAGTATCAGAACTGTAAGACAAGATTTTTCTGTTTGCTGTGGAGACCAGAAATTGGTAAGATAAGTATCAGTATGTCAGAAGTTTAGAATGTCACATTTTATTAACCTTTGTTTATGTTTCAACACATACATGCTTTAACAACAAAGAACAACAGCATTAAATGCTGACTTATGTATGTTGTACACAAATGCACATACGTGAATCAAACTGATCCTACACATTTAATGCTTTTCATGTGTAAACAATCAGGACACAGCTAAGTGACCATTAAAAAATAATGATTTGACAGATTCTGTACTTTTGTCTCATGTTCATCTTTTAATGTTTAGACATATCTTGACTCCACAACAAACAGAAGAATGCTTATGAAGGGCACTTCTACAGTATGTGTAAAACTGCAACATACACAAACAGTACAGAAAAAAAGAATACAAACACAGAATAGACAGGCATTTCAAGTTAACAAATTAACTATAGTCTCAATGTTGACGTAGCTTATAGCTGAAATATCAGACAAGTAAGCTGACAACAGTTTTGCATATGTATAAAGTTAGAAATCTCCTAAGATGGTCTGAGGACATTGACAGTTTACACTTACATAAAAATTATTTTAGACAAAACTCATGTTTTCTTACGTTGTCATGTCACGTGTGTTTTGTGAGAATCACTTACATCATATACAGTACAGTCAGAGCCGGCCCTAGACCTTTGGGGGCCCTAAGCAAAATTTCGTCGGAGGCCCCTTTGACCGTTTTAAGTAAGGCCTAAAGAAAAGCAATGACTACCTTATGACTATACTGCACATATTATCTCTACTATGTTATTTTTTTTAAATGTGTCTATTAAATTATGTTTTAATTATTCTATGTATACTGTATGTTAATGATCTTTTTTACATTGCTGGTCCTGAGTACGTATTTCGTTCTTATGTGGCAACATGTAGCCTACAGAATGACAATAAAAGACCTTGGGGTGGTCCCGGACAGGGAATATCTTAAGACAGGACTCGGCCTTAGTTTAATTAGAAAACATAACTAATTTGAACAAAAATGCCTTACTAAAAACATTATTTGTGTGGATTTTGAGGCAAAACAAAGAGCACTGGTGTATTTTAAGATATGTCAGTGCAAGCTTTTTTCAGTTTGGACAGCTCTTAGCCTACTTTTATTTTAGTCTAGGACTACTTTAATTCCTGTCAGGGAAACTGCCCCCTTGAGTTCTTGATTTGAGTTCCATGTTTGATGTCTAACAGGAAAAAATATGATACCACTGACTGAACTGAATGGCAGTGCAGTGCAACAAACACACACTGATGAACTTGCTAAATAAAAAGACTTTTCACTGACCATCAAAGAAACATTTTTAATTGACACCAGAGTTAAAGAGGCACAAACAACAGCCTATATATAATTTGAATGAAATTGAGTAAATAGAATAACATTTAAATAAAATATAATATAAAATAATAAATATAACACTTAAATGTTTAAATTTTTCAAATAAACAAAATTAACAATAATATCTAAAACATCACAAACAAGGTTAATAGTACCTAACATTCGCCTCACTATATATTATCCCTTACGTAAATAGCATAACAAAAGTTAATAGGCTTGTTTGAGATGAGCAAAATCTGACACAAACATAGGTTTGTGGATAATAACAATTAACTTGCAAATAATATTAATAATTGAAGATTAACAATTAACATTGCATTCATAACATTAATCTAACAAAGCTGACTACTGTATGTCATATGCATTGCTATAGTTTAAATATTAAAGACTGAACAGTGACTTTATAAACTTTTGCAAAGGCCAGCAGGTGGTTTTAAAAACAGTTCGCTGTCTGGGCATGTACCACCACGCATATGCGCATGAGTTTGTTTACTCTTACACATAAAACACTTTAAATTCAGACGTTTAACAATATAATTACACTAATGACATACATATGTAGAAATGACAATGGCATACGTGAAATATAAGCGTAACAGAATTAATTTACCACGTTAAACCGTTTAAATATTAATTATTAAGCTTAATATACCAATTCACGTTATGATGGCAAATATAAGAAAGAGAAGTCAAACAGAACACAGGTTTGGTCATTACCGAAGTCAAATAAGATCCACTTACTTCGCATTTACGCACAAACACACATAGCATTAAAGAAATTGTCCTTAAAGCAACAGCAAAAGTTCGCGTCTGTATCAGTGATCTGGCTCAACTCAACTTTGCGTTCTGTGGGCGGGATGCTCGCCTGCACATAGATCGCGGGCACTGATTGGCTGCTGCGCTGGATGTTGTGTGTCAATCAATCTCGGTAAAGAAAGAGATCTTATTTATTAGCGAACTTTCATAATAACTATAATAACAAGTAACAGCCTTTTTAACATTGCCATAATAATAAATAATGAATATTTATTTTATGTTACTTTTGATGAATGATTTTTTTCAACCACTAGCTAAGTGATGGCCCTAGCTAGGGGGCCCTCTGCTGGCCACGAGGCCCTTTGCAATTGCAAGTGTCGTTTAGTGGCTGGGCCGGCTCTGAGTACAGTATACAGCGAATCAGATGTCAATCATCGATGTATTTTCTTCAATCTGTGCTACAATGCTTCTGGAGGTTGCACGCGTTTAACTGTGTCTGACGACGAACAGGTCGTGTGTATGTAATGGCGGGTACATGTGTGAAGTTTTGCTTTTAGTTAAAAGATTGGTAAATTCATTTCCACGTCACCCAAAAATGGTTATATTCTGCGTGTTTCTACATAGGTTACGAGTAAAACAGCTTCGGACGATTCCGTTTTTGAAGCGATCTGAACAATTCATTCAAACTGATTCGCGAACCAATTTAAACGTTTGGCCCATTCGCTTTGTAAAGAATCGACTCAAAAGACTCGTTTATTTGCAAAACTTTGTAAGGAATCGACTCAAACGAGTCATTAATTCGCGAATGCGCCAGAAACACAAAGATAGCAATTTAAAAATAAAATACAAATTTCGTAATTAATTCAAATACAGTAACGAAGGAACGCTGCATAGTGTAAACGAAGTAAAAGTACAAATTTTTTTCCACCTCGGAAGGGCAACTTGAGTCAAGAAGGGCATATGGGCAGTTGCCCGGGCAACCTGAGCAACCCCCCTGTGCACGTCCCTGGTTTAGAGTGTATTCCAATCGGGTCCGTGTAACGCTTTTCAGTTCTTTTTTCAATTTGCACCATCAAAATTAATCAAATGAAAAATTGGTTTCAAACTTTCATTTTTCAATTTTCATGAGTACTTTATAAACGGAAAATTGTCTCTCGGTTTAATTTTCAATTCTACGTGTTTAGGTTGTTGCTTTAGAATTTCAGGTTTTGGAACAAACAGAAAAATGACGGCTTGTTCTAATTTTCCATTTCTGTGTTTGCGCTTGCGGCTGGAACGTACCATTATCGCCGGGGGTGTAGTGTAGTCTACAGCCGGTCACGGACCCACAGCGCTATCGCGTTAAATCTCACCATATTTATCTCCTCTATGTATATTACACATTTATTAAATATATTTTGAATAATAATAATGCCTGTAAACATTTATCTATCGGACCTCGGTTGCCGTTTTGGTTTTTATCAGTAGATGGCGATGTAACGACCTGGCAGTATGCACTCAAGACGTGATGGATAAACCTGTATCTGCCGCAGTTCAGCCTGCATAATGGCTCGAAAATTTTGATCATGTTACCCCGATATATTACGAGCCTGGTAGCGAGTCAGGTTTGTCACCTGAAAGTTGCCGTTTCGAGTCTCACGGGCGGCCGCTTGTGCAAGGCACCTTCCATTGCTCCCCGGGGGCTGGGCGCCCACTGCTCCGGGTGTGTGTTCATAACTGGCAGTGCGTGTGTTGCTTACTTACTGGATGCATTCCATATTTTAAACCATGTCACTTTTGTTTTCCTTTTTAAAAAACTTTATTAGGGTATCAGCCGCGAATGCCCACCCCGTGACGCCTGCCCTGTTATATTGCCTTACTAACCATATTAATATTTGAGATATCCACAGTGTATCCATTCCCAGCTCTTCTACCAGCTAACAGATCACACCTACAGTGGTGTTAAAAGCATGGTACTAATAAAAGTGAATAAATTGCAAAAAAAAATATAAAGTGAGATTATTTCTTTATTTTAAATGTATTGAAAACATTACACATTCAATTCCAAAACAAAGCATTAACAACTTAAAGGTGGTTTCCCGGACAGGGCTTATCCTAGTCCCAGACTGAAATGCATGTTTGAGCTGCCTTAATTTAAAACAGTATTCACAGTTCCTGTCAATTTTTAGGTTTGTGTCAGAAACTGCATTTGTAATGTCACCCCACAAGTTTTTAATGGTGCAGAGAGATCAGAGGATTGAGTTGGCCACTTTATAATCTTAATCCTTTTTGTCTGGAACCAGATTTTGCCCTCTTGCATTTGTGTTTGTCGTCTTGTTGACACCCATTTTAGGGGCATTCCTCTTCGGCAAAGGGCAACATGATCTCTTCAAGTATTCTACTGTAGTCAAACTGATCCATGTTCCCTTGTATTTGATAAATAGTCCCAACACGGCAGTATGAAAAACATCCCAATCCCATGACTTTTACACCGCCATGATACACTGTACTGTGGCTTGAATTCAGTACCCGGGGGTTGCCTGAGGTTCTGTAAAGACCCCAAAAAGAAAGATTTTAATCTTATCAGGCCACAAAATTTTACACTATTTTTCTTTGGGCCAGCTGATGTATTGATGTAATTCTATAGATGTCTTTTTTCAACAGTGGTGCTTTACTGGGGCTTCTTGCATCAGTGACTGTCACAAGATCATCATCTTTTAACTTTCTAAAGGTTTTCAAATTTTTAATAAAATTGCTCTGTTCCTCTGAGCAATGTTTGAAACGACCCATTTTATTTAGAAATTCAGCAGCATATTATATATTTTATAACAATGGGCAAAACATTTGCCTTCTCTCTTTCTTAATAAAGGACAGAAAGAAGCTGTTTTCACAGGTTGAACTCATTTTAAACTTCATACTGCTATTATTTTGATCACGCCACTTTCAATAAATGAATCACTCAGAGCAAGTAATGTGGATATCATTACCAATGGCTCTATTTTTTTCTATAAATAATTTCCAGAAATATAACTACTACTAATAACAATAGTGGTTTATCAGGTTACTGATGTTGCACTGCTATTTTTTTAACACCACTGTTTATGATCATGCAGCATCAAATTATAAAATGTTTGCAATTTATTCACCTTTATTAGTACACTACCATGTTTTTAACACCACTGTAGGTGTGATCCGTTAGCTGGTAGAAGAGCTGGGAATGGATACACTGTGGATATCTCAAATATTAATATGGCTAGTAAATGAGCCAATATAACAGGGCAGGCGTCACGGGGTGGGCATTCGCGGCTAATAAAGTTTTTTAAAAAGGAAAACAAAAGTGAAAGTGACATGGTTTTCAAGTAAGGAATGCATCCAGTAAGTAGTCAACACACGCACTGCTAGTCATGACACCCGGAGCAGTGGGCACCCAGCGCCCGGGAAGCAATGGGTAAAGTGCCTTGCTCAATGACACGTCCCAAGCGGCCGCCCGTGAGACTCGAAACGGCAACTTTCAGGTGACAAACCTGACTCGCTACCTCGTAATATATCGGGGTAACATGATTAAAATTTCCGAGCCATTATGCAGGCTGAACTGCGGAAGATACAGGTTTATCCATCACTTCTCGAGTGCATGCACTTACTGCCAGGTCGTATCGCCATCTACTGATAAAAACCAAAACGGCAACCGAGGTCCGATAGATAAATGTTTACAGGCATTATTGTTATTCAAAATATATATAATAAATGTGTAATATACATAGAGGAGATAAATATGGTGAGATTTAACGCGATAGCTCTGTGGGTCCGTGACCGGCTGTAGACTACACTACACCCCCGGCGATAATGGTACGTTCCAGCCGCAAGCGCAAACACAGAAATGGAAAATTAGAACAAGTCGTCATTTTTCTGTTTGTTCCAAAACCTGAAATTCTAAAGCAACAACCTAAACACTTAGAATTGAAAATTAAACCGAGAGACAATTTTCCGTTTGTAAAGTACTCATGAAAATTGAAAAATGAAACTTTGAAACCAATTTTTCATTTGATTCATTTTGATGGTGCAAATTGAAAACAGAAATGAAAAGCGTTACACGGACCCAATCGGATCCCTATGTCCTATTGCCTTCGAAGATCAGAACTTCTGATGTGTAAACTCTAGAGAGGAATTTCGCAGTCTCATATCTATGGTCTCATACTGTGGCCGATTAAAATATACGTGCCGAGCAGAGCAATGAAAACAACGTAATTCTCTCTTTATTTGAAGCGACTGTTTATGCGACGTGCCCTACTTAAAGTGCCTTTCTAGGGCGCAAAAACACCGTTTGGAATTCACCCATAGTGTGCGTGAGAGGCGGGCTTATGAGCGGAGCGTAAAACGTCATCAACGAGCTTCCGGTTGAGAGGTATGTGTGTTTTGTATTTAACAGATTAAAATCTTTATAGGTTAAGTCGAAAGAAATCTGTCCAACAGCGCCTTACGATTTATCGTCAAAATGTTTACGAGGGGATTTCTGTTCAAATCTAAACCGGCTTATCAAATACTAAGGTCATAAGCATAACTGTTTGTTATTTATACGTTAACGTTACATATTAGATTATAGCTTGTTCAAAAGAACGTTTGTGCTATTTAAAGTAAATATGGAGAAATCAGAACAGTAGTTGTGTTGTGTACAGACTAGTACAAGTTAACCTACTTCTGGTGACAAAAGCGATGCTGTTTAAAAGGTCACTAAAGGTTTAAATCCTCGGGGAGTTGATCAGATTAAAGTCTAGCTGTTACTCTGCATCTTCTGTTACCTGCTTCACTTCAATAGCTTAAACCAGAAACCAGAGAGTAGTTTCTGGAAAATGACTGATTTAAATTGCCAGCCAAACTCTCTTTTGTCTGTATTGAGTGTATTTGCATTTCTTGTATCTTCAACATGTCTTCTGTACAAACCTGTGATCATCACAAGGTTATATTTTGTATTAGTTTGAGTCTGTTTTCATGTGAATAGAGTATTCAAACTGATTTAACTAAGTTCATGTCATTTATCTAGAATGGGGAACTTTACATCCTCTGCTCCAGCGTTGTCAAGCCCACCATGTACTCAGTTTGTCCAGGTAAGCTTTACACTAGTTTGTATTGTATTGGTGTGTACGATAAAGACCATATGACAATAGCCATGGTCGCAACATATTTCATCCTTTTGAAAATAGCTTTATAATTAAATAATCTTAATCTTTATTGTTGCTTTTAATATAGGATGTTGTCTCCAGAAACTGTGTTGTGATATTCTCCAAGACCACATGTCCTTATTGTAATATGGCTAAGAATGTATTCAACGAGATTGGGGCTTCGTATAAAGTCATTGAATTGGATGAGCACAATGATGGCCGACGTCTTCAGGAGACCTTGGCTCAAATGACAGGTGCCAGAACGGTAAGTACTGTCATTTATATTGTGAATATAGATAGATAGATAGATAGATAGATAGATAGATAGATAGATAGATAGATAGATAGATAGATAGATAGATAGATAGATAGATAGATAGAGATATATATATAGATATATATATATAGAGATATATATATAGAGATATATATAGAGATATAGATATAGATATATATATATATAAAGAGAGAGAGAGAGATAGATGATTATATGGGGTATGCAGTTGTCAGTTGCTCCATGTATATAAACATATACACATGATGCACAATCAACTCGTGTAACAGTATGTATATTAGTCTAAATCTTTTTAACTCTTTCAGGTGCCAAGGGTCTTTGTTAATGGACAGTGCATTGGTGGAGGCTCTGATACAAAACAGCTTCACCAGCAAGGAAAACTACTGCCACTTATCGAGGAGTGTAGGCAATGCTGTGAAGGCTCAGGGAATACCTAATCTCAGCAGAATAATTAATATTGGTTTTGTTGTGGTTATACACTAGTATTATTAAAATGTACTGTATTGCTGCTATAATGAAAAATAGCATCTGATCTGCCCAATTGTTGAATAATTGAGTATGTATATATTATCCCCCCCACATTATTTTTGTTGTTATAAATACCCTAAACAACTAACTGTACTCAAGTACACTTTGCTGTATGTTTCTCTGTAAAAAAAATTTTTGGTCATTTGTTTTTTAAATAACCATGAGCCAAATAGCTCTACCTCACTGTTCTTTTGTGTACAGAAATATTTTAATTAAATTATTAAAGTTTTTTTCAAGAAAAATTTTGAAATTCTTATTGTTTTCAGTGATAGAAGCATTCAAAAAACATGATTTTGTTTAGTAAATCTTTTTGTTAATTCGTTCATTAGTGAAATCTTCATATTTGTAGAATTTTCAGTTTTAAATATTTCTGCTTTTTCTAAAAAAAATTAGGATGACATTAAGAATAAAGCTTTAAGTTCTGTCAGTCCCGTTACAATTTAAGATCCAAAAACCGATACTCCAGACCACGTGGTGGCAGAAGCGGGCAGTGCTCTTTCAATGTAACACGTGAAGAAGAAGATTGATGCGTGTCGAAAGGAATGCCGGGAAAACGTTTGTATGTGTGAATGAGAGTCCAGTATTAGCATTGTTTAACTGCTACACGAGCTTACATACTGTTAACAGTAAAATAAAATATATTCAGAAATGGCGGGAAGCGCAGGGGAATGGTGTCTTATGGAAAGTGACCCGGGCGTTTTTACAGAGCTGATTAAAGGCTTTGGTGAGTAGTCATTGTTTTTTATTTATTACATTAGCGGTGTGGGTAACGTTAACTGCGTTTGTTGTGTTCTTGTTCACTGATATAACGGATGGTCTGAAATTTATTTGAGGCTTGTTTTAGATAATCGCCAGCATACAATGAATGTAGTCTGCAGATCGCCAGACAGTACCTACGCCATCAGCATCAAATCCACTGAACTGAGATCAGTGCATGAGTCAGCTGCACAGTGCTTGTTAAATCATTCAGAATGACAGCTGTCACTCGTTTATGCTGTTCTGTCAATGCATAGATTGCATAGATAAATAATTATATTTATATGATTTCAATATTCAATTTCGGATTTTATAAAGTCATACACACATTTATCATTATCGTTTCAGGATTTTGAAACGTTATAGACACATTTGAAATGTTCAGTTTGAAATCTTCTGGAATCAAAGACAGGTTCAAAAAATATTTCATTCAGGTGTTGTGACGTCACAGAGACGTTTGAAATGTTCCATTCAGCATCTGTGACGTTACAGAGACGTTTAAAATGTTTGCTTTGGTACATTCAGGATTTTGTGATGTCACAAAGACGTTTAAAATGCTTGATTCAGGTTATGTGACATCACAGATACATTTATAAAGTTTGATTTAGGCTTTTTAAGACATCACTGATACATTTAAAATGTTCCATTCAGGGTTTTGTGATGTCAAAGCGACGTCTAAAATTATTAAATCAGGATTTTGTGACATCCCAGATACATGAACAATGTTTGATTCAGGATTTTGTGAAGTCACTCACAGAGACATTTGAAATATTCTATTTAGACTTTGTGACGTCACAGAGGTGTTTGAAATGTTTGATTAAGGACACAAAGATGTTTGAAATGTTTGATTAAGGACATTCAGGATTTTGTGATGTCACTGACAATTGTTTGATTCAGGATTTTGTGATGCCACCAATAGCAATACCTTTTAAATGTTTTATTCAGGATTTGAGACCTCATTTGAAATGTTCAAATCATGATTTTGTGACATTACAGAGATGATTGAAATGTTCAAATCATGATTTTGTGACAATGCAGAGATGTTTAAAATGTTCGAATCATGATTTTGTAAAGTCAAATGTTTTGAATCGTGTTTTGTGACAATGCAGAGATGTTTTAAATGTTCAAATCATGATTTTGTGACATTACAGAGATGTTTGAAAGGTTCGATTCAGGATTTTGTGACGTCATTCAGTGTTTGATTTGGGTTTTCTGGTGTATCATAGGTGCATTACATTTTTCAAATGTTCGATTTAGTATTTTAATGCTTCATAAGAATGTTGACCATCATTAGGGCGTTTGATTTAGCCATTTTTACATGGCATCAAATCTAATGTAAGATTCCAAGAAAGACAGATAGATTTAAATTTAAACAGAGACTTTGATCATAAACATTCTCAAACTTGTCTTTATTAGGATGCAAAGGTGCACAGGTGGAAGAAATATGGAGCATGGAGCCAGAGAACTTTGAAAATCTCAAGTAAGCCAAGAATCCTACAGTATAAGCATTGCTTTTGTTGACATGTTCCATATTTAACTGTAATTTAATCAATTTCAGGCCTGTTCATGGTCTGATTTTCCTCTTCAAGTGGCAACCCGGTGAAGAGCCAGCAGGGTCCATAGTTGAAGACTCAAGGCTAGAGCAGATCTTTTTTGCCAAGCAGGTGCTCAGTTATGTATTTTTGTGTGCCTTTTTTCACGTTACAGCAACATCCAACTGTTAAACCATAATTTCTATATGCTTAACTTCGAAGGTCATCAACAATGCCTGTGCAACCCAAGCGATCATCAGCGTGTTGTTAAATTGCACACATCCTGATATCCATCTTGGGGAAACATTGACAGAATTTAAGGAGTTTTCAAACAGTTTTGATGCAGCAGTAAGTATTTGTTTCAAGTAATCTTTATAAGAGGCAATAAAAATAACTCTTACGAAATTTAGATTTAATATTTTGTCTGTTTTTCAAGATGAAAGGTCTCGCACTCAGTAACTCAGAAGTTATTCGACAAGTCCACAACGGCTTTGCCAGGTTGTGTATTTGCTTTTGTGAACTGTTTTCTTAGTTACCATGTGACAAATAGTGTGTAATATGTTATAATATGTGTTGTTATTTTTTTCAGACAGCAAATGTTTGAGTTTGATTCCAAATCTTCTGCTAAAGAAGAAGACGCGTTTCACTTTGTCAGCTACGTTCCTGTTAATGGTAGACTGTATGAGCTGGATGGACTTCGTGAAGGACCAATAGACCTGGGTATATAGAAACTTGAATCCTCTTCTGTCTATTAAAATTAGGTATTTTTATTGTGGGGTCGTTAGTATGTCATATTGTGATCCTCTAATAAACATATAGATTTTCAGATAAATTATTATGAGATTGTTCAAATGATCAACATTTCTTTCTCCTCTTTTCATTTTGCCAATTTTTACACTACCTTAGGTGTGTGTAACCAGGATGATTGGATTGGTGCTGTGCGACCCGTTATTGAGAAAAGAATACAGAAGTAAGTGCTGCATATAGATGTTTTATATTTGTTTTTGATGTAAATTACATTACATTTAATTACATTACTGCCAATATCAGATACAGTGAAGGAGAGATTCGTTTCAACCTGATGGCAATCGTATCAGACCGAAAGATGATTTACGAAAGAAAGATTGTTGAACTACAGACCCAGCTAACAGAGGTACGTCACACTAACTGTAAAACATTACTAGTTGTTTGCACATACAATGAGAAAGATCACTCATAAACAACTTTGTCGTTGACAGGAAGAGCCAATGGACACAGATCAGAGTGGAAATCATCTTCGCTCTATCCAATTAGAGATTGAGAAGTATCAGCTTCTGATTGAAGTAGAGAATCATAAACTTAAAAGATACAAAGTATGTCCCAGCGTCTTCCCACTTGCTTATTTCACACATACTGTATGATTCTGTATGCTTTCGTGTAGTGTGTAAGCAGATTAATTTAAATTGATAATATAGGACATTTATGAATAATGTGTTGTTTGTTTTGGCTGCTTTTTTAGGTCGAAAACATTAGAAGAAAACACAACTATCTACCCTTTATTATGGAGTTACTGAAGACATTGGCTGAATATCAGCAGCTGATACCATTGGTTGAAAAGGTAACGTGTATTATTAAATTGCAAGTTTGATAGATCAGGTAGAACTGGTGAAAAACCGTATGAGGTTTATTTATGAGGTCACAGTGGTAATCAACAAGACAAACAGAGAAAGAGATTCTAATCTGTTGATAGACAAAAATACGTTATTGTGATTGAGCAGTGATGTGTGTTGGAAGTTGAAGGTGTCTGATGTGACGCTCCACAGTACACTAGAGGGCAGTGTTGGTTGGGTAATTTAACAGATGATTTAAACTGACACTACTTTGTTCTTTTCAGTTCATTGGCATCAACGTTTGCTAAATGTTTCTGATTGTATTTTCAAAATAAAATGTAATAACTTTCTCTTCCATTAAAATAAGTTGCCTTACCTCTGATGTTACACATGTTGCATGGCTATTGGATGATGTGAACAAATAGCCAAATTTAACAAATTCTTATTTAATTCTGAGTAGCAAATGCATTTATTGTTAAGTGTTAGCATATTTGTGTTCCAGGCCCACAAAACAATTCAAAAGTAAATATCCATAAAAAAAGCTTTTCATTGCTGTATGGTTTGTTAGGACGATGTTTGGCGAGATACAACTATTTGAAAATCTGGATTGTGAGGGAATTCTAAATATTGAAAAAAAACGCTTTTAAATTATGTCCTCAGTAACACATATTACTAATGATAAATATTTTTATATATTTATGGTAGGTAATTTACAAAATATCTTTATGGAATAAGATATTTACCTGATATCCTAATGATTATTGACAAAAATCAATAATTTTGACCCAATGTATTTTTGGTTATTGCTACAAATAAACCCTTGGTACTTATTTTGTGGTCTACGGTCACATTTTCTAAATTAAGCTTAAGAGAATTGATTACGAATTTCTTCCCGTTCTTTTTTGTCCTCAGGCGAAGGAAAAGCAAAGTGCCAAAAAAGTGCAAGGAGCAAAGTAACGCCACACTGTTCAACCTTATAAAAGTATATGCCACGGAATCACACAATGCTCAGTTGTCACCTGTATCACATAAAAGGAGCACCAGGAAGTGATGTCAAGCGTGGTGCTTACTGTCATTTCCTATATGTCTGTGCATGCATGCGAAGAGATGTCCAATGTCTTATTTTCATATAAATTTCATTTGTTCAGGAATGATACGGTTTCATGTTTTTCTTAAAAGTGCACAATATACAGAGGTATTTAATGCCAACAATGAGAACCATTTACTTATCCTCATGTCATTCCAAGCCAGTGACTGAGCACATTTTCAAATTATTGTTACTTAATGTGTACAATTTTTCAAGGAAATAGTTGGTCCGGTTTACAGATCCAGTGTTAACGATTAGAAGCCACTTCACAGATGGATAGAAAGGGCAGATGTCAACACTTTTTGGTGAATGTTAAACTAAATTTAGAATGGAATGAGGGCGCGTAAATAATGAAGTATATTATTTTAGGATGAACTGTTCTTTTTATTGCTGCTCAAAAATAATCACATCATATTACTATTATTATTACTGCAGTAAAGGTATTATTGTTTACAAGTAACTGAAAATGCAAACTCGCTTTTTTATTAGAAACAATTTGGTATACCAGCAAAACCATTTATTGTTAGATTTAATGACATGCCATATATCTAGATCAGTGGTCTCCAACATGGAGTCTGTGAGTTGCCTGCCATCTATCAATAGCCTCAATTTTAATATTTATTAATTATATTTTTTAATATAATAGCTTGTTTTATTTGTGTAACGTTTTGAGTAGACTGTATATTAAAAAAGAAGCCCTCCAGATTATTTTATCCATTGTAGTAGCCCTTGCTCACAAAAAGGTTGGAGACCACAGATCTAGACCCTCTTTAACTTCAGTCTATTAAGCAAGAGCTCAAGTAACAACTTCTTGTTTTTCTCCAATTTGTCTGCTTTACATAGCAGTTTCGGGTCTCATGTGTTTGTAAATAGAGATGTTTTTTGTCTTGTTGTTTCCAGTCGTCTGGGATGTTTAAAAGAGGGACATGACGCATATTCACACGGATTTGCTGTGGTCATGGCCGTAGTAACCGGTCGCCATGCAGCATCTTTGATTTGCATGTGTCGTTCCACAAAAATATCTTATGAGATAATCGAGGTTGAAACACGAAAAATGCAGATGCGTGTTACTTTGAAATGCAATGTTTAGTGGGGAAAATGCACAAACTGAGTTAAAAACGAAATCTATTATCTAAAATGTTTTTTTTTTTTTTTTTTTTTTTTTTTTTAAATAAAGGTTCGTAGCAACAAGTATTTGCTGCTTTTTCATACATAAATGTAGTGTGTTGAAATATTTAATTAAACGTAAATATTATTATCAATTATGCATTATGCAATTCTGCTTGGCAAAGCAAGTATATTTCTTTAAAATGGCACTTTCCAATTCATTTGACATGTGAAAGAAACTCTGTTAATAAAGTTGAACAAATGTTTTTGAAACTAAAGGCATTTGCCAGATGCTATCTATTTTTAATCTATACTTGGCAGTGTCGTACCGGTTGCGTACACAATGACACATAACTTTAGTTTCTATTTTTGCTAAACTGTTTATTTAAATTCAAGTCTCCAGGCCAGTAGTGATCTAAAAAAAAACACTGTAATGCATGATTACCATTATTTGACAACCACATTTATCTTATTGGGAAAAGAACAAACTGTACACTTGCTCTTGGGAATAATTTTTATTTGTACATAAGAGTAGGGCGTGAGTCGTAGTCCTAACAATCCGAGAAATGTTAATCTAGTCCAAACTCGTGACGTATTTACTGTACAATGTTTTGCATGTCTGTAATGTTTTGTTCCAAAAATTTGTGTTGAAAATCAAACATCTATTTGAAAAAAATCTAAAATATGTTTTTTTGTGGATGAAATTATCATAGGCAATTTATAAAGCACAAGTAAAAAAGCTTTAAAAGTGAATGATTTGAAATAAAAGCATAAGAAGTTAAAACAACAGTAATAAATTAACCAACAGAAATAAAATGGGCTAAAAATATCATTCAATAGTGTTTGTACATACAGTTGTACATACAGTATCAAGACTTTTTTTTCATTATGTATGAATTTTATAACAAACGTTAGCGACCGGATTCATGTCATGGATATTCAGATTAATTACTAAACAACCACGTTGCAGTCTAACTCTGCTATAACACACCTGTCTTACTGTTTCCAAGTATTCCTGAAGACCTTGATAAGCTGGTTTTGGGTGTGTCTGGGTTGGATCTTAGCCATTTTTACAATGCATGCGTCTACTCAGTCAGAATTTTTGGTGTTTCAAGTTCACTGAGGTATCTGAGACTCGCCAACTTCCTTTGTGAAATGTTTTATTATTAAGTCTTCCTGTATACTCAACTGATATAGCATTGTGTGAGCAATGCAAATGTCATGGGTTTGATCTTTGGGTAGTCCATAGGTGTACTGATAAATGTATGGATTAAATGCACTGTTAGTCAGTTTGGACCTAAGTGTCCAAATACTTTTAGGACCACAGCAGATTTGAGGTCAAATGTTGCAGACTGATATGGGAAAGTCGTTGCTGTTGTAAAAAGCCACTTTGGTTTCTGTAAACACTTTCTTCTTGGATTAGTCAAACCAGATGGACTGTTTGGTATCTGGACAGTGTCAGTCTGCTATGAGATCATGGCAAAAGTAGAATCAAGTCACATACACTTAAATATGTTAGGTTACGTCAGATATGTGGACTTGGAACAAACCTAGGTAAAAAACAAACACAGTGTTCGGATCTCTGTTATTTGCATTAAATGTTTGTACTTGGGTGGCGTTTGTATTGATGTGTATGTACGTTTGCTGACATTTAGTTCATGTTGTAAATAGATTTAGTCTAAGAAGTAAATCTAAAGTGTATTAACATAATGCAATGATGTTTACTATGGCTGCATTAAAATGTGTACATCTGATTTCAAGTGAAAGTAATACAATTTTGTGATGGTTTGGTTAATGACACTTGTAGGACATCAACATTTCATTGTAAACATTTGGATTGTATTTTGATTTGTATTTAATTTTTAATTTATCTTGAGCCACTTTACTGCAAAAACATATTTAAAGAAATGTGTGTATTTTTTTTAAAAGATATACAATAATCTCAACTTAATGTGCAAAGGTGCAGTTACCAAAAAACATTCATAATTTTTGTTTTTGTTTTGAGCTACACTTTAAAAAGGGAAAGTTGGAGTCCTTAAAAAATTACTTCATTTGGTAACATTGTTCACTATAAAGGAACACGCCCACATTTTGGGAATTAAGTTTATTCACCATATCCCCCAAAGTCCATACATACTTTCTCATCTTTTTGGGTGCTGTAACTCTGTCTGACGCAGCCCAAGCTAGCTTAGCTTAGCACAAAGACTGAAAGTGAATGGCTCCGGCTAGCAAACTGCTCCCAATAAGTGACAAAATAAAGCAAACAGTTTCCTATTTATGTGTTGTGACTTGTATAGTCACACCATGTACAAATAACAAGGTCATATGAGACACAGCCATCTTTTAACTTTGTATATATACTGGAAACTAGATTCTCAGAAAGTGAAGCACTGCTATATGGGCGGAGTGATTTGCACAACTCTGATCGAACTCTGTAAAAGATGGCTTTGTCTCATTTGACCTTGTTATTTGTACACAGTATGACTAAACAAATCACAACACATAAATAGGAAAATGTTTGCATTATTTTATCACTTATTTGGAGCAGTTTGCTAGCTGGAGCCATTCACTTCCAGTCTTAGTGCTAAGCTAAGCTAGCAGGGGCTGCGTCAGACAGAGTTACATCACACACGAAAATGAGAAAGGTATGTATGGACTTATCTAACTCTGGGGGATATGGTGAATAACCTTGAATAACTAACGAAAATAATTACCTTCTGGTAGCGCCACCATCTTAGACTCCTCTGTATTCAGGAGAGAGTATTAGCGTTGTGTACGCACTTTTCTTAGTGACGTATGACAAATTCGGAGGGCGGGGGCACAGAGCAGCAGCAGAGTAACCTCCGTAAGCTGTGTAAAGCTCTGATCTTGAAGCGGACGCGACTAAGATGGCGGCGCTACCGGAAGGTAGTTATTTTCGTTAATAAAGTTTTAAATATGGATATTTCTACAACAACACCGCACGGATTACACTCAGAAGACCTTTGTTTATCATCCTGGAGCCGTGTTCCTTGAAGTGAAAATATAAGTTGATAAAGCTTTAATGTTTTAGGTGTTACTAACTGAAGTAATTTTTTAAGTTTCTCATCTTAATTTTTTTCTTAAAAAGTAAAAATGTAAGTTTATAAATCTTAATTTTTTAGAAGTAGATCAAATTATCACTTTTTACAGTGTATGAAAACATTGGCCTATTTGTTAAAAATGTGCCAACTAATGGAATTGGGTTAGGGTGGGACTCAATGTTTTATGAGGGATAATATTTTTTCTTGCGAATTTTATTTGAGATTATAATTAAACCAAATTAATAAACATTAACAATAACCAGACCAAACAGATCACGAATGAAACATTTTTTATAATTATTTGTAAAAAAGATATCAAACATCATGTAGGCCTACTTGTTGAACCAGTCAACAAGATGACGATATACAAACATACCAAAAGCAATACATCTTAAACAAACGGTTACTGTTTTTTTAAAAAACAAATACAGTTGATCATGTGACCACTTATTCATTTTAGGAATCACACTTTAATAACTATTTACATATATTGTGCAAAATATGCAAAATATAAATATGTTGAAATTTTAAGTGCAACAGCTCCTGTTTTTCCATTTGTCCGGACATTTCAATGTCCAGCATTTCTAATGTAAACCATTATGATGATGTTACTCTCTCTTTGCTAATTCACAAAGCCGACAGTAGAGTTCAGACTCCAGGAAGCGAGGGTATGAGTTGTGCTCCATTAGGTGATATGCTTTGTTCTGAGCGGCTATGAAGCTGGTCTGTGTTGGGAGCATAAGGCACTGGTCGACTGTTTCCTTTGTGCGGTAGTCCAAGTTGACCTGAAAGAAGAGACGAAATACATTAAAATGTATTTTTCGGCAATGCGAATATTCATTGTTGGCATTGCAATAGCACTTGAGTAAGATGAGATGTAGGCCACCTGACCTCCTTTGGAGAACCTTCCCGGATAAATTTTTCATATATTCTTTTTGCCTTGGATCTGAGTTTCGATCTGGATTTGATCTTTTGAAACTTTTCGCAGGCCATCCAAAACTCGATAATCTCCTCGCAGTGTTCAGACTTCATGAAAAGTCGAAATGCAGTTAATCCATCTATGAGGAGAGAGAATTATGAAGTGAATGTCTTATGAAGCCATTCAGTATGTGCCACAGTTTATTTTCTTAATGACCTACACTGTCAGAATAAAGGGTCCCAAGCTGTCACTGAGACGGTACCCTTTAAAAAGGTCATATTATGTTTAATTTAGGTACAGATATTTATACATTAGGTAACAATATGTACCCCTGAGGTCCTATATAATCTTTTTAGGTGCAAAGGTGTACTTTTCGAAAGTGTACCGCCCTAGTGACAGCTAATTTTTTACTTTTTTTCTAAAAGTGTATTTTCTTAGAAATAAGCAATAAAAGCAATGAAAATGACACAAAACTGTACTTACATTTACTGTTCAGTAAATTGTCCAGAGACTGTGCCCATTGACTAACTTCTTCAGCAGACAACCTACACGAATACAGAAAGATTGTTATGTATTTATTCCGTAAAAAATCTTTTTGCATTTAGTTATGTTAATAATTAATCGTTTCCATACCTGTATGCATTTTTCCGCACTGTGGTCCTGGACGTTTCTTTTTGCGGAAAGCTCCTGAAGGGCATCTTTGACCTCCAAGTCTTCCTTCTGTCAGTTGTATAACCAACATCACATTAGCAACCACATACTAACTGTTTTGACAAAATAAAGATTAAAACAAACATAAAACAAATCTCACCTCATGTGCTCTTCTCCCGTGACCGGTTCAGGATTCTCTGAATAGATCAGTCGATCCATGCTTGTGTATATAGTTGCTTTTATTGTTTTTCTGTGTGTATCAGTAACAACTAAAAAAGGATGGTACTCTGTGCTGCTCTTTATATCTCAGTGCTGTGTGCTGAGGGAGGGGCCTTATCAGTGGAGGAAGCATGTGATTGGTTGCATGCATGAGTGTTTGTGTGCTAGTGCTTGTGTAGGTCTTGTTGGCAGGAACACTGGATTTTTTTTTCTTAAAGTAAACATGACTTTACTGTTTAAAATAAATAATGAAGTTGTTGAGTTTAAACCTAGTGCTGTTTTATGACATACACAAATCAAACACGTGGGTGCAGTTAAATGAAATAAACTGCAAAAAATATTTTTATATTTTTGGGGCTGAGAAAAATAAAAAGAATTAAGTTTAAGTCTTTATTAACTATACTCGACTTTTTCTAACTCCATTTCAAGATTTTTCTTGTTTTAAGCATAAACTTACATAAGTTTTGCTTAACAGATTAGAAAATACTGCAAAAAAATAGGGTGATGTAAAAGTAGGAATATGTATTAAACTTTCCTTTTCCTAAAGTTTTATTTTTGTAATAGGATAGTTTTAATGACTACTATTATTCCAAAAGTAAGTCATGGAAAATCTGTGTACTCTACAGGTGTGGATCAACACTCACCTGTCTAATCAAGCTTTGTTTCCTATAAATGAAAAGGTTTACAAAAGGTCAAAGCTTTCAAATACGCTGCGTCACACCTTTGTCATACGAGGACATTAACGCAACATCCGTCTGTCCTAAAGTACTGAACAAACTGGTATGTTACTAAACAACGTTCTTGATGTTTCTATATATAGAAGGAATGTTGTATTTATAGAAACTCATTTATATAAATAGCTTACAATGTTTTAATTAATGTGGGTGTTACTTTAACTACAAAAAAACTTTAGCCTTTCTTGACATAATTGTTCAGCAACAGATATCAGGTGAAATTTACAAAATCTGTCAGGACAGGTATTCTAGATCTGCTAGTTGATGCATGCAGTGAACCAGTCTGAGGTCACGCATACCTTTTTATTGTGACCCTGTGAAAAGTTTAAGATCAAGCTTAAGATCAACTTTTCTAATTTACTGTTTTCTAAATAAAATCATCCTATACATAATGGAAAGAACATTCAGTAAAAATATAACTTTGATATATTTAATATTGACTGAGCATGGTCATGTCAAAGATTGAAATCAATGACTGAAATCAAACTTTGATGCGCCTCAAAATTAGGTAATGAGACTTTAGTCTGGATTTTACACACAGTCATATACCAGAAATGGTTCATCTTCACATCATATGTGACCAAGTTTGTAAAAAACTTTTTGTTGCATAAGTGAATATGCAAAAATGATCTTAAATCTTTGTCTAGAATCAAGACCTTTATCAAATACCATTTTTTTTATAGAAATATGCAGAAAAACTGCAAAAACTCTTTTAGAATTAGAAGAGAGTTATTTATATTTTTATTGTCAATGTATCAATTAAATGTAAGTTTAATTGCATATTGCATATGGTTTTGATATCATATCTGATATCAAAACCATTGCCATTATTGTCATTAATAGGACAATGCATGTGTCATTCACTGCAACAACCAAGTGACTTTGCACGACCCACCTGATCCCACTGTCTGACCCACTCGTGGGTCCCAACCCACAGTTCGAAAACCCCTGGTATAGAGTACTAAATTAGATTAACATGTTAATATTTATAGTTGTTGTACCATGTAAGCACATGAAGTATATAAGTGTTGTGCTTTGAGAGAAGTGCTTTAAATTCTGAACAAGACTGACCGCAGATGTTAACTAAAATTGTGGCTGGTAAGAATTTGAGAAATGTTGCAGGGGTTCCAGAAATTTACTGAGTTACTTGCAGGACACCAACCAATTTTCTGATTTATTAAATGCAAGACATTAAAAAGTTTTAAAACGTTTTAAATGCACGTTTAAAAATGATCATGCAACCTATATCAACTGAAACTTTTCACAAGTCAAAATGTATAATATTAAGTTGAAATGACTTGAACAGCCAATTGATTCAAATTAAAAATTAAAGCAGCAATGATTTTTCACTGTGTAGTTCCTATAGCCATACATCACAATATGGATCCACAGTTTTATAAATTCACTGGGGATGCAAAATACTGAGACCACGTTCTCGGGATTCTCTAAATCTAAAACTAAAGTGTTAGGACCGTGAAACATTTTGAACAGGTTAAACAACTGCTAACTTTAATTCCATAGATGGTTGGCATGTGACCTTGACCTTTCTTTTTTTGAACAAATATTCTGTTATGGTTAAGTCTGCATTTAATTATGAAAGAATGCAAAACTGAAACATTTTCACTTGTGATCTCTTTTTCTCCCATCTGCACTCTTTAAAAAAAAGTACATCAAGAAACAAAAGTTGTCACTGGGGCGGTACCTTTTTACTTTTGTACCTAAAATGCACATACTGGGACATCAAAGGAACATATCTGTACCTAAATGTTACATATTAGGACCTTTTAAAAGGTACTGTCCCAGTGACCAAAATGTAGAACTTAAGTGTGTTTATGAAAAACATTTGGTCTATTTTGTGGTGACTGTGTGTAATGTTTTATGAAATAAAACACGTAAGCTAAAATCTCAAGCATCAACCCTAAAATAATATTTAAGAACAAGGATGAAGAATTTGATTACGCTTGTCCTTAATCTGATCAGATTAAGTGTGTTACGCATAACTCACCTGATAATTTTCACTTTGAACATGAAATACCGGTTTATGTGTTGATTCATATCCCTAAATGGAATGAACAGAGCTTAACCAGTGTGTCAATGGAAAATGCATGTTTCCATTTGTTTATTCAATGATAGGCAAATGTAGATTTGTGTATGTGACTATTATCGGTTTTGTTTTTGACAGCTGTGCTAAGAGGACATGGAAAATGCTTCAATTTGCATAGACACACTGCATAGACATCAAAATTAAAAGTTTCCATGTACTTAAAATTCAATTTTGTTTATATACCGCTTTTCACAGTTATAGGGCGGTCTCCTGGCTTATCCTAGTCTCATACTAAAATGCATGTTTGAGCTGCCTTAATTTAAAAACACTTTGTACCCACATATCTTAACATACTGTACATCAGTGTTAGTGTTTGTCTCAATTGTTTTTTGTAAGGTTTGTGTGTAAAAACTACTTCAATGTCCTAATATAACTAAGGCGGACTCTCGCGGCTGTAGACGGTAATGTTGTCTCTTGCCTCATAAATGTCAAAATGTATTCATACTAGGGATGTGCACCGATGCATCGCATTCCCGTTGAAAAGACCTGTCTAAAAATCGATTCTGAATCGTAAGACTCCGATTCAGTGTTTCATGCACAGCTTGTGCATGTACTACGGCTCCGTGATCAGTAGGAAGTCCTTATCAATCTAAAATCACTATGAGTTTGACTCATTTATAACGAGTATTTAAAAAAGCAACACTCGTCAAACACAATCTTTCAATCATGAAAATATCTGAAACAATCTGAAGAACAGCGATATAAATATTCCTGTAGACATTTCCTGGAATAGTGTTTGTAATGATACTTCTTCTGTGGCACAAATGGAGTTTCTGCACGAAAGCGCCCCCTGGCTTTTGAATGCAGCGGCATTTCACCGTAATTCATTCAAATTCATTCATTGAGAAAACGAGCATTTGCCCGATTAATTGTCACAACCCTAATTCATACTGATTTACAAGGCGCCCCTGACTGTAAGACGCAGCACCAGCCAAGTTATGAAAAAAAAACGCGGCTTATAGGCCGAAAAATACGGCACTCATTTTCATTTACTTATTCAAGTGGAATATTGAATGAGGGTGTAAGGGGCGATTTCGGACAACCTTTGTGGTTGCTAGGTAGTGATAAAAACCCATGCCAAAATCTCTATGGGTGCATTCCTACTATAAGTGTGAAACAGACAACCATTGTTGGCTATTGCAAGCTATGTGTTTACTTTTAGGCCTTTAGCAGATCAAGTGACAAATTCGCAGCTGAATGATTTACATGATGTTTCCATGGATACGTGCTATATCAATAACTAAATAAGCTTAAAATATGAATCTTTTTTTCTTACAAATGTATCGTTTTGTAACTATATTAACCCAGTGGAGTCATTTAGATTACTTTAAAGGTGCTCTAAGCGAATTCTCGCATTTTAGGCCATAAAAAATTTTTTGTTTCATACAGTAAACATCTCCTCACTATCTGCTAACTGCCTGTCTCATGAACACATTGTTAAAAAAAACGCGGTCTCTGTAGACAGCCCATGCTCCACAAACTGCAAAAAAAAACAAAGTGGTCAAACCTACCACCACGAAACATAACAAAGTGTTTCAGCCAATAAACGACAAGAAGGATTTGGGAGTGGGGGTTGGGTGCGTTCATGACTCTTTCAGAAAGCACATTTTGTTTGACATTACTTCGAACGTCAACAAGAAGTGACGTCACACAGATTATCTTAGAGCGCCTTTAATCATGGATAATCGTCTTTTTGGAGCTTCAGCATGTTGAACCTAATATAAGAACATAATGGCATTTTTAATATAAAATCATGAATAAAGGAAGTACATCTGGGATGGCATAAGGGTGAGTAAACCAGCCGTGAAATGTGAAGTATATTTCATGTCGAAAGCACAGAACAGGATGAGTGTTTTTAAAAAATCGATATTGCTACTGTAAGTATGAGTAATAGAAATTGCGATGCTTGTGAAAGGGATTTTGCCTGACACATCCTCTCTGGTTTCAAAAATGCATCATTTACAACACAGTGAACTTTTTTCTGACCACTTCCTATTTGTTATGTTATCTCATCCATTTTGATAATATCAGATGCTTAGGCAAGTGTTGTGCAAACCGACACCAATCACATGATAAGCATTTTTCTGAAAGGCCAGGCTTGGAGACCTACTGTATACCAAATACATCTGCGACACATAAAGTCTCATTTATGACCTCTTAGACATCACCCAGCCTCACAGACGTTTGGGAGTATAAAGGCTTTGTGTTTTTAAAAGACTTATCATCTGTTATGGTGTTCAGACTGTAAATAACAGTGAGCTACTTAAGGGCTCTTCTGCACAATCTCGCCAAGTTTCCATTTAAACAGACGCTTCTCCAGAGGTCTTGCGCACAAGGTATTTCCCGGTAATGACACTTGTTTTGTACTCGTCTGGGACTCCAAAAGTACCTTGGTGCGAAAACAAGAACATCACATATTTTGTCACTGTATTTGGTGAAATGATGCATGTTTTGGTGAACTTGAAATAACCTCATTATGCATGAGTATATTTAAGTTTCTTGTCGGTTTAGATAAGCTGTTTAGGAGGGAGGCATAAATTGTATTTTCAAGATATGAATCTCTTTATTTTGTAATAAAAGTAATCCACACAGCTCCAGGGGGTTAATAAAGGCCTTATGGGGGTGCAATTTTGTAAAAAAAATCCATATTTAAAACTTTATAAACTATTATACCTTCTGTGAAGGAAGAATGCACTTTTTTGGGCTTGAAAGTCGTGGATTCTGCTTTCTATGGTTATAAAGCTTGGAAAAACCAGAACATTAAATAAATAACATCTGAAATATGATGGACATATGTATCTCGGATGGCTTGAGGGTAAGTAAATCATGGGGTAATTTCATTTTTCGGCTTATCAGTCATGTATCCAGTAGTATGTGAACGCTTGACCAAGAAGACTGTTTTTCGTTGAGACAGCACAGTAGGCCTGCATGCAACTAATGTGAATTGGTGTCTTATAAGTGTTGTGCCACATGGAGGAAAGCTTGCATCAATTTCGATTAGCAATATTTTACATGCAATAGCAAAAATGTGCAAATTGCAAGATGTCCTGACTTTACAGCCGGCACTGCAATACACACTTCTCTGCAGCGTCTGATGTCTTTCTGTCTTAATTCCTTCTTCTGTGGGAAATGAAACTCACATGTTCCTGTTTCAAAGGTAATTGTTTTGTCACAGAATAGTCATGCGACCTGTCAGACTCATTCCTATAGTGTTGCCATGAAGTTGTGCATTTGTGTATTTTGATAGAAATTTATCCAAAGTGATTATCAGCGCATTTGCATTGGTTTTTTCAGCATGTGTGTGTGTTTCCTCAGAATTCAAACACATGATCTCAATGATGTTGTTGAAACTTGAAGTTTTAGTGGTGTTGTTCAGTATAACGTCCTTTACATAAATGCATTTACTTTACAGTCACAATATTAAAGAGGTCCTATTGTGTACCATTAGGTACAGGTATACATCTGGTACCAGTATGTACCTTTGTGGTACTAATATCCACTCTCATGAACCAATATGTACCCCTGAGGTACTAATATGAACTATAGGTGCAAAGGTAAAAGCTAGGGACAATGTTTGACAGTTTTCAGAATTAAAGTTGATTCATTTTAAACATCTAGGAGCGGTTACCCGAACAGGGATTAGACTAATCCTAGACTAAAATAAATGTAAGAGCTGTCCAAACGGCAAAGAACTTGCACTGACATCTTAAAATACACCAGTGCCCTTTGTTTTGCCTCAAAATGCACACAAGTTATGTTTTTAGTAAGGCATGTTTGTTAAAACTAGTTAGATTTCCTAATGGAACTAAGGCCTAGTCCTGGTTTAAGCTAATCCTTGTCTGGGAAAACGCCCCCTAAATTTTACAAACTTAAACTAAAGCGAAATTCCTTAAAATAAGCAAACTGTATTTAATATAAAGCAAAATGTATTTTCTGACAAATTTGTGTTCTTCTGCAGTAACTACATAATCCAAGAATAAAGTTGAACAATATCCAATTTTAATTTTATTCTTCTTAATAATTAAAGTGGACAGAACAAATGTCAACATCCAACCATCTAATAAATAACAATCATAGTACAGTAGTACATTTGCTTTAAAGGGGTCATATGATGTGATTTTTATATTTTCGTTTCTCTTTGGAGTATTAATGCTTTTGTGCATATACTGTATAGCACTGTTTCCAAATCCTGGTCCTTGAGTACCCCCTTCCAGAAAGTTATAGATGTCTCCTTATCTAACACACCTGATTTTACTCAACAGCTTGTTATGGAGACATGTTACCCATTCTAGAAGGAGACTGATTAGTTGAATCAGGTTTTTTAAATAAGGAGACATCTAAAACTTTCTGGAAGGGGGTACTCAAGGACCAGGATTGGGAAACACTGCTGTATAGGATCCGTAAAGTCACAAAGATTAAACCCTGAGGGATTCTCTCTAAAAGTTTTATTCAAACACGCCCCCACAGATCTACCCCACTATGTGGGAAGATTTGCATAACACCACCCACTTTGCATACGCAAAGAAAGAAGACATAACTTTTATTCTCGTTGTAGTTTTATTGCCACCACCCGCGCCGCCATGTTGTGAAGACCCTGTGCTTTAGGAGTTGATATTCCAAATATGGTAACATTTCCGTCACACGCTTGAGGTATTCCACCAATCACAATGCACTCGATGCCTTGCCAATCATAGCACACTGAGCTTTTCAAAACGTTAGCTTTGTAAAAATCGCAGTTATACAGGAACAACAATAATGTACAGTGTGTGGAAAATAATGTGTTTTTTGAACCTTAACCCATAAACACATTGCAATACATCAAATAAACAAAATCATTTTCTTTATATGACCCCTTTAAACCTCATGACATTACAAGTAATGCAATGCTTACAGTTTGTGTGTGCGGCACACATGCTACAGTTTTTATTTTCTTATTTGAACTCTAGGAGTTCAATTGGTCATAACGTTTAAATTATACATCTTTGGCAATGTTACAATACAGTTTATAACAATTCCCCTTGCAAGAATCTCATATAAACCTCAACCAACCAGCTGGGATAGTTTTTTCTTGGTATGAAAGTCTTTATAATGCATGGCAAAACAGTTCTTAAAGATCTCCTGAAAGCTCCAGGAGCAGATAGTGTTGTGCCAACATTGTAGTTTTATAAAACCACCGGAAAAGCTTTAAGGAGCTGAACGCTTATCTACACAGGAAACCTCCACAGTAGAGAAGTTGTCAAAAAAACTTTAATAATAAAAACGCTTTGGGCTAACTGTAGGTTTAGTGCAATGAGGCTCCTAGTCCCAGAAGTATTGCTTTGTTGTAGATCAGATACATTCTAACTGCATTGATCTTTAAGTCCCAAAGGTTCTTTGAGGGTTATGTTAGGTCCACCCGAGTTGGGATCCATGTTTTGAGGTTTTGCAGGGTTCGGCTTTTGCAAGGAAGTCCAGAAGACTTAGCCAGGTCAGATGAGGTGTTTCTGTGTGGAATTTACATGTTCTTCCTGAGTCAGCATGGGTTTATTCCGGGGACACCGTTTTCCTACCATAGTTTAGGTAAATTGGAAATGGCAAATTGTCCTTCCCCAATTGTTTATAGATTACTCAGTTCTCACCATATAGCCATAGATGCTGTAATAGCATTAAAAAAAAAAAACAAACAAGAAGTTCACAATATTCCAGTTTTAGCTTTGGTACTGTATAACAAATCCAGTTATGCTTGCTCAGTGTCCACAGCAAGGGAATCGAGAAGAGTCTTGTACATCTCAGATCGTAGAAACCTAGGATAAGAGTCCCGTTCCATCAGTCCGTAAACAATCTTCTGAGCCTCGTCGAAACATTGCACCGTCGGCCTTCTTACATTTTTCTTAATTTCTTCTCGTGTTTGGTGGTCAATGTTAATCTGCAATGCAAATGGAAAGAATTAAGACACAGATATTGAGTATTAGACTCCGATTGTTAGATTTGGTGGATTAGCATTACCTCTTTTGGAGATTCGGCTTTAACAAATTGCTCAAAGATTTTTTTTGCCCTCGATGTCATCTTATGCGAGGACGTGATCTTCTTGAAGTCTTCGCACGTCAACCAGAATTCCATGTTTTCATCGCTGTATTCTGATTTGAGAAAGGTGTGAAATGTGGCCAAGCCATCTATGGAGGCAAGGAGGCATCAATGTCAAAACACATGTAGTAATTCCTTTGATTTCCGAATGTTTTCATTCAAACTAGTGAAAGCAAACCGCAATAAATTGTAAAAAAATAGATGCTCTTACATTTCGACCCGAGAAGGCGCTCCAGAGACTGGGCCCATTGTTGGATATCTTCCAGACTTAGCCTGCTAGAAAAGCGAGATGTTTTATTACTACTTTATAACATTAAGGAGTGATTTAGGAGCAGTAACTTTTGGATTAAAAAAACATTCTTGCACAAATTACGTTTTTTTATGTACATTACCTCTCCTGAGCAGGCGAGTCGGAGAACATACACTTTAGTCGGCACATGAGGTTCTTTCCTCTACGAAGAAAACATCAGCTTTGTTGTCGACATTTCATGCTTCACACATGCAAACGTATGCTAAAGCATGCTGTAATATAACACAACTCCCATTAAAACGTAGCACTTACAAGTTCTTGTTTCTTCCATGATCATCATTTTCCATGTTGAAACTTTTCGTAGGATACTGCACGATTAGGCCAGGCATGGTAGATCGAAGGATTGTTGTCCAAAAGTCCTCAGCTTCTCTCTAGTTGTGATCATACTGCACTTGGTGTATACCGGCTTCCCTTCTGCGTATCCGGCTCTGCCTTTTATGTCCTGCGACGGTTGCTAGGGGCTTGTGTCACCAACAGGGACTCGTCGAACCACAGCAAAGAGGAAGCCACACAACTCTCCACCCACTTGACATACACAAAGCACCCTCAAGAAATATTTGCTGTCAGATGGGGAGTGATGTTGACGAGGGTATTTTTAACGTATTATTAGACATGTAAATACATGGGTGGCCACATATATAACAGATAAGCAAATTACAACTTTGCATGATTTGGTGTCTTGGAAAAATACACGGATGCAAACAGGGTCCGAATTATGAATTCGGGCCCAGTAATGAAAATAAGAGTCAAATGAGATGGTTACAACCTGTGCATCATTCTTTGTTTTCAACAGTGTTGTTGTTTTTAAATAAAGCTACATGAATACATTTGGTTTAGATAATAATGGACAGGCTGTCACCAGTTTTGCGTGTAACCCTGTACTAAAATTGAACATTAGAACCAAATAGAGTTTTGTGATTACAGATGTCTCACAAAGACATTTACATTTACGTATTTGGCAGACGCTTTTACCGAAAGTGACTTACAGTGCATTCAAACAATACATTTTTTCTGTATATGTGCACCCTGGTATTGAACCCATGACCTTTGTGCTCTTGAGCTACTAAATATGATTGCACCTTCTCAAATTTATGAAAACCATCTATGTAGTCAAGTACTTTTATAATCTCAGGACATTAATCTCAAATTAACTCAAAAACCTTTTACAGTCTTATCTTACATTTGCATTTAGGTATTTAGCAAATGTTTTCTCCAAAAGTTAGAAAAACAGCAATGCAATTTATCATAGGTAAGTAATAATAATACAAAGTTGCCTTCAGCTTACAAAGCAGCGTCATTTTAGTCTATTCTGTGGTCAGACAATGTGTATGAAACCATGATAAGCGACTTTTCTGGGTTGCGGTGACTCCTCGAGTTTGTCCAAAAATGGATATAGGCAGTCGAGCATTCATGCTGAAGTACATGTGCAGACTAGCGCTTAAGTCACATGATCGGCTTGCTTTATCTCACTGTAACGCTGTCAGTTTGTCCATCGTGAACACTTGGGCAACTTTCTTCCTCTGGTCATTTCAGCAGCTCTGAACCTCACTCATTTCCTTTCAGTTGCCATGGCAATCGTGTATTTCACCTGAGATCACGGGAGAGTTCGGTCAGCACGTCATCCGCAGGTCAAAACAGGGTAACTTACTGTACACTGTAAACAATGCTGGGTCAAAATTGACATTTACAAAGTTTATTGTAGATTAATGCTTGGGTTTGTTCATTTTTTACCTAACCATGGGTTGAAACAACCCTTTTTTTACACTGTATGGACTGGTACTCGGAAACATTTGTACAAAAGCCGTCACTGGGACAGTACCCTTTAAAAGCGTCCTATTGTGTAACATTTATGTACAAATATGTTGCAATATACGTCTTTGATGTACTAATATGCACTACAAAGGTGTAATTTCTGAAAGGGTACCACCCCAGTGACAGCTTTTGCACCTTTTTTTTTTAATTGTAGGCAATAATTGGGCATCCGCTGTATATACCACAGTTGCGAGAGGGTTTGTAAAGTGAGGCCCTCTGTGGAAATTCATTTCCTTATGTCAATGTGTTACCACATGATTTGACATCCGTTGTGCCTCTGAATGATAGCATGTTTGGGAAAAACTGCACAGAGATAAGTGTGTAGATAAGGTATGCACATACTGTATACAGTAGTGTACTCATTGGGCACAGGCAAGGATAGGACATTTACAGAAGCAACGATTCTGTATACATGTGCATTTTAAAAATGAGATCTTTGATATTGCAATAGTTTCTTCTAGGCTCATGAATGAGATTCAATGGGAAGCTAATGTAAATTTTAAGTCTTTGCATTCCTACAATCAGGAAATCCCTGTCTTATTTGTTTTCTTTAAGCAGTTTTGCAAAATCATTTTGAATATATGACCCTGTCTGTGAAGTCCAGGCTAAAGTCTCACAATGAGAGCATCAAAGTTTGATTTTACTCATTGATTTCACATTGATTTCAATATATGACATGACCTTATACTCAGTCAATATTGAAGATATCAAGGTTATATTTTCACAGAATGTTCCTTACATTATGTAGGATGACTTTATGTAAATCACATAAATGACTTTAGCTGCGTGTCACGGACTAGCTCATAGATGTTCTGTATGTAGTCCTCTTATATTTTGTACATAATATTTTTATTGAATGTAATATTTTTCCATTATTAGACGTCAGATATTCTTAGTGCATGGTCTGTGCTTGTAAACCATCGATTGTTAAATCACATTTCCCAAGAAGGACATGTGCTGGTGATTTATTCTCCATCAGATTTTATGACATTCAATGCAATGGTAAAGTTTTAAGTCCATTAAACGGGTTAATCTCAGCAGTTTCGATTTGCCTTTAAATCCTTAAAATTAGGGAAAGAAGTAATTGTCACTGTGGTATTATTGTTGTATTTAATGTCTGCGTCTCTTGCTTTAAACATGTTCCTTTAAGCATCAATTTGGACATGTGACCAAAACACAATTATTCATAGACTGTGGAAAATCTTGACTAGGAGTTTCTTCTCACATACAGTAGTTAGTCAACGTCCTAAGGTGATCTAAATATAGCCTTTTTTGCTATTTATGTCCATGTGTGGCACACTTTTTGAATCATCACCATCAGAAATGAGTGGGAGAACCCATCATACAGTAAAATATAGACTATTCTATAAATAAGTGATGACATCACCATCTTTGCATGGAGTGGGTTTATTACTGTGGATTTTTATTATTCTTTTAAAACTTCACTGTGTTCCATTCCACATATTCCTATGTGACACTGTCTGTGAAATCCAGGCTAAAGTCCTATAAGAAATTATGGTCTTTGACATGACCTTGCTCAGTCAATATTAACCTTAGAATGCATAAAGCGGGTCAAATTGACTCTGACAGGCTGTGATTTTTTTTGTAGTTTAGTTATGAAATCATTTATTTATTTAATATTTCATGAATTTCTCAAACAACTTGTTTCTGACCTTCGTGGAAATCATCACTACCCCAAGACATAGATCTAGGCATGCATAAAGTGGGTCAAAATGATCCCTATTCATTTCTTATGGAATAATTACCTATAATATATTTATTTAACACTTTCTATAAATTATAATATGAATATATTCTTAATACTTTAATTTAATCTTCATCGGGTCACATGACATCAGTTGTCATAGCAACAGATCACCAACAGCAAACTAATACTTCCCTGTGGTCCTGTACGGTAGGAAATGTACATAATATCTTAATGAAACATGATCTTTACATGATATCCTAATGATTTTTGGCATAAGAGAAAAAATATAATTTTGACCCATACGATGTATTGTTGGCTATTGCTACAAACATACCCGTGCGACTTATGACTGGTTTTGTGGTCCAGGGTCACATATATCAACTTTAAAAGATATAAATTATAAAAGATGCCCTCATAGTCAGCATTACAACACCTTTGTATAGGATCCAGACTGCATCTTGTTTTAAGTTAACCAAAGAGATTCCATATAGAAAGACCTCTTGATCTTACTTGTCTGTTTTATTTTAGCCATCGGCATCACATTTTTGACAATGACTTTCAGGACAATCACCAAATTGCCTTTATTTCTTATTTCTTAAAGGTGCGTATTAATCCTTAAACATTCAGTACATAAGCAATGCCTGATTGTTATGCCACAACGAGGCACAAAATATGTATATAAACCCCTCTATATTCTATATTGTTTGTATTTACTGTAACTATAAACATAGCTTTATAGACAATGGTTAAGTTTGCTAAATGAATGAAACAATTAAAACATGTAAATGTAATACTGTTTAATATACATCACACAATGTAAACACCTTTAATTATCATACATACATTATTTACTGGCATTGTTCAGAAATGTACTCCAAAAATCACCCATAAAAACAGAAAAGTCACTTGACCCTGCCCTTCCCAAACAGCAACCCAATTTCTCTTCATTCTATGTCATTTACTATAACTGCAAGTGATGGTGACATTTTTATCTTCTTGTTTTATCATCTTTTTCATCTTGTCACTTAGAACCAATGAAGTTCAAACGGTTCGCCACATACTTTCTGTTTTTTTAAGTGACTTCCCCTAAACCACGTGCGCGTGTCCTCTTTCGATGAGGGACTTTCTCTGCTTTTGTTGTCTACAGCAGGTCTACTTTGGGTTCCTGTCTTGTGTTCCTTACGTCCTGGTAGGCCTCAGACTTGAGGAACCTTGGGCAGGAGTCTTTCTCCATCAGTCTGTATATGTGGGCCTCTGCTTCATCAAAACAAGTGAGGTCAGGATTCGCCAAGGATTTCTTGATCTTGTCACGAATGTGATGGTCAATGTTGACCTGTGCGAATTGTACATTGGTTACATTTTAGTGGTGATATACAACTTTTCATATGTTTGATAAATTTATTTAACATTCAATGACTCTAGCATGGAAATTAGATGTTTTTTAACACATTGCACGCCTGTATTACTCTTTAAAATGGAGATCTTGACTTTTATGGTACTGTAACAATTAAAATATATATCATAATTTTGATACAATCTTGAATTTATATTCAAGTTCAATTTTTAATTTGGTATCACATTACAATTATAATTTACAGAGAGATTTGAACCTACAAATATAACTGCTGTATGTCAACCCACCTATCCTATTAATAAATAAAATAAATAGGCAAATGCTATGATGTAATGATTTTCCATCCATGCTAATATGTTTGCCATGTTCCTACATGCTTACAAATAAAGGTACAAAAGTAGGGTGGTACCCTTTCAAAGGTACATCTTTGTACTTCAAAGATACATATTGGTACTTCAAAGATACACACTGGTGCCTCAAAGGTAAACATAATGACCTTTTTAGCGTCTCACTGACAGCTTTTACACCATTATTTCTGACAGTGTACTTTAATGCGTGTGTGAACACATTTATTGCTCTGAAATGATTCACATGCCGACCTCTTTTTGCGCCATAGGATGAAGAAACTCTTCATAGATCTTTGCTGCTCTGTAGGAGCGTTTGGCAGGTGAGATCTTCTTATACTCCCTGCAGGCCAACCAAAAGTCCACATTCTCCGCACTAAACTCAGTCTCAAGGAATGAGCGAAAAGCTGCCAGGTATTCTGTTGAGAGAGAATGTGAAAGTAAATAGAAAGTAGGAACATTACATTAGTTGGTTATGCACTTGATTAAAAGTTACTAACCTTTATTTATCAGCAGATCTGCTAACTTTAGCCCAGGTGTCGAATGCTCCTGTAGTCTTACAGAAAAAAACAATAATGTAAGAAGGTTGTGCCTTAAAGTTTTTATTTTCATACATTTTATAAGGGTTGTTAGTAGGCATGGGCCGTTTACCGGTTTCAAGGTATACAGAGGCTTTAAAGGGTGTAGGTTTCAAAACCACAGACAAATTCTGTGATACTGTTTACAAGGTAAGAGCTGTGTTTACACAAAATTAATTAAATCATTAAAGGCGGGGTGCATGATCTCTAAAAGCCCATGTTGACATTTGAAATCACCTAAACAAACACGCCCCTACCCCAATAGAATCTGGACCTTATTTTTATAGACCCGCCCCACACATACGCAATGCAGGCAACGATGACGGTTAGTAGATACGCATCTTACTGCTGATGGCTACAAGTGTGTTTTGGTACTTGGCCCAAATCCCTTTTCCAAAGTGTTTTTCAAAAATCATGCACCCTGCCTTGATGTTTACATTTAATATATATTAAAAAAAAAATTGGGGGAAAAAATCTTTAATTAAAAATATATTGTTTCAATATTGTGGTATTTTTTTTACAAATTACTTTATCTGTGAGCATTATTTTTAGAAATGAATGTGCCCTCATAATCTTTCATTAAAAGAGCAAATTCGCTCCCCTCCTCGAAACGATTTCTTGTTACTTCCGGTCACTAGGAATGGCAGGTGGGCGGGGCCCGAGAAAAAATTGCAGCAATTAGTAAATAGCAACATGACCCAACTTCCAATGATTCAATTAATTCTAAATAGACAAATTCAAGTCCCACCCTACCTTTTTAACCCTCACAACGGGGAAAATAAGACATTCGCTACTTTTGTTTTTATTGTGACTTTAAAGGCTTTATTTTACCTGGCATATACATATCTTGCTTTAAAATAAAATAGTGTCCAGTTAAAAAGTTGTTGTTCGTATAAGCAGACATTTTAGTGTTGCAGTGGCAATACCGCAACACAGTGAAAGTTAGTTAGTCTGTTAAAGCATTGAAATTACTGTTATGTATTACAAAAAAAAGATTTATTAGTATTTTGTTGGTGCAAAATTATTACGCCATTGAAAGGCATAAAGTATTCATTCCTTTTAAACAATATGTTCACCTTGTATTCACATTTCTGTTGTGATTTCAGTGTTCAATACTGTTGCACTTTTATAAATGAATGATTTATTTGCAGTGATGCCATGGAAGAATTATATTTGGTTCCCCAAATAACCCCTCCTAGTCAAAGGTTGTTACTAAACCCTAAAAATATGTACCCCAGCGGTCACTAGGGCAGAAGTACCCATTAAAACGGTCCTTATATGTACCATATAAAAGGGTACCACCCCAATGAAAGTAAATATGGATACATATTGACTATTTTTTTAACAGTGTACAAGAAATCTTTTGATATTAAAGCTGATGAAGAACCTTTTAGGAACCTTTCTTTGTTAGAGTGTTCAATTGTTTCTACGTTTAACACATGCATGTACATGACAATAAAGATTGCTTACGAGCTTACTTATTATCAGCGTAAATCTTTTCCTGATTTAAAAAACATCTGATATTGTTCTCCTGCTTTTTTGCTTAAAACGTCATGTCTGTGACAACAATAATAACCACCATCAAGCCTTCCAACTCATATAAATGCTAAAAGACAAAATAAAAATGTATTTACGTTTCTGGTTGCTTTATGTTCTGAATGATATCCTTAAACTCGTTGGTTCTGATCTTGGAGAACAGTAGTTTAGGCATCGCTGGACCGCAGGTAGAATGACTATCGAGCACTATCTGTTAAGAGTTCATGTTTTGAAACCTTCTTTCCCTCAAGTTTCTGTACATGTGGTTGCTAGGTGGATGGAGTGAATGTTGTGACACCTGAACGTGTTCATACACATCTCCAGATACCACTAAGACTGCAAAGTTCACCATTTGCTCCCTGTGATTAATACTGAGTTATAGTTTGGTGCAGATGAAAGTTACTTTTGAACAAATGCAATAATATACAGAACACTCAGAAAAAAAGGTACAAAAGTTATCACTGGGACAGTATCTTTTAAAAAGGTCCTTAAATGTACCAGTGTGTACCCTTGAGGTACCAATATGCACCTTTAAGGTACAAAAGGTACCTCCCCGATGACGACTTTTGTAACGATGTACCTTTTTTCTGAGAGCGCAGAATAATTTTGTTTGCTTTGTTGTATTGTTTTAAATAAACTATTTCAATACTCTAGTAAAGTACAAATTTCTGAATTTTGTAGTGCATATGTGTATTAATGTATACTGTAACAAATACTTGACATTCCTGATCATTTCCATCTGCAGATGCTACGACATCACAGTTTAAAGATTACTATATGGA
This sequence comes from Paramisgurnus dabryanus, assembly GCF_030506205.2. Taxonomy (NCBI): domain Eukaryota; kingdom Metazoa; phylum Chordata; class Actinopteri; order Cypriniformes; family Cobitidae; genus Paramisgurnus; species Paramisgurnus dabryanus. The sequence goes on along the minus strand of NC_133360.1, from coordinate 16,352,865 downwards.
TTTTCCATTAACATTTAGGCCTCCTCGAGTTAGACATCACGTTATTCTCCAGTTGTTCCTCTTTTGTACCTATTCAGATGTTACGAATGTATGAATAGTATGAAGTATGAATGCACTATGTTGTCACTAAATGTGAACGTACATGTTTCCATTTCCTGTAGTTAATATCTGAGGATCAGATCTGATGTTAAAACTGAGTCAAACTGTACCATGTCACATCCTGTTAATGGTGAAATAGAGTTCCTGAGATGTTTCATGGGCAGATGAGCCACGCCCCCAGACTAGATACACCCTATCAGAGACATGTATGTTGCGGCATATCAGACATCGGTTGGGCTTATGAGTCATATTATTATTAGTCATGTGGAAGTGAATCTGAAGTGCTTGCTGTATAAACTCAGTATTGATAAGAATGGGTTTTAGCTATAGACTGAATTGCATAAATAATTATTTATGTTTTTATTATTTATATATTGAAACTATGTTTTTTTTTATTTCAGCAAATGCACCCCTGAGTCTTACATTGTTCAGCCAAACAGAAAATCTTGTCCTTGTTTAGCTAACATTGATATGCCAAGGTGGTCAGGGTAGTAAATAAACCTACAAGTGGTTTGCTGTTTTTTACATAAACTCATCCTTTATCATAATGTGAAAACCTAACTTAGATATCTTTAATATTGAATGAGTAGGTCATGTCAAAAATCGAAATCAATAACTGAAATCAAACTTTGATGCTGTTAATCCCAAAATTTGATTATGAGACTGGATCTCCTAGACAGGCATTTATTTTAAAGACATTAAAAAGCACAATAGTATTTAATTTCAGCCTAATGCATACTTTGCAAATAACCTCTGCTCTATGGTGTTCATCCAGCAGGTGGCACATATGACAATGCTATCGGTACAGGAGGTGGAGAAACGTTTTATTTGTTGTGACACTTAAACTAACAGCCAACAAAGGTGTGTACACATCAGTCATATGAATATAACTCAATGGAATGTGGAGATTATAGCAGGTTCAGTTCAGGTTTGTATAAGGAAACAAATGATTCATAATAAGTGAATGTCATGTATAAATGGGAACTACTGTCACACGGCCTCACATGCATCTGCATTTTAGCAAAAAAGAAAGACAAAAATATGACATAAAATATATGTTTAAAAAAATATATGCATGAATTAAGAATACAAACGTGCTTTATTTTTACCATTAAATGTGTTTTTTACTAGTAGTTTTACCCCAAAATTCCTACACTATAAAAAAGTTTAAACAACTTGAATTAATAAGTCATTTAAACTTTTTTTGACTAATTAGACGTTGTTATAAATTAAAATAATTAAGTTGTAATAACATACTATTCAACTTTATTGTTTTTCAATTTATACCAACTCCTCACTAGTCAAGAAAGTTGAAATGACTTGTTAATTCAAGTTTACTGTGAACTTTAAATAATAATTTAGTGCAACAATGAATTTTTTACAGTTTATATTATACAGAATGTAGGCCTATATAATAATTTAGGTTACAATATCCCTAAAAAGATGTAAATACAAGAACAGTTTGCTAAAGAGTAAATTAAGACATTTGAGCTCTCTCTATTTATATCTTTGAGCCATTATCCTCTGTTGGCCTTCGATACCAGCTTCCCCCAAAATCCACATCACCTTATTGAGCCGATAGAAAGCATACAAGCCGGCCACAATCAGAATCACACCAACGGTCAAGAGACCAATATAGAAAGCCATCATGAAACCATTGTATAGTCCAGTTGACGGGACAGTCCACAGGTACACCCAACCATTGTAATAATTGTTATGCACAATATCAGGTCCATTATCCAGGACAATCGTATCATAAAAGCCTGGATCGTTTTTGTACACATACCCAATGTTCACCTCCTCATTTGTAGGCGATAACAGAGAGGTTACTGTAAAAGTACTTGTAAATGGCTGGTTAGATGTGGTCACAGGAGAAGTACTTGTAGTTGTTGTGCTTATATCAGTTGTTGGTTGATATGGTGAAGTCAGGTTTACTTCGGTTTGTAAAGTAGCAGTAGTAGTTGAGATCATATAAGATGTTGGGAATACACTCTGACCACATTGAAGATCTTCATAGGTCAGGGTCTGCAGCGGATGATCTCGCAATTGGTACGGTTCCTGGCATGCTACTCCTTTTTCCAAGTCATTCACAATCTTTGCGTTTTCATGAATCCATTCGGCAATACCTATAATGCTGCAGTTGCAGATCCATTGGTTGCCACTAAGGGAGAGTGAACTTAGTGCACTAGCGTGTACAAAGACATCTCCAGGTAGATATCTCAAATCATTGTTGTTTAGGTCAAGCGAACGTAAACGTGGGTTATGTTGGAAGATTTGTGCCGGAAGAGACTGGAGCTTGTTTTCATGAAGCATTAATATTTGAAGGTTACCTAAAGCTGAGAAGATATCAGGGTGCAGCTCCATAAGCTTGTTGTGTCTCATGGAGAGCTTGTTCAGCTTGGGCAGGCAACAAAACAGGTCATTGGGCAGTGTGGTAAGATTTTCGTTAAAGTGTAAGTGGAGCAATTTTAAGCCAGTCATGTTAGCAAAGAGGTTCCCCGGGACGGTGACTAGATTTGTTTCATAAAGGTAAAGTTCTTGGAGCCTTGGCATCTGACCCACCAGCTCAATGGGTAGTGATATCAAGGGGTTTTTGTACAGGGTGAGTTTGGTCAGGTTGGGCAAATTGTAAAAACTCCTGGGTGGAAGAAGTTGGAGTTGGTTGCTTGACATCGAAAGGGTTTGCAGGGAAGGCATGTGCCAGAAAAGTTGTGGAGGTATTTCTCGAATCTGGTTCTTATGTAGCAGGAGATCCAACAGGTTGCTTAGGTCATCGAATAAACCTCTTTCAAGAGTCTCTAGCTGGTTGGAGTAAAGCACCAGGGTCTTAAGTTGCCTAAGGTTGTGGAAGACGGTTTGTGGGAGGTTCCTCAGTCGGTTCCCTGCCAGGTTTAGAAAGCTCAGCTTGGTCAAGCTCTGAAAAATGTTGGCGTCCAACTGAGAAATGTGGTTTTTGCTGACATCCAGCTCGGTTAGGTTAAGCAGTCCCTCAAACATTCCTGAATTTATGAATACTATCTGATTATCATCTAAATGCAGTTGCTGCAGGTTGCTCAGCTCGGCAAACACTTTAGGTGGGAAGACAGACAGAGCGTTTGATGACAGTTTGATGGAGCGAAGCTGCGGAGCTCCACAAAAGGCTTCTGGGTGGATGGTGTGGAGAGAGCCTTGGGTAATCCTCAAACGCAGGAGAAGGTCAAAGGGCTGAAAGCTTCGTTCTTGGAGAACTTGTATGCGGGTGTCATTAAGGAGGAGTCGGAAGGTGATGGCGCGATCGAGTGATGGTATGTCGGTGATGTCCCCTGTGCATTTTGCCGAACCCTTAATGTCACATACGCAACTGCTGGGACAGCGTAAGCTGAGGGTGAACGGAGGCAAAAGCTGAAGCAGAAGAATTGTGAACCACATGCTGTCAAACTGGGGAGGGAATATAGTTACATGTAAATATACAGTTTTGACCAAATTACTCACTGTTAAGGATCAGTTTTCATTTGTAAGCGGAAAATAATCATAAATATAGAATTATTTTGATGTGCATGATATAAATAACCCCTAATTCTCTTATGTTTGAAATAAAGAAAAACACAAAACAATACTCTGTTTGATAAAAAGGAAAATGCATTTTTGTGACCATAAATACCAATGAAATATGTTGAACTTACCTTTTATAGCCTGAAGACTGTCTTGCTGAAATGGATGAGTTGTACTTTTAATAACCATAGTGTAGTGTTGTGCTCTTCCTCAATACTTATCTCAGTCTGCAGTGTTGGCCACATGGATGCCTGTATCCGCCTTGATGAACTTTTTATCTAGGCTCTTAATTATCTTGGTTAAAAAAGTGATGAACCCGGCTGTTGGGTTAAATTAACACAGAAGTTTTTTATTTTTGGAATTGTTTGTGGTCTGTGTGGGCGATATAATAAATAAAATAAAATAAAATAAAATAAAATAAAAAATAACAAAATGAAAAATATATATTTTTATCTAAGATTTATTTAAAAAATATATATTTTATATAAAATATATTTTTTTATAAATTTGCCTGTTCTACTTTGTATTCACTGTAAAGCTGCTTTGCTACTATCTGTGAAAAGTGCTGTAGAAATAAATGTGACCCAAAAACTAATTTACATCGAAATATAGTCATTTGTATTTGTGTCTGTTGGATATTTATAATCTATTACTATTAAAATCACCCAAATTTAGACTGTGGCAGTTTCTATATGCATTGAAAAAAGTAAAAAGTCGGATCAACTTAAAATATTACTTAAATTGGTAACACTTAAAATAGAATTCAACTTTTCACCTAAAGTTAAATTTTAAGTTGAAATAACTTAATTTTAAGTGTGAACAATTAAAGTAATATTTTAGGTTAATCCATCTTTTCACTTATTATAGTCTGGCTTCTAATGCATCTGCATGTCCTTAAAGAAATAGTTTATCCAAAAATAAAAGTTCTGTCATTATTTACTTTCCCTCAAGTTGTTACAAACCTGTATACCTGTATACAAACTGTTTTTGAGCAAATTGACTTACACTTACATAGTATTTTTCTTTTGTACTATTAAAGTCAGTGCTTCTGCTTCCTTCATGACTACAAATATCTTCCTTTATGGTCAGCTGGACAAAGAAATGTATACAGGTTTGTAACAACTTGAGGGTGAATAAATAATGACAATGAACTTTTCCTTTAAGCACAATGTTGCATGTTTGAAATAATGTAATGTAAAACAGTGTCTAACCACTAGAGGGAGACAGGAGGTCTTAGTAAAGCCATTTTTGTATATTTCAGGTGGAAATAATAACCTTTGGCTTCATACATTTATTTGATACTAAATGTAGTAAAATCATGCATCATTACATGATTATGTTGGGTAATATATTGCACAATGACATTAAAGAGCAAAGTCAACAATTTTTCTGTTAATGTTTTATTAATATAACATTTACATAAAATACATTACTTTCATAGCAGTACAGATATATGTAATAGATACATAAATACATTATGACTACATCATAATTATCATGACACATATAATTTCATATCAAAAATGTTCTGCTCTTAGGGAACATCTTGGGGAAGCAGATGATCACAGTCCTTTATCTTCATTCTCAAACACAGTATTTCCAGAAACAAGCTACAAATAAATTAGAAACAAATTTAATTACAAAGTTTTTTGTCATGTTACTGGCAAACACTGTAAATCTGAACTAAAAATGCAACCCACTAACAAAAGTGATTTGAGGTGTATTTGTTATGAAATATAAATGATGTCATACATTGTGTCACTCTTGTAGAGGCATAGGGATCTGACGTATGGGGTATTATAAACCTTATTCGCTTGACTCTAGAATATTAAGTAACATAGGTGACGAAACATTCTGCATAAATAAAAATATTTGCTACACCCCTGTTAAGCACAACTGGTTCACGGCCAGTATTATCAGGTATTACCACATATTAACTCACCGTCATTTCTTTTTTTAGGTATCGATCTCTCTGTTTCTATTGCATTAGACATCAGCTGCCTTTCTAGATTAAACTGTTCTTGTAAGGCTGCAATCTGAAACAGATTTATTAAAGTGAAGGTTGGCACCAAACTAACAATGGTCTTGTTTTATTTAATGATATTAAACTTAATCCTCTGCACGTGACCAAAAATAAACATACCTCATGTAGCTCTGCGATTTTGCTGGCCAACTCCAGTCCTGTGATGTATCAAAAACATGTGAGTAAGGTTGTATAGTTGTACATGATTCTAGATGCTTGTTATTAAGTGACATTACCCATTACATCCTCTCCTTTGGCAGGAGGAATGTTTTTGCGTAATAAATACGCTAGGATCTTGCTCTGGACATCTGAATCATCCTTTAATTGGTAAACCTGGTTCACTGTTAAAAACAGATTGGAAATGTATAACACAGCCAATGTCAAAAGACCTTTTCGGTTAGCTCAAAAACATGTATAATGAGATGTATCATGTTATGCTTCAAACACCCTTTATACATTATATTACATCTCAGAGAGCCTATGTAACAAAATGCAATATATTTTCACATGGTAACATATTTGGAGATACACATGTATGTTGTTTATATTTATTATATATTACACTATTTATATAATGGACTCAAATTAACCCCAAACAGGAGCAACACTAAAATATCATTTATATGTGCATATTTACATTAAATCAAAGAGATCCAATTTAATATTACTTGCTAAAATTGCGCTTTCAATACTCAATAAGAACTTTATCAAGTTACAACAATCTTCTTGTATCACTTTCTGTATGCCTATTTCTGCAAAAAGACATTTACTCACCTGGACTTGCAAGACTTCGTGTCTGAACTTCGAGGACACTTATCAGAAAAATTAAAGCAAGGAGTCGTGGAAAGAAACTTCCTGATGGTACTACGTCCATGGCACAAAGGAACTGGACACGATCTATTCGCTGGTACCTGACCGAACAGCTTAATGCTGAAGGTCCATCAGAAGGGTCACTTATAATCAGGTGTGGAGACGTGAAGATGTGTCATCGCTGTAAATCAAAGTATGACGTTGTACGTGTTGCCAGACAGCCATATCTGAAAAAGGTCTGTGACAGGTTCGACTGATGATCCGAGGCGTCTTCAGGGCCAACGACCACATATCAATCACATTGTTATAAGAGTGGCCATGTTGGGACAAGAGTAAATCACTAATACTGAGTATCATTAGTCTATATGAGGATGGTGGAGTGTTCCTGGTATTCTTCTTTTAATTTACCTAAAAGTCTGTGCTTTTATTTTGGTGATATAAAAACATGCCTGGTATTATAAAAGCCCATTTTGGCAGATTGATATCTGCACATGTTTTCCTAACAGGGGATAGCAATGTTGTCTCCCAGCAAGAAGGCCTCTGGTTTGAGTGGAGGAGGCCTTTTAGTTTGAAGTTTGCATGTCAAAGTAATTTCTATGACATTCTTGTTTGTCTGTGGTGGAAGGCCTACCCCTACGTAAAGGGAACAGTTACTCTCTGTATAGCTCAGTGGTAGAGCATTGCATTAGCAGCGCAGATGGTCATGGGTTTAAGCAGGGAACACACATACTATGTTTTTGCCTTGCAACATGCTGATAGAAGCTTCAAAGCATCTGCCAAAATGCGTAAAGTGATGAAGCCTAAACACCTCTGATAGAAACCACACTTACTATATACCCTAGCGTTAGCTCAATTGGTAGAACAATGTGTTAGCAGGGCAAAGGAAACGGGTTTGATTCTCAGGAAGCACACTTACTGATAAAATATGCTAGGCTATACCTTGAATGCATTGTAAGTTTTTGGAATAAAAGATGTAAAAATCATCAAATTTTCAATTTTTTCAGAAATCTTAGGTTTATATTATTTTATTCACAGCATACTATAATTTTAAAATGCTTTATGAAGCAGTTTATTAAATTAGTAAATTAATAAATATCAGCTACTTAGAGATTTTAAATACTTCTTTTTTAAATGTATCAAAAAAATTAAATAGCCTAACATGTTATATACATTTTATTGTAAATGGTTCCCTTATGATCATTATATCATTTGAGCTTAAACTTGGACATAAATATTTCCCATAATTGAGTTTTTACAAACCTGACAAGCACAGACCGAAAGAATTTCATGCTCGCGCTGGTTCAGGCGTGTGCGTGTTGACGTAGGCGTAGGTGTGTTTGACATGCGTAGGAAATTAAAGTACCGCGAGAGCGATCCTACAGTATGCTGTTCCGTAAACTCTCGCGGTACTTTGATGACATAGACCAATCGGTTTGCGCAGCGTCGCATGAAGTCGAACACACCTTATGTTTGCGCGTGCGTGGTATGTCCCGCCCGCCATCCGTAGGAAACATAACATACACACATTGCGTTCCTTTCCAGTGTGTGTACTGTTTGTGTGTGTACGTGTGAGCTCATAATACTCATCTGAGAGAGAGAGGGAGGGACAGACAGCAAGAACGAGAAGAAAGCCTGGCGACAGAAACCAATCAGAGCGACAGCTCGCTGTAGACATCGATCGGGATTTATTTATCGGACCGAAACCGCCATCCGTCTGTCAAACATTAACCTTCAAAAACCCCAGAGAAGCATTAGGGCGTTTTGAAATATCGCCGACGACATGGCTGATTTCAGTATTGATCAGAACAACCTGCCTGGCGTTAAAGAGGGTGAGTGAGGATGAGGATGATGGTGAGGCACTGTGCGTCTCTGCATTAAATGAAAAGTGCGAATGGCATGCGCTATATTAAAGCATTAAAGGCAGTGCATGTCCGTTTCTACGGCGGTAGATTGCTGTCCGATGACGGTTAAGGTTAAAAACTACCAAAACGATTAAATGTGTTGACGTTATGATAAATTGTGAAGGTAAACTGGTATTTTCCTTTTCATTTAACCGGTCTTCTGTCATAATGTGTACGGAAATCTTTACATAAAGCAATAGTCAAACACAGACGTAGAATTAGCCTTACTAGCTCACAGCAAAACCTCTTTAAATCGTGGCCTGTGTTGTCTTAACGATAGTACACACACACAAAATAAGTATAAATAAAATGGTGATACTATGTTTTGATAGCTAGGATTGTTGTTACTGTAGCGTGCGTGAAAAGGGGGTTAGCAGTGAGCGTCATATTAATGCTGAATCTGCTGCTCCAATATGATTTATTGCGCTGAAAATAGTCTTTGAAAGCGCATTTTACTCTTCCAGAATTTATGAAAAGTGTGGAGTTGGTTGTATTTATTTATAGATAATTAAGTCATTGTTACTCTAATTAAATCTCAGTTGTACCACAGTCAATCACTACATGTTAGAACCTGACTCCCAATGGTCTCAAACAATCTGGAAAAAACATTATAAAGAAATAAAATGCGTTTTCATGCCTCAAATTGGGAAAAATTTAAGTAAAGTCATTGAAGTCTTGCATTCTGAATCTGAAATGAATATCAATATACATTTTATATTGTAACTTTTTAGTACTTCAGGCCTCAAAGTCTTTACTGTTCATACATCACCTTGTTGAAGATCTGTTAAATATGACTGTAGATGTGCAACTTTAAAGTTTAATAATTATGATGGAAAAAAACACAATCCACATTTTTCTGTTTCTGTTTGTTTGTTTCAGTAAAGAATGTTTACCCTTTGTGTTTTTTGTTTTGATTTTAGTTGTTTCGTGTTCAGGTTTCAGTGTTTGCTTTTCCACTACAGCTTCTCTTATATTTTTCTGGAATGTCGAGGATGTTGGCCTGGATTTGAAGTGCAGGCTTAAAAAATATGCTGGTTTTGCTGCCTAGCTAAAGCCTCTGGGGATGCATTTAATCTTGGTTGTGTGTTTGCCATAGAGAGGATTCAACTTCACTAATGTGGCTGACTGTTACTTTCAGTGTACGGAGCAGAATGTTGGCCTGTCATGTTTAGTAATGACTTTGATATCAAAGTCATCTTAATGGATTAGAAATTTTTATCAACGTGGCTGTCGAAATACATGTTTTGGTTTGAATTTGTAGCATCTTTTAGTATTGAAAAACCCTGCGTACTGTACCACTCAATTGATCACTTTCAACGTAATGTTGTTATGGGACTTGTGATAGTTCTGATTTGTTTTATAATGACCAGAATATATCGACAAACATGGCGTTTGGCTAATACGATGCTATACATGGATAAATCAGTTTAAATGGGAAATCGGAATTATGCTTTCATATCCATTATGTCTCAAGGATAACAAACACACATAAATCGACCAGGTCTTTACAGTTGACTGATTCAGTCGCTTGGCTTATGTATCAGTTTGTCCTTTTTTGATAGACTGATATAACTGCGTATCGGTAAAGCCAAAAAATGTGTCATATAAGCAAAGTTTTATTGTGCAGTGCAGGTTTTTTCCAAAAAGTTATTGCCGATATATCCTTTCAATCAAAAAAGAACAAGAAAATGCAATGAAATTGAGCTATGTGTATAGTAAAATGTTAAAAACATCACTAGTTTAGAGTTCAATATTAATGGTCATCATGTGAAAAAGAATAACATTCAGATAACGTAATCTTCAGAATTTAGTTAATGCAAGTTAATATAACCACAAAACTATTAGTATCAGCAGATATCTCTTCGGTATCGGTGGAAAAAATTAATACCTGTGCATCTCTACTTTTATTCCTACTGTGGTCATTTTTATATCTCAAGCATTTCCTATTAGAATCAAGTCATATACATCTCAACTGGGCAGTTTCTCAGAAATGGTCCATCCTAGCACCAGACTAAAATGCATGTTTGTGCTGCCTTAATTTAAAAACCTTGTACTGACATCTTAAAACATATCAGTGGCATTGTTTTGTCTCAAGATGCACAAAAGGTTTGTTTGTAAAACTATTTAAATTTGTCCTAATATAACTAAGGCCTAATCCTGGATTAATCTTAACCCTGTCCGGGAAACCACCCCAACAAATCTTGGGTAGTTTTAAAGCGAAAAAGCAATTCAGTAAGAGTGGGGCATTGCATGAGTCACCAACAACTTCTTAGTAAGTCAGGTTGGATATACCTACAATTATGCCTTAAATGTGCCTCATGAGGATCGTGTCAACGCAAACCCATAATTATTCAGGACTTATTTAAAACAATTAAGTCGACTGCAAGTTCAGGCCACCCACGACTAGATGATTTTAAAGTTGTCATTTTCACATTTCTTAAATACATGTGGCTTACAGGCACACTTGTCCTATGATCCAGCGTTACTTGTTTATTAATCTGCATGCTAGTTATTCCATTGCTATGTTTGAACAAGAATTAAACTCGCTGGGAATGAGAGGGGCTTTCTTTATGAAAAATAAATGTTGATCTCAGTTCCTCATCAGGATCTACGAATATCTCTTGTTGTCTTGGTGCATACCAGGCTTTATTAGGGCTATCTCGATATAAAAACAAGGTGTTGCTTAAGTGAGATTATCAGCAGCAGATGGGCAGCATCTTTATTTACTGGTTTGCAAAACTGGCTTAATCTTATCATCTTCTTTTGTCTGGCACACACCGAGTACACAGTGTGATGCACTGAATCATGTATTTTAGTAGTCCGTACTCAGAAGTTTGTAATGTTGTCAAAATGGTTGCGGTGTTCACACATCTAATCTGAGCGTACAGTGGAAATATGTAAATATAAATGTGAATCTTGGTTCATTTTCCAGAAAAGTGATGCCTTTCAAACTGATTTGCGACCTTTGGCCTTATCTGATTCAGATTATGGAAACGAAAGTCTGTTGTTTTATTCGTTTTTCTCTCTTAAATGATCAACCACGTCTCAATGGTGGACAGAGAACAACAGGTGCAGAAAGTTACAGAAGACAGAAAAGAACGAACTAAAAGAGGATGTGGAGGACGCAGTTTCACTTTCTGGAGTTATATTTATTTGTGGGCAGAGGCGATAATGGCTCGCTACAAAGACGTTTCTAGACCAACCCACCCTGTTTTGGAAAAAACTTGTTTTTTCATGAAAATGCATGCATACTCTTTATAGTTTAGGTTTAGCTTAAACATGAAGCTTTGATGGATATATGGATATAGATGTACCTTGTATGTTTAAATATATGTTATAGTTACAGTATATGGGGAAAAGGTCATTTTTTGACCTAGGTTTGTGCTTTGAGCTGCCTGCATGAGTTTAAAACTGTGGCGTAGCTCTGTGTTAACAATAAATAATCCGGTCTGCATATCTCTGTTGATCTCTGTTTGCAGTATGCCGGGACTTTGCTGTGCTGGAGGACCACTGTCTGGCTCACAATCTTCAAGAACAGGAAAGTAAGTAGTTTTGTACCATCCTATGCACTTGATTGTGAATGTAGGAAAGTTGCGACTTGTGAAACCTAGCAGTTTGAGGTTTTGAACAAGTCGTTCATGGCCATTACTGTCATTCCTCTTCTGTTAAAAGAATGTAAGGCATGTAAATCACTGTCAGTTGCAAGAACCAACTCCCCCTTGGCAGCAATGGGGCATATAAACAAAAACATAAATACAGTATAATGTTGGTCGATCACGACACAATACACCACCAAGATACACCATATTTAATCCATAGATACAAATGCATAGTAATGATAATTTGCTTCTCTTTCTTAATGTGTGCTTATAAGAAAGCATGATGGAACAGGGCTCAACGCAAATCATTTTTTTATACTGGCCCAGTTGGGCCAGTGGTTCCGGTGTTCACTTGCCCTGCCAAAATGTTTACTGTCCCCCCCAAAAAATTCAGTGTCACATATTTAAAAATAATAACTCAGTTAATTGTATACATATACAACAAACACGTTCCAACGAAAAAAGGCTCTAAACTTTTCTGCTTTAGCTTGTAAACTGATAGCAAACTGTGCAAAATATTGCATTGTTTCTTTGTCTGCTTCCAAGATGTTAAATAATATACATTGATGAAAATATATTTTATTGATGGAGGGTGAAGCACTGGCCCTATCGGGCAAGTGACAATACTTTTCTACTGGCCCGAACGTCTCTCATGCTTGCCCCGGGCCACCGGGCAGTCCTTTATGTTGAGCCCTGTGGAATTACTAGTAGTAACTACAAAGGCTTAAATTTTAAAGACTTAACAAATTAATTAATAATAAATATATTGACCACAGCTCATATGTTATTAGGGTGATGAGCAAGCCATTTACAAATCTTTTTACACAGTGAATGTTTTTGTCCACTTTGAGGTCGAAAGTCCTTCACTGCTCTTGATATAACACTGTTCAAAGATGTTGTTAAGTCAAAGCATAAACCTCTGCACAAACTGTAGGCTACTATCAGTCTGTAATCACAGCTGAACTCTAAATGGACACACATTGACGCACATCTAAAAGTTTAGTCTGCAGGAAGGTCGCGTTCTCAGTGTATTCCCAGCATTTGCCTCACATTCTCATTCTAAAATATTTTAGTTTAAAACGTTTCCTAGAAGAGAACAACTACATTTTAAAGATAATTTTGTCAGCGTTTCAAAATACATTAGCGTGTTGATGGCCTTAAAGCATACATTATAACTAAAAGCTACAGAAATCAATTTTTATTTTTTGGGGGAGTTGTCTCCTAGCTGTGACCCTGGACCACTAAACCAGTCATAAGGGTCAATTTTTTAAACTTAAGATTTAAACATCATCTGAAAGCTGAATAAATGATCTTTCCATTGTCGGTAATATATGGCCGAGATACAACTATTTGAAAATCTGAGGGTGTAGAATATTGAGAAGATCGCCTTTAAAGTTGTCCAAATGAAGTCCTTAGCCACACATATTACTAATGATAAAACATTTTTTATATATTTCCCATAGGAAATGTACAAAATATGTTAATGGAACATGATCTTTACTTAATATCCTAATGGTTTTTGGCATAATTTTTTTTACAATACAATGTATTGTTGGCTATTGCTATAAATATACCTGTGCTACTTATGATGTGGTATGTGGTCCACCTTTATGTTTCTGTGGCATTTTTATAATTGTCCATTTCCATAAGAGCTTTTATACAATTTAACAAAACAACTCCTTTGGCCATTAAATCAACATCTTTAAACTTTTTTTCAAAGACTTGTCTGTCACAACTGCATATTGACTTTGTTTAGTCCCACTGGAAGATGGTGATGATTCTTTCCAGCTGTATTCACATTGATAAATTAAAGATAAAAAAATCCTATTTTTATTGATAATAATCATATTTTCTGAATAATATTCTGACATAATGTATTTAAGAGTATTTGATATTTTGAATTAGATTATTTATTATTATGAAAAAATATTAAAAATGTCAGCTTATTCAGTAAAGCTGATGAATGAGATTCAGCATCTGTTATAACATTTAGCACTTTTATGATTTAATGAAATCACTCATAAGACATCTATATCATGTTACTATATTAGGTAGATGTTTTAAATTAATTTCTTCTGGTCTTTTTTATTATCAGCACTACGTGTATTTTATGGTCACTGTCACTGAATCAATAAGAAGCGTAGTCTATGGGAACATGACGCTGGTATAGCATCACTGTTTAAGATTTATGGACCTGCCACATTGACTCACTGAGATGGCAGCATGTTTGACGTCAACTCTCAAAATCTTTTCTCATTCGTAAATGAAATTGCTTTGCACCGATCAGAATCAACGAAGAGTTATGTTAACATAATAAGAGTCAATTCAGCATTTCAACTTGAATTCATGTAAAGACTTTTATGTGCCAAGTTTGATTTTTTGCCATGACAAACAAATTTTAATTCACATTTATATTCCATTTTTATTATTGTATTTAGTGTTTTTTGTTTTGGTTGAGTTTGCTTTATTTCTATTAGACACAGAACAATTTTTCATGTATTTTTTAATAGATGTATCAGTATGTGTCATGTAAAGGTCTGCAAATGTTTGTGTTGGTATGAACCGGTATGAACTGGTATGAAATGTTATGTCTATATACACCTCAATGTTTCATTCACTCTTCCCCTTTTCAGTCGAAAGTCACTTGGCGAGCAACGTCCACAAGAGTCGTTTGGTACAGCAGGATCTGCGTGTGGCCAAACGTCTGCAGGAGGAGGAAGACAAGAGGGCAAAAGCAGAGAGCAAGAAACATCATCAACACCTGTGAGAACCTCTTAAACCCTTGGCCACCAATGCAATACTGATCATACAGAGGCTAACAATTGAACAGTTTAGTCCAGTGGTCACCAACCCCGTTCCTGGAGATCTACTTTCCTGCAGAGTTCACCTCTAACTTTAGTCAAACACTCCTGAACCTGCCAATCATGCTTTTCATGGCTACCCAAAAATTGGAGGCAGGTGTGCTGAAGCAGGGTTGGATCTAAAGTAGACAGGAGGGTATATCTCCAGGAACAGGGTTGGTGACCACTGGTTTAGTCAAACATTTGGGTACCTGTTGGTTTAAATTAGCCAACATGAAGCATTGCCGTCCTCTTATAAATCATTTATTTATCAATGCATCCCACTGTAAGCTGCCCCCTGTGGGGCAGTCAGATGCCTCATGCCATGCAGTGCCAAATGGGAAATCCTGTTTGTTGAGCTAAGCACTGTCAGTAGGAGCAAATGACATTACAAAGATGTCCTGTTTGCATTTTACATTTATACATTTGGCAGAAAACGTATAGTTTAGACTACAATGTGCTGCGGGGTTGTGACCAAGCATGAAGGCCTTGTGAGGGTCATAGTGTGCAGATCTAGTAAATTGTTTTGACGTTGAGTTATGCCACTCGCGGATAAAGCGTCTCTTCCTGCTGGATGATGTCTCAAGGCCTCCGAGCTGATTGTATCATCAGGGTTTTGTGCACGGCAGAGACCAGTGAGCCTCGGGGGAAGTCATTGCATGGCTCACTGTAGTAGCTATTTGCTTTAGCATAAATGCACATTGGTTTCCAGCGGCAGAGGTACAGAGCCAGTGGAAAAGTACCAGGTTTGGTGTATTCAGTATATTTTGGCAAGCCTGAGATGCATCCCGTTTTACAAGTACATATACACTGCCGGTCAAACGTTTTGAAACACTCAGTTTCTTTATTTATATATTTTTCCACATTACAGAATAATAATAAACTCGTCCAAACTATGGCATCACACCAATGTAACTGTGGGAATTACAACCCCAAAACAGAAAAAGTTGGGACATAGTAGAAATTGTGAGTAAAAAAGGAATGGAATAATTTACAAATCTCATAAACTTATATTTTATTCACAGTAGAATATAGATAACATATCAAATGTTGAAAGTAAAATATTTTGAAATGTCATGCCAAATATTGGCTCATTTTGGATTTCATGAGAGCTACACATTCCAAAAAAAGTTGGGACAGGTAGCAATAAGAGGCCAGAAAAGTTAAATGTGCATATAAAGGAACAGCTGGAGGAGGACCAATGTTTAGGAATGGGAATGTTGACCTATTCTTGTCTAATACAGATTTCTAGTTGCTCAACTGTCTTAGGTCTTCTTTGTCGCATCTTTCGCTTTATGATGCACCAAATCTTTTCTTTGGGTGAAAGATCTGGACTGCAGGCTGGCCATTTCAGTACTCAAATCCTTCTTCTATGCAGTCTTGATGTTGTAATTGATGCACTATGTGGTCTGGCATTGTCATGTTGGAAAATGCAAGGTCTTCCCTGAAAGAGACGACGTCTGAATGGGATCATATGTATCTAGAACTTGGATAAACCTTTCAGCATTGATGGTGCCTTTCCAGATGTGTACGCTGACCATGCCACACACACTCATGCAACCCCAAACCATCAGAGATGCAGGCTTCTGAAAAGAGCGCTAATAACAACTTGGGTTGTCATTGTCCTCTTTAGTCCGGATGAAATGGCATCCCAGTTTTTCAAAAAGAACTTCAAATTTTGATTCGTTGGACCACAGAACAGTTTTCCACTTTGCCAAAGTCCATTTTAAATGAGCCTTGCCCAGGGAAAACGCCTGTGCTTCTGGATCATGTTTAGATATGGCTTCTTTTTTGACCTACAGAGTTTTAGCTGGCAACAGCGAATGACACGGTGTATTGTGTTCACTGACAATGTGTTCTGGAAGTATTCCAGAGCCCATGTTGTGATTTCCATTACAGTAGCATTCCTGTATGTGATGCAGTGCCATCTAAGAGCCCGAAGATCACAGGCATCCGGTATGGTTTTCCGGTCTTGACCCTTACGCACAGAGATTGTTCCAGATTCTCTGAATCTTTGGATGATATTTTGCACCGTAGATGATGATAACTTCAATCTCATTGCATTTTTTCTCTGAGAAACTCAGAAAACTATTTTTTCGCTGCAGCATTGGGGGAATTGGTGATTCTCTGCCCATCTTGACCTCTGAGAGACACTGCCACTCTGAGAGGCTCTTTTTATACCCAATCATGTTGCCAATTGACCTAATAAGTTGCAAATTGGTCTTTCAACTGTTCCTTATATGTACATAAAAATTTTCTGGCCTCTTATTGCTACCTGTCCCAACTTTTTTTGGAATGTGTAGCTCTCATGAAATGCAAAATGTGCCAACATTTGGCATGACATTTCAAAATATCTTACTTTCAACATTTGATATGTTATCTATATTCTATTGTGAATAAAATATAAGTTTATGAGATTTGTAAATTATTCCATTCCTTTTTTACTCACAATTTCTACTGTGTCCCAACTTTTTCTGTTTTGGGGTTGTATGTTTGTGACTAAAAGCATTCAAAATAAATCAAAACTGTTATATTTTATCATCTGAAATGTAGTCACCTGTTGCCTAGAAATTGCAAAACTAAACTTATGTCATTTTATCAAGAAGCTTTTTAAAGTTTTACCTTAGTATGAATTTTTTAAAATGTTGAAGGAGTTCACATTTCACCTGAACTCTTATTGGCTGTTTTTCCTTCAATATTAAGTCATCGATTTCAAAAATACTTAATTATCTGTTTGGGACAGGTATATTTTGTCTACAAAAGTAATTCCAAGCATTTAACCATACACCTTCAGATTAAAAAATTTTGATCATAGTTAAATTTTTAGTCCAGTGTTTTAAAACTTTTGACCAGTAATGTACATACTAGGGATGCTCCGATAAAGATTTTAGCAGCCGATACTGAGTACCCATTTGTTGTCTTTTGTATCGGCCGATACCAATGCCAGATACTGATTCTTCAAGCTGATATGAAAGCTCTTTGATGACTGTAACTGTTAACATTTTTTCTAGCTGAAGTAATACCACAGATGTTGCCTTGTTATATTACTTACAGTAGATAGGTAGCCTATATTATTGTTTTAAAAGACAACAAATAATCATTCTTTAAAGAGCAATTTAATATGCCTTTATTCACAGTCTTAACTGTATGAATTAAATATGCACGCATTTGTATAAAGTACAACAGTTCTTCAGTGTAGAGCAGAAAGTGATTTTATTGAGAGGTGAATTAGGTTACTGTAGCTTATATGTGTTGTATACAGTATGCTGTTTGATGGGGATGTGAAGACACATCGCACTGTTAGGACGACCGCGTCTTCATAAAAAATACACAAAGGTCCCGTACACACTGCATATTAATTCGGTTGTCACTTCACCTTTTAAAGCTTAATCCTGTTCTGTACACACACACTTCAGTAATTTACGGAACTGACAACCGCATTCTAAAACCGAATTAACTCCCGCAAAATGCAGGTAGTTACAACCGCATTTACAGAAACTCTGCTTACTGTGTACATAACCGAACTGAACAACTAGTAGCCTAGTAAATTAAGTGTTTAAACGTGATTCATAAACAGGACAGGTCTCTCTTTGAAAAATTTATTCCTAGAAAGGTAAAAAGTCTTCTGTATGCGAAAAAGAAAAATCCAATAATAAACCGAAATAAATCTAAATGCTTTACCTCAAAGATCAAAATATTGGGACTGGCACCTTCACACTTTAGTAACACCAAAAACTTGATGGCTTCATGAGCCAAAAGCCATGAACGGTTAAGCGGCAAAACGGTATTTACGTACAAAAAAGACAAGGACCTGGCAACACTGCAAGACCGCGTGCTGTGAAGCAGCCTCACAAAAGCGTACAATACACAACGCCAATACGAAGGTTTATTGCAAAACACAATGTTGTTAAATTATTTTGGTCAAAGCTGTGAGTGATAAGCATGCAAAATGGCAGAATGTGTCGTTATGTGTCAATCCTCACATTTTCGGGAGTGAGTCTTGTTCCGTACAGACATTAAACAAATATTTAGGGGATTCACTCTCGCATTTTAATGCGGTTCTCACTCCCGAAAGTTTGCAGTGTGTACGAGACCAAATATTTGTAAAGGCAGAGAGAAATCCAAATTTGCAGGTCGCACATAAGCAACGCGTTGTAAAAATGCTCACACTGCATAAAAAAGCCTCCAACTGCGGCCGCATTTGGTTCATGAGATTTTAGCGAGTACCGATCAAGTCATTTAATCTGATGATCGGCCAATACCGATCTGCAGCAGACTCGCGGGCCAATTGCGGCATATTCTACACCCCTCTGCTGTCAAAAATATAGCATTATCCGGCCCGCAGAAATATTTTTATTTACCAAGTTTTATATTTAAAAATTGATTTAAACTTTTAAGGGGCTGTTCACATGTTGCGTCTAACGCGCTTTCTTCTCAGGAAGGGATTACATTACAAAAAATTATTTTGTCTGTATACTACAAATAACCTGTGAATTAATTAGTATAACTAGCATAAGTGAGTTACTAGATGAGCAATACATAACTAAAAAACAAACTTTGACTTCTGTTCACAAGATCAAATAAATTTGTAACACAGTTCACATCGTAAAAACGTACGTCACCTTTTTTTGTTTACGTGAGAGTTCATTCAACTCCTACATGTTAGACCCATCCCTAGTAAGCACTGTAATTAATTAGTTGACTAAATATGTATCTGTTTATAATAACATATGTGTTTTATAACTTGTTACACACCCAGCGCTGTACAATTGTCATTCAAAAATGCAGTCATCTCTTGCCCACAAAATGAAGCCCGCGGTGGCTGATGTGAGAACTCGGGTTTGTTAACACAGGTGTTTTGTTTTCTTGTACTCCGTCCCTTCAGCGAACGCATCGACAATGAAATAGCTCAGGAGATTCAGGAACAACTGGTCCGGCAGGCTGAACAACTGAGGCAACAGGAGGAGAAAGATGAGGTGAGATCCAGACACACACACACAGATTCGCAGTATGTTAATGTTGGCCATTGGCACGGCACATAACCACACATACTGTACATCGTTTGTTATAGCATATATTTTTTTAACACTTCTGTAAACGTAGACTTAACTACACCCACACTTTGTTTACATCTTTTGTATTGTCTTGAAACGCCTTTCTTCAAGGTTATCTATGTGTGTTCAACTAGGCCATCGCCCGCAAACTGCAGGAGCGGGAGATGAAGGAGAGAAAACGTCAAAAACAGCCGGAACCAAACTTTGAAGACCCGTACTACGAAGACCAAGGTGTGTTGAGCACCACCTGCTGAAAGGTGGGAGGTGAATTGTACGTAAGGGATTTTAAAAGAAGAATAAACTTCATAAAATGAGGTTTACGAAGACAACACCACCTTCTTCACTCCTCACATGTCAAGTTTATCACAACCCCCCCCTTAAAATATTGCATATATTATTTATTTAATACAGGCTATCTACAAAGCCTTAAATAGCTGGTTTGTTTCAGCTCTTTCATACAGTTAAGGATACTGTTACTGTAACTAATTTCTGAATGCATTTCAAGCCTCAAGCACTACACTTACTCGAATCTATTTGTTGTGAACTTAAACAAATTGCGAATAACTCGACCACATGTTAGTTTAAAACTCTTGTGTGTTCAATAAACACTGGCGTATTCTGGAAAAGCTTCCTCCCCTCAAGTATGTTGCAAAACTAGACATGCAGGATGTTTGTTTCTTCATCACGTGTCCCAAAGTTGTTGAGCCCGCCCTCCCTCACTGGTTGCTTTTTCATGCCACTGGTTGCATTTGAAATGTTCGCTTTCACCGGTTATGTAATCATTCTCTCACGCGCTAATTTTAAGGCATTTTGGGCTGGCCATAGGGTCTTTGTGTGCCTCATTAAACAAACATCCGATTTCATCTGGCACTCGATCTGTCATTCATACAGAAGGAGCCTATGAAGAGAGCTTCAAATGTAGTGTGTAGTTAGCAAACACTGCTCAATTGTTCATTGTTTAAAATCTTAAAATGTTTCTTTTTGATGTTTCCTTAAGTGTGTGTGTGTGTGTGTGTGTGTGTGTGTGTGTGTGTGTGTGTGTGTGTGTGTAAGGGCCATACTCTTCAGCGTGCTATAATTTAAACACTCAGATGCAAAACCCTCTAAGTGCGTGTGACATGTTTTCTTGTAAATGAGCATTTTTTATCAGGCTCTTAATGGATTCGGCAAACAAACCGGTATTTCTGAATGACTTGAGGCCGGGATTAAGCAGATTTAAGGAAAATGTATTTAATGAACGTATAATACGTGCCGAGAGCATTGGGCTAATATTATAATCTCATTTTTGACGGAGGTGGAGTTTAGCCTCTTCTGCATCTGAGCTCCTCAATTGTTTGGCTATGTACACGTGTGCAAGATAAATGTCCACCATGTTGCACTTTGTCTAGCTGTTTCTAGGCTTTCTTAAGACAAACTCTATATCAGACAGTTTACTAATGTGAATCTGCACATCCCTTCTACCCTAATAATCACAGATTAGCTGCACAGTGCATACAGAGTAAAAGATACACTCTTTTAAAGATGGCTTTGTTGGATATCTTTAGCTGGCAGGTAAATTGTCTCTTTCCCAAATTGTAACAGCATAGCTAAGCTCCATTCACATGCCAGCATTCATATAATTGCACAGCATTTATGCAGTGATGTGTGTAGTTGAAAGGAGGGGATCAGGCACGTTTATGTAAATCCTCACCCTACAGTATAAATCTATTATTATTATTGTGAGTAAACGCTTAGGGCACATTACTCATGTGGATCTTGAGTCAAAACAACGCCGATATATTATATATATTATGTCAGTACAGGGTGTTTTTAAATTTAAGGCAGCTCCAACATGCATTTTAGTCTGGGACTAGAATAAGCCCTGTCCAGGAAAAAGGCGGCGTGCATGCTTCTTTTGAAAAACACTTTGGAAAAGGGAGTCGGGCTGAGTACCAAAACACACTTGTAGCCAATCAGCAGTAAGGGGCATGTCTACTAACCGACATCGTTGGGGCGTGTTTGTTTAGGTGATTTCAAATATCAGCATTGGCTTTTAGAGATCATGCATCCCACCTTTAATGTATGCATTCAGTCTAGCTGTACTGTAGTCATAGCAGTAGTTCCAGTATAATGCGGCTTTCACATAGGATGCGGTGTGCGCTGCGCTCGCCGCTGGGTTCGGCGCAGCCAAGCGATTTGTGCTCTGATGGCCAGACCAAAGTAGGCGGGGTTTTCAATAAATTACTACAGTGTTTATATTTGCGTTAAATAGTCGACGAGGAATACAGAGACTGATGTTGCTCGTCTCCATTTCACGTTACTTTCAGCATACCTACAACAAGCTGCTTGACTTAAAACACACCTGACATGCCAACTTGAATTGCTACGTGTTTCCATGACAAGGCTTTCCTTTCGATGTCTCTGTAGGAGCATAAACTTGTATTATAAAGCTCTGAGAATCCCGAGTATAAGCTTTCGTCCATTTTGCTTGTTTGGATGCCCCGTTTCTATTGGCCGCGCGGGTAATCGTCACAGAGCGCAGCGCAAAAGTTAAACTATTTTGAACTTTGACCGCGGCGTGAGCGCAAGCTGCGCTCCGCTGCGCTCGCGCTTTGCTCGGCGCAACAAAAAACCGCCCTCGCGCGGCGCAAGCCATTGAAATGAATGGGTTTCATAGCGCAGCGCAGCGCACACCGCATCCTATGTGAAAGCCGCATAAGGGGTTAATACATTAAGATGTATAAAGCAGTTTATTTTGCATGTTTTACAGTTATATTAGAATAATTAACAGGTTTGAAGCCAGTACATTGACTTAACACATCAATATTTTATAGCAGCTAAAAAAACTCTGTATAATTAGTGGTGGGTTTCTTTCTTAAAATAACAGACTTGACTGTATCAGCCTAAATTTCTTTCTTATGAAACATTCATAAGGAAGAAAATATGGACTTTACTAATGTGTTCACATGAAGCTTCTACTACCAGAGTCCAAAGTTAACACTTGTAACGTTGTCAATTTGCCATGTTCAAAAGTAATTTACAAAAATGTATTCTCAAACACTTTTGTTAAAAAGTTAATCTTGGACCCTGGCTGTAACATTTTCATTTGAAGAGCTCTGCACTACTTATCTGTAATAGACTTGTTTGCTGTTTGACTTCCTGCATTTTTAGTGAACTAACCCCTTGTGTACTAACCCAGTTAAGTTTTTTTCTCCTTATCTGCACTCCTTTTCCCCCACACTTGGTTTTAGCCTCCCGACCTCCGCTGGACCCTCGACACCAGCATCCCGGTTCTGTTTCTCCGGGTTATAGAAAAGAAAGGTATCGGGACCACAGTAGTAGCCGATCCCCATACGATTCTCCCGACCCAGACAGAAAAAGATATCCCAATAACGGTCATGCTACCCGAAACAGATATCCAGAATACGACCCGTCGGAATCTGGATTATTGAGGCCTCCAGGAAGTCCAAGGAGGGGGAGGTACCCAGAGTACCATTCACCCGAGCGACGACCAAAACAATCAGAAGACTATGCGAAAGAAAGAAACGGACCCCTAGATCTCGATTACAAAGAACCTCGCAGAAGGAAAAAACAGGATTTGATGGAAGAACCCAGAGATGTCCAAGAACCTATAGTGCGCAGAAAGGAAAAACCTACAAAAGATTATTCTGCTACACAGGAAAAAGAAAGGAATAGGGATAGAGAACGAGAAGGTAATGGACAGAAAACCAAAGAAAGACCAAGGGAGAAAGACCACAGGGCAAGAAGTCGAGATCGAATGCTAAGCGGAGATAGAGTTGAAGAAAGGGGCAGAAATTTGGACAGGGAAATGGACAGAAACGGCCATGGACAGGGTAGCAGAGATAGACACAGAGAAAGAGGCAGAAATGGCAATAGAGAGAGACACAAAAGCAGGGAGCCGGAACTTGACGATTACAGTCTGGACCCAAGTAGAGGACGGTCAGAGGAAAGCCTGGAGTGGGAGGATCACAAGAACAGACAAAGGCTACCATCAGGTCCTAATGATGTGTTTGAGGAGCAAAATCTTAGAGGTCCCTCAAATGAGGGCCATTCCTCAAGAGAAAGAGAGAGAGGTATGGACCTAGGTCCGGTGATTTTGCAGTGCCCTCTGGTGTTGGGAATACTATCAAACTTCATATTCTTTATGCACTGGTGACTTCCTTTCTTTTCTGGTGTGGGTATGGACTCTCTGAAATGGTGTGCATGATTTCTTTGGCACTAAATCTGAATTCAGATTCAGTTTCTAAATTGATTTTCACAAAAATGTCAGCATGAGCTGCTGTTTGGATTAACAAAATGCTTAACCTGAAGTGTATTATTTAAAGTGAACTCTGATGCCCCCTTCAGGCCGAAGGATGCATAGAGAGTATGGAATGACAGAAGCGACGCATGGCTTGGCAAACTTGGACCTACAAGACCAGGAGTTGATAGACTTGGAAGTGGCACGCAGGTTACAGGAAGAGGAAATTAAGGTATGGTGAATAAATTAACTTTGATCGCAATGCTCAAAGTAAGTATTTGATTACTTGCATATTCGTTAACTCATTGCTTCTTATTTTAAAGGCAAGCCAAATTGACAAACACGCCGCACAAGTTGCTCAAGATGAGGTACGAATTTGTTAAATTTTTTTGTTTGCAAATTTGCATCGGCATGACTATGTTCAAAGTGTAATCTGGTTTCTATTTAAATTTAAGGAATTAGCCCGCCGGCTGATGGAGGAAGAGAAAAAAGAATACAAGAGATCCCGAGACAAAGATAAACATGCCATGGAGAAAAAACGACATGAAATGGAATACAAGGTAATTAACATCCCACGTATCCCAAGATGATGCTGAACAAGGGATTTGATGGAAGACTAATATAGTCTGCTGTTATTGTTCCTGTCTACACCAATGTCTGAAATGCTCTCTTCTGCTATAATGCATGCTAGCCGATGCAAGAGGAAGTCGTACGACCACGAACAAGAGAAGAAGTGTATAGAGGTGAAGACGAGTACCAGAAACCAAGACAAAATCACAAACCTGCAAGGTACTACTCAAGAAGTTTTATTATAGTGATTTATTCACAAAGATTTAAGGAAGGAAGTAGTGGCCTAACTAGGCCATAATCAGTAGGCATCTTTCAATTGGACTCATTTTGTCTGCTTTCGTTCCAGGCCACCTCCACCTCCACATCACTACGAGAACATAAACCCGAGCTACGCTTATGTGGAGAGCCCCTACTCTCCTCGACCTCCATCAAGACCAGAGGCGGCATACAAAGGTACCCAATGCACTTTTCAATTGCGGTATCACGTTTTGCAAGTCAAATCGCTTATATGATCTCCTTCCTGCCCTTCTTCTAGGTGCCTATTACAGACAGTGACCGTAAGCCTCCGCCGCTGTCCAATCACAAGTCGTTCCTTGCGTTTGGCCTGTTACTTAGCGAATCAATGAAGGAGGAAAGGGTCAAAAACTGTTTGCGTGGCTTCCAGCAAAAATCTACTGACACTTAATTTTTTTCTTAAAGTTTCTCGGTCAGCTCAATGTATCAGGTGAGCTGAATTTGTCTCTTTGTGTCGTGAAAGAGTCTTTTATCTCGGAGTTATGAACTACTGAGCGACGGGGATGGTTCCTGTTCGCTTTTATGATGTGATGTCTTATTGTGGATGACTGGACAGGAGGGATCTACTGCACAGCTCTATGAAACAGCCAATTTGTTTGTCATGCTACTGAAGATCAACATTTGTTTTCTAGCAAACTTTCTGATTTCCAAGGATGTTGTTTAATCCAAAATGTTGTAAAATGAAGGAGAATGTATGCTTGAATATATACAGCATAGCTTTGTGCTATATATTTATTGATTTGAGAGGATATATTTTAATATTATTTTCAATTTGTCTTTAAATGCTGATTTGACCCTTTTAACAAGACTGTTACTTCAAACCAGTGATCCAATTCATTGAGAAGATCTACTTAAATGCAAAGTTTAAATATCTCGATTTAATGCCAATATCTTGTTTAGCTTGTTAATATACTTTTCATTGTAATCGAAACTAGACATTTCTAGACAGTAAGTCAATTAAAACCGCAAAGTGAGGCTTGTCAGTCATGTAGCCTTCACATTTATTTCTAAAGTAAGAATACGATCAAAGGTGATTGGTTTTCATCTTTTGGCATCACTTCATCGTCGTGCATTATTTGTGAGAGACTTTACGGATGCTGTGGGCTCAAGATGCCCAGCCTTCGAGTCCCTCTGGGATATTTTTCCTCTCACCTAGTGTCCAAAAAGTGCCATCTCATCTTATCTACTCTGTAGGTGCTTATAGCCCTACTGATAGCTCCAGTGTTCAAGTGCATGCTAGCTGAATGTGAACTCTGTCTGTGGGGTTGAGTCTTTACAAATCTTGTTATTTGGAATCAAAAACAGTGGCCACAAAATACAGCTCTACTCATGTTTTATTTTTATACATTTTTATTTATAGTTTAAAAACAATAAAAAGTTTAAACAGGCATGTAGTAGCATTGATGTTGGTACAGTTGTATACATAGGTTTATAAGCTTGCATTTTCATATGCAGTAACCAGGGACATCAAACTTATCAGTAACAAACAAGTGTGACTCTAGCTATCTGGCACTTTCCATGAACGGGATACAACATGAGGCTTGAAACAGTACAATTAAGCTTCATTTTCTTTATCAACAAAGGGTGAATAAACAGATGTGACTTGCTGTACGGCAACCTGGAAAGGTTAAGCTAAATATGAGCTGTTTAATTTTATATGGTTTTGAAGTTTGCAATTACAGTATTCAATATTTCAATATTTTAGCAATAAATAAATTCATAAGGTAAAGAATATGTAACATTTGCAGATTAGTCATCATTTGTCTCCTATTTCAAGTTCTCAATTTTAAGGAGAAACATCTCACCCCAAGTTATTCAAATGGAACCACTTATTTATTTATTACTCTATTTATTTTAAACTTCTTCCTTTTTGAGTGTCTAGTGCAGGATGGTGTTATAAAAGTATTTTACCATGCATCCACATGGTTCCTTTGGAAAAATGTAGTAGGACAACAATTTGTACCCCGTTTATTGAAAGTGCCATCTGCATATCAGGACTTTATTTATAGGTACCTTACTGTTCATAGTTGACATTCCATATTTCCTGTCAAATGTGTTTCAAAGGGATTACATTCCATTGGATATTCCACACTTTGCTTTTGGGAATGGGAATATGATTGTGTGGGCTACAAGTTGCATACTGTACATATAAACCTGAAGACAGCAGCTACTTTTGTATCGCATTAGTGCCTCTATAAGACCAGTGTTGGGTCGCTAGTGCTGAAAACGCTAACATCTTACGCTCTCGAGAATGGCGATATGCTTGTTTTGTGTTTGTGCATTCCAACGAAAGGCATGGCCAGTAAACTTTTAACATGTATTGAGTTGCCATGCTGCTATGCTTAAACATGTGGTGTTTAATGAACCTTTTTTTTGTGAAATTGTATTGCTGACTCAGTTTTGAATCACTTTAAGTGTGTGTGTGTCTTAGTGATGAATGTGCATATATTGCTCTCTAGTGCTGTGTCAATCTAGTGCATATCATGATGTGCACTGTAGATAGTGTTGAACCTGTGCCAACTGTTCAACTTTCAGGGATGAAAGTATTGCTGACAAAATGCTTTGTCATCTAAAGAACAATATCTGGTTTACAAATGTTTTGTCTGAATCTGTAACATGATCTTTCAGCACCTGATATACCATCGTGTATATGTATGTATGACCAAGCGAAAGATACTTTAGTGTAAGTGACATTGATGACAGTTTGTTTTACAATCAACTGCTGCTGGGGACGTTTTGTGACCGGCTACAAGTGTTTGTATCTTGCACATTCTCATAGCTTCCACTGGCCAACTGTAAATACCAAATAAATTACTTTTAAAGGGTATGTTTGTGTCTGTAGAACATATTTGTAATCCAACATATCTGACTCGAATAAACAACCCATAACCTGATGAAAACTCGTGCGTGTGTGTAAAAGCAGACTGGCTATAACTTCAGTCAAATGGAAAGTTTGGTGTGGTTGTCATATACAAAAAGATCTCAACTACAAATGAATGAGGAAGTACAAATGCCAACCAACTGCCTATACTGGGCAGGTTCACCTACATGCCAAGGATTTTCACATTTGCTTGCATGTTGAAACACACGTCCTTAATATTTTACTTGCTGTCTGCTGCCATCCAGGGGCAGCCAGAGACTTTGCTTGTTACTGTACATCCATACACATTTTACAATTATACAGCCATGAACTGTATATACAGTATATTACCACCTTTATATCGGCTCTTTTCCATCCAGGCTTGTAGATATGATTTCCGCGCATGCGTAGTGAGATGAATATCTGCAGCGTCCACTACCAGAAACAATGACTGAAATCCTCGTGTTCATCTCAGCCACGGCTCCCAGCAGTGCACGCTGCAGGCCAAAATTACAGGTACACAACTTATGACACAACATCTGAAATAATAAAAACAAACAAATATAAATTATCTTATACTCAGATCCTGTTACCTTTTTGTATAGCCTAACCAGTGTAACTGACATAAAATGCTAAATGACATACTTATAATACGCTATTTGTCATACTGCAAAAAATGAAACCGTTAAAATGGTAAACAATTTAATGACACAATTTTTGTTTAGTTTAAACAAATCCATTAAAACCTTTCATCCTTTACACATCCCTGTTTAATAATAATTCCCTTTATATTTATTTATTTCCATTCATCAGCTTTATATTCAGATCATTTTTGCTTCTTAGTCTACAGTTATTGAACATTATTATCCTATTAAAATGATAAGAATATTACAAATTTAAAAACTATAATGTAAACGACTTTATTAAGGTCTTATGATTGACAGCAGAACTCAGGCCCCACACAGCGCGCAAACGAAACAACACAACGCAGCAGCCATCGTGTCGCAAGCCTTTTAAAAGTTTTTTTTACTTTACGCACAGAACGCAACAATACGTGAGAACCCACTTTACGTCCAACGACGTATGTTTTAAACGTGCACATAAAAAATTAAAACACATTACAATTTACTGGAAAAACAACGTTGACGCAACGCATCCCTCTTGAACGCCCTCGTAAGTCAATTCAAACGCATGTTTAACCAATTTATCAGTGTCTTTGTTGGACTAACGTAATGTGTTTCTCAATTTAACCGCGTTTATGCATCACATTAAACTCATGTCAGCGTCAAACTCCTGTATGCAGTGTGCGAGTGACAGAACCAGTTACTCACCTGAGGAAACTGTGAAGCGACAATAAGCAGCACTCCGATGTGAAACGCAAGCCTGCTGTTGAATAAAAGATATTAACACAAGCAGAACTGTAATCTCAACACTTTTTCCTCCGTGTCGGCACTGTAGTTTTTAGGCGTGTCGGTCCTCAGGTGTGAATGTGAACCTGCTTTAATTCTCGTCATTGACCTGCGGCGCATCTTCAGGTTAAACCGGTAGAGGTGGTCACATGAGGGTGTGTCGAGTCAATGTTCATCAAACTCAAACAGCTCCCATGAATGTAAAAACACAGCCTGGTGCATTTAAAATAATTTATTTTATGGTTAATTTATGGTTCCTGTATGTTTAGAGCATTGGGCAACCCAAGAACCCATGGGTTCGATTCCCAAATAGCTCACACTGAATAAAGTAGGCTAACCCTTAGGAAAATTAACCATGTTTTTTTGTGGTAAAGTGTAGTAGGAACCATGTTTTGAATTACTATTAACAAAACCATGGTTTTACTACACTTACCGTGGTTTAACTATGGTTTTTGAAAACAATGGTTGTCAAAACGGTTATTTAGTGTTTACCATGGTTTTACTACAGTAACCATGTTTTTTTACTGTAGTAACAACATAATATATTAACAAGCTATTTTTTCCCACACTATTATATAGTTTTAACTATTTATAAACTAATAAATACTGTAGTATATTTGAATATTTAGTATAGTAGACTGCTATTTAAAGCTATTTACAATGTTATACATTTTATCAACCCATGACCTTTAAGCTGCGAACGCAATGGTCTACCAATTGAGCTATAAGATAACTCGAGGTATACGGCCAATGTATAGCTCAGTTGGTAGAGCAATGCATTTAGCAACATAAAGGTCATTGGTTTGACACTGAAAGTTTCTTTGGACAAAAGTGTCTGTGAATGTAGGCTACATTTAGCTTACAGGACAATAAAAAATGCAATAATGTGCAGTGTCTGCATTACATACTTTCATTAATAGGCTTTATCTTGAAAATTTGTGCACGTGTTTAAAGATGTATAATGGATGTATAAAGAGAGAAAGCTCATGCATTCCCATACGCTGTGTAATAACAGGTCGTTGCACCCCGGGCTGTAGGCTTCCCTTACAGGAATGACACCAGACAGGTTCCAGTCCTGGGGCGCATACTGGAAAATTTGACATGAACTCATAACTAATGTCTGGAGGTTTAGCCTATAAAACTTTATAACAACTTTAGTTACTTTTAATCAGTTAAGACATTAAAAATAGAATAATCCACAGCTCGCTGAAAAACTTAATTCTGATTGGTCAGTCATGACATTTCATGTTATTCACTACAAAACATTACATATCTGGGTACTGCGAGTCATTTTCACCGGTACTACTTATATATGTGTAATGCATCACTTTGCTGTCGTTTTTTTCATCCCTTGTTACATATAAAATAGTTCAAATGAATGTTTCATTTCCAGTTATTTACTCATGTGGCAATAGCGGTGTAATATGTGTGATAATGTACATCCAAAAGGTTGTTATCGCAAAATAAACTCTTTAAAGTGATATCACACCTTTCTTATAAATATTTATTCATACACTCTAAAAAAGTTTAAACTTGGCTTTGCAAGTCAATTTAACCTATTATTTTAAGTTTTCACTTGTTATAAGTTGACATTACTTATAAACACTAAAAACAAGTTGAAATTCTTATTAAGTTAAAATAACATAAACATATATGTTGATTTGTCAAAAATGTGGATTAATTTGTAGCATTATGTGTTGCGTAATATAAAGGAAAATAAGCCAAATATGTGTTTATACTAACTCACATAAATTAACTAATGCGTTGAATTCTACAGTAATGAGTTATCATTCAGGCAGTATGAAGAAAAGCCTCTAGATGGCGCTAGATATCATGTAAATTCAGATACAACACTTTCACTTGTTAATTATCTTTAACCATGAAACCATTTCTAGTGTAATTATAGGCTTTTCATTTTTATTCATTGTCCTATTAAACCTTTAAAACCTACAGATCTTGAACAAATGACGGTTGTAATGTATTTCAATCTTTTGTTAAATGAAGAACCCCACCCTACCCCACCCCAATCCTGAGCTGTTGTATAGTATTTTAAACTTACAATGATGCAGTTGAGGTTTTTGTGCAGTTACGCTACAACTGGTTCTGGGTATTACCAAATGTTAAACTATGTTACCAGTAACATGTTTACCAGGTAAACTAAGCCTGCAGTTGCTATGTACTGTAGTTAAATACAAGAAAGCAGGTGCTTTTGCTTCATGAGTGTATACCACAATGTGTATTTTAGCATGTCTGGATTACTTTATGTGCAAAGTAGCAGTAAGAATCTAAAATATATATTTTAATTTAACTTTGAATGATATTACCAGCAACAACAATTTTATTGTTTGCTTATATCTTTTAGTACTTAACTGTATAAAATCAACATGGTTTCTGAAGTGAAACCGAAGTGCATGTTCAGACATCAGATGCATTCGTGCAGACATAACCTTGTCAAAACAAACATTGTTTTTGTGTCGTTGGCTTGTAAGGACCTGACAGTAAAGTCATACATTTAAATTAGTGTAGTTTCTGTGCTTACTTGTGTACATATGTATTAGTCCGTACATACAGACACTAAGGAGTATTAGGAACACCTGTTCAATTTCTCATTGATGCAATTATCTAAAATAACAATCACATGGCAGTTGCTTCAATGCATTTAGGGGTGTGGTCCTGGTCAAGACAATGTCCTGAACTCCAAACTAAATGTCAGAATGGGGAAAAAAGGTGATTTAAGCAATTTTGAGCGTGGCATGGTTGTTGGTGCCAGACGGGCCGATCTGAGTATTTCACAATCTGCTCAGTTACTGGGATTTTCACACACAACCGTTTCTAGGGTTTACAAAGAATGGTGTAAAAAAGGGAAAAACATCCAGAATGCGGCAGTCCTGTGCCTTGTTGATGCTAGAGGTCAGAAGAGAATGGGCCGACTGATTCAAGCTGATAGAAGAGCAACTTTGACTGAATAACCTCTCGTTACAACCAAGGTATGCAGCAAAGCATTTGTAAGGCCACAACATGCACAACCATGAGGTGGATGGGCTACACAGGCAGAAGACCCCACTGGGTACCACTCATCTCCACTACAAATAGGAAAAGAGGCTACAATTTGCACAAGCTCACCAAAATTGGACAGTTGAAGACTGGAAAAATGTTGCCTCGTCTGATGAGTCTCGATTTCTGTTGAGACATTCAGATGGTAGAATCAGAATTTGTCGTAACCAGAATGAGAACATGGATCCATCATGCCTTGTTACCACTGTGCAGGCTGGTGGTGGTGTAATAGTGTGGGGGTGTTTTCTTGGCACACTTTAGGCCCCTTAGTGCCAACTGGGCATTGTTTAAATGCCATGGTCTACCTGAGCATTGTTTCTGACCTTGTCCATCCCTTTATGACCACCATGTACCCATCCTCTGATGGCCACTTCCAGCAGGTCAGGATAATGCACCATGTCACAAAGCCCAAATCATTTCAAATTGATTTCTTGAACATTACAATGATTTCACTGTAAATGGCCCCCACAGTCACCAGATCTCAACCCAAGAACGGGAGCTTCGTGCCCTGGATTTGCATCCCACAAATCTCCATTAACTGCAAAATGCTATCCTATCAATATGGGCCAACGTTTCTAAAGAATGCTTTCAGCACCTTGTTGAATCAATGCCACGTAGAATTAAGTCAGTTCTAAAGGCAAAAGGGGGTCAAACACAGTATTAGTATTGTGTTCCTAATAATCGTTTAGTGTACTTGGGTATCAAAGTAATTCAAAGTAATTGATATGTGGAAGCCATGGGCAGAATTAGACCTCAGATGATGATAAGCCAAGCATGATGGGAAATTTGTCTTCTTTCTTTCTTTTATGTGCAGACACAGAAGATCTACATGTCCTACATGCCTTATTGCAATAAATGCACGCAAAGACTTTGTTAAGTGACAGTGTACAGTATGAAGTATATTGCTTATGAAGTATAATAAACTTTCAACACCTAAACTATTATTTAAACACTAGTATTAGTCACTAATTAATAAATGAAAAAATATCTTCCCGGCACATTGTTGTCCATATTAAGTCTAAAAATATTGATACCCTCCCAGTTGTTTCCTGGTACAGTCATAAACCGCGAAAAGGAGGAAACATCATACGATTATGAGTAAGAGCCAAATATACATAGGTCAGAAGTATTTGGACACTTAAGCCAGTGTACAAAACATTGCATTCATTGCATCACAGAAACAAACTATCAAACTATGTGGTGTTTAATACACTAAAGCACACTTTTTACGGCAAAACATTTTCAAAAAGCATTTTGTTTAGTTATAAAACAATATATTGACATTTTCTGGTATATAGGGACGTGTGTATAGTCAATGTGATAAGCTACATGTGGTAACCTTGGGACCAGTCTGTAAAAAACCTTAGGTTGTTTTGAGACAAAGTCTAATATTGTTTGATGCCGCTAGGTTTGATATTTTTTATCAGATGCAAAGACATTAGTGTTGCCTATATGTCCAAATACCTTTATGGACCATATATGTGGCATTGCATAGAAATTCTTTTGAATTTGTCTGTGCTGTTCGTGCAATAACATTGCATAATGTTCTGCAAACACACAGTTCTCTGATTTAATATGGGTGTCTTTGAAACACTGATGTTGTATCACTTCATCACATTTGTCATCAGGAATGTGTTGATTTATCTTGTTTAAAGGGGCTTTTTACGTCATTTTACGTGAAACATACAGATCAACCCCTTCCCATTAAAGTTCACAGAAGACTGAAAACATGAACTCCCCCTCATGTTACTCTATGACCTTTTCGTGCAACACAAAATTTCCATAATGTCGAAAACTGATCTTTTATCCTACGCAGAAAGTGGATGATGATTTTAAAATATGTTATACTGAAAGTCTTTTAAAGCCAAATGATAGCTTTGTGTGGTGAACAGATTGAATTTCATGTGCATATGATAATCTCTTATTTTTTATATCAGGCTCTAATACTTAGGCTCAGTATTTTTACTTTAATGCCAATAAAAATGTTATTAGTTAGTAATTGAAATGCCTTATTTTTTTACAAATGGCATTTTAGTCATTTCATTGGTAGTTAACAAATTTGTCTTTTGCTGCAAAATCCTCTAGGTACAGGCAAAAATCTCTAGTCACTCTTCTCTGTCCTTTCCGAATGATGTAAAAGGCTCAAAAATACGATCAATATCCTAATATATTCAGTAAACATCCTTTAACCAAAATCATTATGGTGTTATTCTGCCAACAACTGGTATTTCTGAATGGACTGAGGTCGGGATTAAGTGGATTTGAAGCGAAATTATATGATGAATATATAATACGTGCTGAGAGCATTCGGTTAATATCATTATATAATTTTTTGTTGGAGGTGACGCTTAGCGGCTTTTGCACCTGAGCTCATTTGTGTTCCACAGAGGATGTGACCCACACCACCAAGCAACCCAAAACCTAAATTTTGTAATACCGCTGTTTTCAGGAAAACCGACTCATTGCTCTGATCGTCATTGTATCATTGATGGTTCACACCTACTGACTATTATAAATAACAGCCCAATAACAGCAAGACAACTCAGTGTGCATTGATATACTTTAGTAGTGGACACATGATCCTGACCGCTAGTATTTCTTGTATGTTTGAAGAGCTGAAATAATACAACTGTCTAAAGAACTCTAGCTGTGGAAACAAGAAGGAACAAATCGTCAGAATTGTTTATTTTTATGACAATGGCGGTTCAACTTATCGGTTACATTCTGTCCATCTGTGGATTATTTGTGTTAATTGTAGCTACGTTTACAAATGAATGGAAAGTTATTGAGCAAGACAATGAAGATGTCACGTTTATGGACATCATTGAAGGCCTGTGGATGAAGTGCAGTATTGACAGCTCGTCTCAGGTCAAGTGCATAAGTTACAATTCGTTCCTACATCCGTCAGGTTAGTTCTTATTTGGTTACTTATTTCTTATTTGTCATCTTATGCAAATGTATTCATTGAATTCTGTGTTGTTGTAGTTGAAATCCGGGTGGGAAGAGCAATGATGATCCTCAGCATTGCACTTTCCGGCATTGGTGTGTTTCTTGGTCTCGCTGGACTCAGTTGCACAAAATGTCTGGATGGAGAGGATCGGTTGAAGGACAAAGTTTCTTTCACGGGGGGATGTCTTTTCATCCTTAGTGGTAACGTTTATTTTTTAATACATTAAAGTGTATGATATTTTAAGTGTGTGGACCCTTTAAATTCAAATGGATTTTGATTGGCTCGTTAGCGTATTATTGTTCAGCAGCTAAAATTGCTTTAAGTAAGTAAACCAAAAATATAATATCTCTGTATCATTTAAGTTGAAGTGTGGCATTAAGCTATTCGTTTAAATGTATAACTTTTTTAAAACTTTATAGTTGTTGTGTTTAGAGTGAAAGGGCCTTAAACGCACACACATTATATGGTTATTGCTTGACCAAATCATAGTTTCATTATCAATAATTGTCACTCCTTCATGGTATATTTATTCAGTGAGTTATTATTACGAAAGAAAATGTAATAAATGTAACAATTGCTATTATACCAGTTAGAAATCAACTTTAACCGCATTCTTCTTTTGTCTAGGTTTCTGTGCTTTGGCAACAACCAGCTGGTTTATATATGAAATTGTTGCTGATTTTCAGGAGGAAACACAGGGGAACAGGTGGGAAACATTCTGATTAATAATGTTTCCAATTTACTTTTGTAAGCTTCTTTTTTGGGCGGTCAAAATGTTGACTGTTTGACTCTCTGTGCTGGATTTTTATAGGAAAGATATCGGCAGATCTCTGTTCGCTGGATTCATTGCAGCTTTCCTTTGTGTATTCGGAGGCGTGCTGTTGTGCATCTGCAGCGCAACACACCTGCGATCCAGTGCTAATGTTAGTAAGCCGCCAAAATTCAAGAATCCTGATAAAGACTATGTTTAAGTACCTAAGATCAACAACAAAAAACAGAATATTGTAAAAAAAAAAATTGCACATGTCCCTTATATTGAATTAAAATATATTTAAGTATTATTATTCTATAGAACCTTTGAAATCCACAGAACCTGCTGCACAGAATCATTGAAAGTGAAAAACATTTTAGGGAAGCAAAATGGTTCTTTATATGGCATGGCTCCAAAGAACCCTTTTTAGCACCTTTACTTAAGCTTTGATGTATATTCTGTGTCATTGAGAAATGAAGGCAGCTGTTCTATATATAGCTCTTTAAATGAACAAATAATAATTTCAATATCTTAAATATTTGAAAGTGAAAATAAAAACAAATCCTTTGTTGGAAATATGAAGGTTTGCTATTATGTGAGGTAATTATTATGGTCCAATTACATTCTTAAAGATTTCACTTCACATTAGCCTACTTATTGGGCTACTTTTTTTATTAGGAAATACATTTGATTTCCTCCCCACTGTGAGTATGAAAGTATTTGTTGGTTCAGCATGGGGCGGTGGGTTGCCTTGAGATTTTTGGGTCTGGCTTACAGTAGATTGAAATTTTCTGTACTTTTCTTTGTTTCTATTCAATGCATGTAAACTTAAGTTGCTTTGTAACAAAAAACTTTTTGTACCTGTATTAATAAATTTGAATGGAATTTAATTAACACATGAATTTGGTTGTTACCTTTATTTTATGTGCATCAAGGTTACCAGTTGAGGCACGAGAAAACAAATTAAACATTCTAGCTGTAACCAAAAGAGCCAGTGTACAACACACTGTTTTGGATCAGTGGTTAAACATAAGCTGTGTTCAACTTTTTTTTTTATTGCATATGAACATAAATATATAACAACAAGAGAGTTAGAATAATGTAACAATATATGTAACGGTAAATGTTGTCAGTGTACATATGGAAATGATTGATATAATCCAAACTAAAAACAATAACATAAAGATAGCCAGAGAAAACAAACAAACAAAAAACAACACCCACCCCCATATGTGGTGCAGATTACTTGTCTATATCAAATTTGCAGATAATATTAGAAGCCCTTAAAGCTTTTTTATTTTTACATTTGTTTACTACATTACAATATTGCTTAAATTCGTCGATAAAATGGAAGAAATTGGGTTTACCACCAGACCATTTCATTTTGTGTACATGAAACTTCCCCATTAAGATCAGTAATTGAATAACATATGCTTAGTCCTTTCCTATTTCACAATTATTAACATAAATCATTATATCCGACCCATCCGATTTAACAGCTGTATTAAGTTTTCTTGTAATAAAATTTTCAATATCAACCCAAAATATCTTGGTAAAGTTGTGTTCAACTTTATGCAGTGCTAGGCAGAGATGTATGACATCGCAATACCGCGAGAGTGCTTCGAACAGCGATACTTTGATGTCATAGGTCGATTCGTCTGCGCAGCGCCACATGAGGTAAACATAAGTTTTCGTTTGCTTTCCTCTTATTGATGTTTCTGTTCATTTATTGATTTACTATTAGGCGTACTAATTATTAAGATTTTATTTTTAGTTTAAGTGATATTTTTATATATATTTAATCAGTTTATTTTGCTCACGCTTTTTTGTCTCTGTATGTAGACTTACATGTTATAGTCTTTCCCGTCTTTCTTGTTTTTACATGTGAACTGTCGATTTTTTATTTTTTATTTTTTTATATCTGGTTCTTTAATAAAAAAGCATAAAAAGTGGTGTATGTACGATTTCGTTCCTCTAGAGGGAGACATTAAACCAGCCACAATATGTGTTCGTGGCGGTCTGAGCATCTCATCGGAATATCTTTAAATAAGTATACTAGTGCGTAATAGGGATAACTGTTTACTAAACTTTATCAAAAACAGTGACCCTACAGAACATTTTAAACGTCACTTCCTTTTAAACTTTTGCAAAAGTCAGAAAGTGTGGGTCATCTTTAACCATTGTCATTTTCCCTTCGTGTGGGCGACAAGGGAGGAGCCTGCACCGGTCTGGACTGGCAGGGGGGAGGAGACGGGGGGTCAATACAGAAACGTACTCGGTAATCGCTCATTCATTATGAATGACAACAAAACTGCCTTAAAGCGGTCGTTTTTCACTAACGTTAGCCTCTTTCTTTTGTAACACCATATTTCTGCGACGTACTATTTTATTCATTATTTACCAAAGCGCAGTACTTCGCGCACTAGCAGCTTCGGAGAAGATGGATGTGAACTTTATAATCTTTGGCGTTTCAGTATGCGTCCTCCAGTCACTCGTGCTGTCATTAGCCAGCCTACAACCCTTCGACCTGCTTTACGATAGCGGAGTTGACGCTTTTTATAAAGGGGACTATAGCGATGTTGTGCGCTACATGGAGAGCGCGCTGAACTCTTTCTCTGAAGTGCGCCACACAAGGATCACGTGCAGGTTGAGATGCAGAGATCAGCATCGTTTTGGTGACTTTAAGGAGGATACTTTCTTTGAAGTGATTCTTTATAGGGCGCATTGTATGAATGAATGCATCGAGGGAAAGTTAGGACCTCAGTCTATGCATAAAGTTAGTGAAGATGTCATTCAAGATTTCAGCAGAAGAATTCCCTACAACTACTTGCAGCTTGCCTACAGAAAGGTAGGTACAAGCATGCACCAGACTACTAGTGAGCTGGAACATATTTAAGCCCCACTATAGTATAATATAACTTATATTTTTGTCATTACAATAGAAACCATCACAGTATTTCAAATGAATTTAATGGGTATAATGGGAATTTAACTGCTTTTATTAGAAAGTATAATGGTCTCTGTGAATATCTACTAATAATGTGTTGGAGTCTGGGATCTGGTGGAAGGGAACCACACTGGAATAAAGCTTAAAACACATTACATAAATTTTTCTGTGGTTTAAGTTGTCTGGGTAGGCAGTTAAGACTTTTGCTTTCTATTATAGATAACTTTAATGTGTTGCAGGTTGGAAATAAATTGAAGTTGAAATTCATATTGCGTTGTTGAAATGTTTATCGGCTGCGTGGTTACGCAATCCTGAGAGCTACTGTGGCCGCGCCTACTGGTCATGAGGGAAGGGTCCAGAAACCTCTAGAAAGTCTGTCTGCAATTATTATAATTACACAAATTCAGTAATTTAGTATTTACCAGCGATGTTAAAGTTCATAACATTGTACATTAACAGCGCTGTTAAATGTGCAATTTTATAAGGATGTGTTGACAAAAAATGCAATATAATATACATAACCATGTTTTAGCGGTGTGTTAAGACCTTACATAATGAACTGTATTGTTTTTATTACCTTAGAATGAGCCATTTTTATCTACATACACCGCGGGGCCCCTTACATGGAAGTCACCGTCATGTTTCTACAGTAGCCCTAAACGGACAAATTGCTCTATAGAGCGCGTTTTGTCACTACGTTGTCTCAGACGATGACGTGTTTGTCGTGTGGCGGCTACCATAGCTTCACTATGCGTTTTGAAAGGGACGTTGGTTGCAATTCACAGTCTTTCCGCTAGATGCCGCTAAAACTCCCTGACTGCAATTTTAAAGTCCCCATGATATTAAAATTATAATATTTTGGCTTTTAGTATGTATGTAAGCTTCAAGGGTATTTATAAAGAAGTGTGCTTAAAAACGGACAAAATTTACATTTAGAAGATATAAACTTACGGATCAATGATTTTTAAGACTTCAGCTTCTCATCAGATGTCAGGCTGTGAGGTAGAGGTCTTATCGGGTCCAAAGAAATGTACCCGACCCGAAACACTTCATACCCGAACCCGACGTGCATAAATAAAACATTTTTAAAGAAAGACCCGACCCGAGACAAACCCGAGAAAATTAGACCCGAGTCCGACCCGAACTAGTGAAATTATTTTTTTAACCCGACTGGAACCGAATGTAAACGGCACTGATGTGTGTGCATTCTGCAGACCCACGCGCAGCAGTCAGACAGAAAGAAACTCCGGTGGCCTTGCAACCAATTTGGCGAGCTACTCCATTCGTTTTACTTTGTTATCTGACGACGACACCAACGTAACCGCTAAAATGTACATTTATAATTGACTGACATGTCTGTCTCAACGAAAATGAACCTTCCGACAACCACACAATGTCGCAAGCGCTCTTGGCAAACAGATGAGAGGTTTGAAAAGGACATTGACGCACACAGGCGAGAGAGTTCGGGTCTTCTCGGGTCCGTTCAGAAAAAACACATTCATTTTTAAATTACCCGAGACCCGATGCCGCTATTATTGTACCCGACCCGTGTCCGAGGCACATTTGAAACTTTTAGACCCGAGGTCGGACCTCGGTTTTCGGATCTAAGTGGACCCGTGAAGACCTCTACTGTGAGGCAAATGTTTTAAAAGGAGGAGGAGCCACTCAATATGCTCCACCCTACACTTTCCTGTTCCTGTTAAAAATACATCAACCAAAGCTGCACATTAGGAAACTTTGGTGGGTTTTTAATCCCTCACAAAATTACTATTGTAACAACAGTTTCTGCCAAAATGCCATAGCAGCTGGTATAAAAGTCAATTTCCTTGTATCCATTATTTATATTAAAGGTGCAGTGTGTAAATTTCAGTGGCATCTAGTGGTGAGGTTGTGAATTGCAATCAACGGCTTACTGTGGGTTCACACTGCCACCGGCGAGAGTGTCAAAGTTGCCAGAAGTTATTCATTTTCAATGAGAGCGCGTCGTACGGTGTGAGCGTTTAGGAGAGTTAAAATCAGCTCAACTTTATGGTAATGAGCTATGAGTAACCAATCGGAAGGGGGAAACCTCCGCTTGAGAGGAGTTTAGAGAATGCATACGAGCATCAGAGATTCCACTACACCTTTTCTATAGCGTCGTTGGCAGGACAGCCAGAGCTTTTATTGATGCTCTCGTCGGTGGTGGTGTGAACACAGTCCACAGCTCACAGTTTTGGCTAAAAGGGATACAGCAAATGCCGAAATCTCACAAGATGTTGGGTTTAGGGATAGGATTAGGAACAGCACTCATCCAGATTTTACAAGGTTTCGGCGGTTGCAGTTTCCCTTCTAGACACAACCACAGCACACTCCCTTTCCATGAACATAGAGAAGCTATGGTGGCCAACAAAGGACAAAGATGTAATAATCTGAGACCGCAGAGAGTAGCTAGTCAAACAATGAGGTCAATATAGTGACAAAACATGCTTTGTAGATCAGTTTGTCCGTTTGCGGCTACTGTAGAAACATGGCGGCGCAAAATGGCGACTTTCCATTTAAGGGGACCCGGGGTGTATGTAGTTAGAAATGGCTCATTCTGGTGATAAAAACATAACACTTCATTATGTAAGTTCTTTGTACACCAGTGATAATAAAGTTATAAACCGTATATTATATTGCATTTCTGTCAATAGATCCTCCTAAAATGTACACATTGCACCTTTAAAATGTATTGTCAATAAATAAAGCAATTAATAAGAGTAATGAGAGTTTCACTAAAACTTGGGATGATGGATGGCTGTAATAGAAGATCATATTTGGAGCACATAAACATTATTAACAATGGTTTATTAAAGTTAAACTATAGTAACTATGGTTATCATTTGTATAACCATAGTTCTATGACAAATATCATGGTTCCAATTTGGTTAACATGATTATACAATGGAAAATTTGTTTTATTTGGTATATATTTTAAAATAAACAAAATGTTCAGGATTATATTTGCATAAATTACAGATTCTGAGAACAGTGCTCAATTCTTTACAAACAAATTATTTTCCTACACATCATTGCAAGTGAATTAGGAATAGAGAAAGCTTTAAGGATATTAAAGGACCTTTGACATGTACTGACTACAGTAGTCAAGTCAGCACTGTCCTGCTATAACCCATTCAAAGGAGAAAGAGTAGACGTATTCCTGTCAGAGCTCCTGATTGGTGAAAACAGTGGAGACATCCATGTGTGTATTTATGGGGTGATGTTTGTGAAAATAAATAACACTTCACCACACTGACATTTTAACCGCACACACCTCTTTTACCCAACATGCCCCCGGAATAATAAGGCTTTTCGGCCTGGACGAAAGGGCTACAGGCGCCAACTGTTTCTCCAGTAATTTTGTTCTAAATTCAATCATCATTTATCTAAGTAAATATTTTGTGTTCCTCTATGTTTGCTATCCTGAAAGGAAAGGCACCAGCTTGTTAGGCTTATGAATGGATGATTTTTGTGTCAGCGTCGTGCCCCCTGCCGCTTCATCATTGGTTAGTTTCTCATGTTTTGAAAGGCCTAATGAGAGACGGATCAAAGCTCAGCAAGCATGTAGTCAGTCATTCTGTGGTCAGATAGCCATCAGATGTGAAGCTGCGGGTAAGGCAGATCCCTTTTAAATATAAACTTGTATACTCTTCCGAAGAAATCAGTGGATGGGAGATAAATTAGAGGTTAGGAGTTCTGTAATACCACTTTCCAATCCTTAAAGTCCCCATGAAATCAAATTTGACAGTTATTATTTTTTAATGTTTAACATGGCAGGTTCATTATAAACAATTTAAAACATTAAACATTATTTAAAATAAAGTCATGTACCTTCATAAACTTTAATAAAAAAAAAAAATGTTTAGAAATACATTTGAATTGAATTAAATTGTTGTTAAGAGCAAGTCTGGTTCTGCTTCTACACTGAGTTAGGCATAGTGACATAATTTAGGTTTCCATTAATTATGTAGTAAGTTTTAGAAGAGCTATAAATTTTCCCCTTGGTGGTCTCACCCTTCACCCATGACAGATAAATTTATATGTCTTGTGCAACCTTTAATTTAAAGCATAGAGAACAGACAGAAGAAAGAGATATGACCCAGATTCAAACTTGCATCACTCATGAGCACCACATTTCAAAATTTCAGCGTGCTAACCGCTTAGCCGTGGTACTCACACAAGTTGGCTGGTTAGTAAAGTGAGTTGGATCATCCTAAAGGGATAGTTCGGCCAAAAACGATATTAAACCCATGATTTACTCACCCCCAAGCTGTCCGAGTTGCATATGTCCATCGTTTTTCAGACAAACACATTTTCGGATATTTTAGAAAATATTTTAGATCTTTCTGTTGATTAAATGTAATGTTACGGGGGCCAGCAATAGTCCACGACCTTCAAGTCCAAAAAAGTGCGTCCATCCTTCACAAATTAAATCCAAACGGCTCCAGGATGATAAACAAAGGTCTTCTGTGGGTAATCCGTGCGGTGTTGTTGTAGAAATATCCATATTTAAAATGTTATTAACGTTATAAACTACCTTCCGGTAGCGCCGCCATCTTAGAGTGATGCGCATTCAGGATGAGAGCTTACGCAGCGTACAGAGTTTCTCTGCTGCTGCTCTGTCCCCCCGCCCTCCGAATTTGTCATACGTCACTAAGAAAAGTGCGTACACTACGCTAATACTCTCTCCTGAGTCTAAGATGGCGGCGCTACCGGAAGGTAGTTTATAACGTTAATAACATTTTAAATATGGATATTTCTACAACAACACCGCACGGATTACCCACAGAAGACCTTTGTTTATCATCCTGGAGCCGTTTGGATTTAATTTGTGAAGGATGGACGCACTTTTTTTGGACTTGAAGGTCGTGGACTATTGCTGGACCCCGTAACATTACATTTAATCAACAGAAAGATCTAAAATATTTTCTAAAATATCCGAAAATGTGTTTGTCTGAAAAACGATGGACATATGCAACTCGGACAGCTTGGGGGTGAGTAAATCATGGGTTTAATATCGTTTTTGGCCGAACTATCCCTTAAGTGCAATAGAGTTTAAGTACTTAATGTCATCTTATGGCACTGATGGCACAACTTTATGAAAATAAAGACGACCAATTTACTGTTGTGCCAAACCCAAATGCAGTTTATTTTGCTAGAAAAAAAAAGATTTTTTGTACCTCATTAGCTTTGACACTGTATTTAGCTTATAGTGCACCTGCACTGAATGTGTGAGTGTGTCGGGTTTCCTGTTATTTGGTTTCTGCCCATGATTGTGCTGAGCCA
Organism: Paramisgurnus dabryanus; assembly: GCF_030506205.2. Classification (NCBI taxonomy): domain Eukaryota; kingdom Metazoa; phylum Chordata; class Actinopteri; order Cypriniformes; family Cobitidae; genus Paramisgurnus; species Paramisgurnus dabryanus. The sequence continues at coordinate 16,308,629 of NC_133360.1, read as the reverse complement.
GTCAGCATTGTGTGCCTCAGCCAAACATCTTGGATGATGAATGATTCTGAGCGGATAACAACACTGCAGGAATCTATGGGCATGTTGCTTTACTTCATTGCACAAAAAAATACCCTCCAGGTTAAAGTAGGTTAAAGTAAACCCTACCACAGAAATGCATGTGTTTTCAAGAGTTTCATATCTCTAGGGGTTTGAATTTTCCAGATCACAGGACCATCAATTGTGGTCTGGATGGAAAGTAGAGATAAGCACTTTAGATATCAACCTCGGCTAAATGTCCTCACAGATATTAGATTACGTCTTGTTTAATCTTGTTTTGTCGTATTTTTCTCTTTATGGTAGATTTTGGCCACATATCAGTTAATTTTATCCCTCTTAACACTGTATAAGAGATACTGTAGAAAAGTCCGTTTTGGTCTGAGGTCACAGGAAAGGCCCAGAGCTGGCAAAGTCTTTGAAGAGAATGACTCTTGGGGGAATTTTGGCAATGCCTGGGAAAGATCCTGTTTGAGTGGAAAAAGGGATGCAGGAGCCAGGCAAACATCTGTTTGCTGTGACGAATGGCTGTCTGGAGTCTGGAACAGTTTTCCATGAAAATGGCTGTTTCTCTTATTTTTAATGAAAGTATGGTTTCCTCTCACATATACATAATGAACAACAGTGTTTTTTTAGTTAGTTTTTAGGGGTTTTAAAACGGGTTTTGTCAGACTTCATCTATTTGAAAGTATTTCATAGACTTACCATAAAAGATAACCGGGGCATAGATACCATGAGGTGGGATTATACTTGGGGTTGGAACGGTAAATCCACAACACTTTAGCATTGTACCGGCATGGTCACAAACCACTTTTGTTTTTCAGATTTTTCAGATGTTTGCTTAGATGTAGGCATCTTGCCGTTTGTCTCCTCTCCACACTAACAGTAGCATCCTTTATGGATCAGGGATTTCATTGGTTGGGAAGTGAAATGAAAAGATGTGTCTGTTGTTGCTTCATCTGCATCTGTTTTTTTACACCTGTGAGGCAAAAAAGGTCACCAGACAGAAAATAACAGATCAGTCTTGCTTAGCTTTGTTAAACATGATCTTGTGCTGTAGACCTCCATCAAAAAATGTGAAATCCATCAAAACAATGGCTGTTCAAATAGGTCACAGGTGTGGGTGTCTGTAACGGTTTAAGAGCAAATACGGAAAAGAGTTTCTATTTTGGGCATCTGAGACACAGGGAGGTTATTATTTATCAAAGTTAACCCTTTAGACATTTTAAAAGTGTGTGCCGGTTAAATTTTTGCTTGTTGGCTTTAATTTTTACAACCTCTGACCCAGAACAAATGCCATTACATGTGCCCATATGTTTCTTATATTATAACTCCTCTGTACTTTTCAGTTACTTCTCACTTTGGCCAACATAAGTTCCTGAGTGACTATGATTTTTGATACAGGGATTTAAAGATGTGTTGGATGAACAGACTGAAATCTGAAACTACTCTACTCAGGGTCAGTTGCATTTCACTGGCGAAGGGGGTTAAGTATCTGTTTCATTGTTGGTGGATGGTTAAAGGTGCAGTTGAGAGTTTCTGCATTCTTAAACTGTCATGTATTAAATCTTGCAGGATTTGAGTAAAAGCTTTAGATCTTGTGTTCACTACAGACCCATAAATTTAAACTTCACAAGTCTTTCCTGTGGGACGTATAGGGAGTGTGATGTTTCAGTGCTATGACATAAGTTTATTTGTAGCAGTCCAATGTATTTTTATTTCTACAATGTAATTAAAGATACAATTTTAAGTTCATTCAACAAAAATTGTGTAAAAACTGTTGTGTCAACTAATATTTTAAGGGTAAATTTACTCAAAATTTTCAGGCAAATACAGTACGTAACTTAAAAATGTCTGGGTTATTTTTTACCCATAATGGGTATTGGACAGAACACACCGCAGGGTTAAAATTAACCCAATGCTGGGTTGTTTTAACCCAACTGCTAGATTATTATACCCCATGGTTGCGTAACAACAACCCAACATTGAGTCATTTTTAACCCAGCATGAATGTCCTTTTTTACCCAGCATGTGTTTTGTCCAATATGTACCCATAATGGGTCTAAAATAACCCAACCATTTTTAGAATTTTTTAAGTTGAACCAACTTTTTGGAAAAAAAAGATTTTAGAATAAAATTAAAACATTAAATTAAAACTTAATTTGTTGAGTTAAAGTAACCAAAAATATGTTGAATTAATATTATTTCTTTGCACTAAAATTACTATATATATATATATATATATATATATATATATATATATATATATATATATATATATATATATATATATATATATATATATATATATAAAGGAAAATTATATAAAATAGGACTACACAATATTATGGAAATATTGCAGATGAACATATGGTAATAGTTTGCAATATGGCAATAGTTTGCAATAGCTAAGAACAATGAGTGCTTGTGTGTGATTAATTATGAGAAAAGACTATGAAACATGTATGTTGTATAATTCAAATTGATTTTTCAAACTTAAAGCATTACCATATTGCATATCGTCATTGCATATCACATTTTGTCTTTAATATCGTGCAGCCCTAATACCAGGAAAATTATAAAAATACATAAAGAAGGTTAGAAAAACTCACCACCAGATGATGTTCTGTTTGGTTGCTGGGGCATTTTTAGGTGGTCACTAGGGTGTTATGGGTTTTGGTACTTACTGCTACAGTAAGTAATTGCATAGTAGCACATGTTTAAAGAGTCTCTATGATATTGTGGTCCCTAAATACGTCTATGTTTTATTTTATCATCCATTAGGGTGACATTTGTCTTTCAAGCACATGTGAAAATCATTAGGGGTTCGATATCATTTCACAAATAAAAGTATACAGTCCTAAACTTGTGGTAGACCGACTTTAAACACAGACAGAGGGTAGCCTCAGCATGTCTGCTGAGATGATGATGTGAGCTCATAGTTGAGATGATGTGAAGGCTTGCAGGATGTGACTCATGTGTTCAATTGCTGAAAGCCGCATAGTCTGCTGCTTCAGTAGAGAGTTGAACAGAAGTCCCATTCACTAACATCACAGATCTGTGGAAACTGAAGTCAATTTGGCTGCGTTTAACTGTGAACTCTTTGATTGTGTTTTTTGGGTCATGTTCCATATTGAAATTTTACCACCCATAAAACCTGGATTCTCACCTAGTTTTTTTCATAAACGGAACTGGGCGTGTATATGGAAAAGCCATTTATGCCATTAGGGTAGCATAGTTGTTTAATTTCTTGACACGTAAAAATGTTCTTCAGCTAAAATGTTTAAAATGGCTGCGTGTCAGTTTTCTTTTAAACTTCTCTGTCGTTGTTTGCGCCAACGTGCAATTACACATGCAGATCACTAGTAGTCAATGTCTACGGGCATGTTACAAAATCAGGGCAAAAGCCGAAGTAGAGGCAGCTTGTTGTGTACGTTGTTATGGTGCATTCCCACCAGCCGCGGTAGAGGTGGCAAAAATGCGCTATTCACGCGTAGCTGGACGCTTAAACATTAAAGTTCATTCGCGCGTGAAAGCCCAGCGTGAAATTGTAGTCATTCGAGACATTCACGCGTAAATTCCCGTCATGGGAGGGGCTTCTGCGACTCAGCTGAGACCCTGCCACTCCGCTTGCTTCCTGTAATCACGTCACTACTTCAGCAAAGTCCTGATTGGTTAACATGGTGCGGAATTCCATCGAAGTTCAGATTTTTCAACTCACGCATTTCCCACGGCAACACTCAATTCACAGGAAACGCGGCATCCGCGCTGCGTCATTTGCACTGTGCTTACTGCGTGTACCGCACCGCAGGATGCCTAATCGCGTCTTTGCATTGCCTTAGCATGTAAATCACTCGCGCTTGCCGCGTCTACCGCGTGTGTGAACCCTGCATTAGAGAAGCGTTAACAGGGATGAAGGCAAATGGACAGTGACCTTTGTTGCAGCTTGAGTTGCTAAATATCACTCCTCAACTTATTGCTCAATTTTTGTTTTTAAAGTCGCAAGCGGAAAAATGTATGTGAACACAGGCAACGCAAATTTTTTTTGACCTAAGGGAGAGGTTCTAGTAGCCTGGCTCCGCCCTCCTACATGCTTCCGCTTAATTTTCATTTCGCTTCAGCAGTACGTCTGGGATTGCTCTATAGAGTTTCGTTTTCTCCTGCAAAAATCTGCAGGACCAATCAGCGAACAGATGGGGGTGGCTAAGAACGATGACGTTGAGGTTGTGCGTCAGTTTGAGTTGTAGTTCAGTAATGGCAGCGGAGAAAGACGTGAGAAAAGCTATTCGGTCCGTTGTTGCTAAACTGGCGAATATACAGAAGTTAAAGCTGGAGCAAGAACCAGGTTTGCTAAGTTTTGTTTGTCTGATTATTCTGACTTGTTGTTTTCGGACGGTTTCGGTGCATGATATACGTCACGACCACACGTTAGCGATTGGCTTTGGCAGATCCTGAGTGACTCTGGGCAGATCCAATAGTTTTAAACTTCAACAATGGACCCTCCTTAACGGAAGTAACGCTTTGCGATGGAGCGTGGCCAGACTCTCTGTACAAATGAAATGAATGTACGAGAGTCTGGTTGGACCAGGCTAAGGTTCTAGCAGACCAATCACAGAACTTGTGGCCCGCGTAGTAATGATGTTTTCTTACGTTTTTGAAGAGATGTGTGTCAGGCTACGCACAGCCACAACTTAGGTCCTACACAGAAGTATAAATTGCGATTCAGCAGTTGAAAATGTCATTGGTTTAATCCTAGGGAACACATACTGATAACATGTATAGCTTGAATGCACTGTAAATCACTTTGGATTAAAGGCGGAGTGCACGAAATCTGAAAAAAAATGCTTTGGAAAAGGAAGTCAGGCCGACTACCAAAACACACTAGTAGCCAATCAGCAGTAAGGTGCGTGTCTACTAGGGGTGGCAAGGTTCACAAAACCCTCGGTTCGGTTCGTATCACGGTTCTATGGTCACGGTTCACGGTTCAGTACGGTTCTTGTTGTTATTTTTTCTTTAAATTTTTAACACTCCAGAAATGTATTATCTTATTAATGTATTAATTATCCATAATTTAGGATACAGTATTAAAAAAAAAGTTATATCATGTAATCATGCACAAACTGAATTTGACTTTAAGCACATTATTGGGACCATCTCTGAGGAAAGCCAGATGAGATTTTGATAGAGCAAGAGGGAAGACATTGATGATTTCAACATGCTTTTCATTTATTTGGCAAAAAAGAGAATGTGTATTGCCATCTACATAAACTTTATGTGCATTTTTAGCACACAAAGATAACTTGCATTTATTAAAATGCCAACTTCAGTGTAGCTCTTCGATTTATCACTGAGAGGCTGCTTTAATACTGAGAGTTTGTGGACGAGAGAGAAGCATAACGTTTACACCTGTAATATTTAAATCTCTTTAAGTCTCTTTTGTCCACTTTTGACCACTTCTGTCCTGATTACTTTGAGGGGAAATTTCTGAAATAAGATCGCGCAACTTTCACACGCTAGCAAAATGAAACTACGCGGAAATCAGCCGCTTTAATTGTATCAATGAAAGGCTAAAAATAGCGCTGAATACGAAAAGACGTAAAACTTTCAGTAGCTCAGATTAGATAAATGGTCGGAGAGAAGGCGATCTCCTGTGGCTGTTCGAGCACATTCAACCCATAGACTGCAGTTCTATCTATTGTTTTATTTCCGCTGTCATCATAGGTAACATGAAATAAAAATATGTTTCCACACACCAAACTTATACGACGCTGGCGCATCCTCCAACTGCGGGCAGACTTCCTTTTCTCTCCCACTTGCCATTTCTACACGTAACATAACCTGCAGTACTTATACTCCAAACCAGTCACCTCTTCTTTCGCTCGAAAGGGAAACACGCTATCTGAGGTCACATACAGGGCATGAGACTACATTGCGCATGCCATGAACCGTTGAACCGTGCGGTACACACGCGCTCCGAACCGAGACAAGCGAACCGAACGGTTCGGATTTTTTTCATGGACCGTGCCACCCCTAGTGTCTACTAAATTACATTGTTGCCTGGGTTGTGTATGTGTGGGGCAGGTCTATAAGAAGAAGGTCCAGATTCTATTGGGGTAGGGGCGTGTTTGTTTAGGTGATTTCAAATGTCAACATTGGCTTTCAGAGATTATGAATAAAATGCCTAAATAAAAAAATTTATTAAAGGATCGTGGCCGTCCTTGTTTGGTTTTCAGTTTTAAAGCTTAAGACAGAGAAACTTTGTTTTATGTGGACCTGAAATTCATTTCCGAAAATTCACTTGCGGCATGGGCGTCGGAAGCAAATGAAAAGTGGGTGGGTCCCCACATATTTTCTCTACTCTGCTGACAGTAGGCTACAATGTTTATTTTTTATTTTGAGGAAATAAAAGGTAAGAAAAACGAATGAAGGTAAACTGATACAACTTTTGTATACCTTTTTTATTTGTTATACCCAATCTCTCTTTCTCTCTCTTAGAGAAATATAAATGTGAGATTCTGGAAATGAGATCACTTTATTTTATGGTATCCGTCGGGAAACAATGCTGTCATAAGAGTTTGAGCATGTGTATTTCTAAAACACAATCGATTAAACAGAGGTATGACTTTATGAATTATCTGCAAATGTACCTCGCAAATAATAACAATACGTGAAGACGTTCATATCGCAAATGAAAAGTAATTGGCTTCTGTAAAAAAAACTTGAAAATTATCCAGCGATCGTGCCATAATCAAAATAAACTATTTTACAGCAGTAATAATATTTTAACAAGTAGCCTATACTTTTAACGTTTGAAAGGAACCCCATTTAGTGCTGTGTTAATTATCATTAAAAGCAAAACGGGAGTCTCTGTGCCTCCGCGACAGACGCAATTCTTCTGGCATCTCTCCTCATCATCTCCTCCTTTTTTCTTCTGTGTCTTGAACTTGGGGCTCGAATCCGACCTAAGGTTTGAGCTGCCTTTAAGAACAGCAAGCTAAGTTCGTTTACCGTTAATTATTAAGACTAAATGGGCAGGCAAACTCGTGAAACAATGAAAATAAAATAATCCGCTATAATATAGTTTTACACGTCTATAGAAAATATACTATAAATAAAGCAGTTATTAATTTTCCTAATGCATGGTTGTTTGACATTTACTTCTGTTTAAAACGTTACATTTGGCAAATTAGGTGTTTCAGCACTATGTTCGAACAGCAACTCAGCGTCCACTCACCCTCGCGAATTATGTTTAAAAGCTGAAACGGGTCCGCGGTGTAAAAAAAGCAAAGGTTAGGGATCCTGCTATAGTGGAATGGATTTGGACTAACAGCGCTTTGATAAGTGAACAGACAAATGCGCTAAATTAGAGAAAAAGTGGGTGGGTCCATTATAATTGGTCTTAAAAAGTGGGTGGGTCCTGTCCCACCCACGTATAATGGTTCCGACGCTCATGACTTGCGGTGATTATGAAATCACAGAAGGAAAAACAGGATGTTTCAGGTTTATATATATTTAACTTAAGGTTTTTATTTGCTTTTTTAAATGTATGTATAGGATATATAGGTAATAATAATATATATTGCAATACCCATAATCTTGCTTCGAATTTCAAACCCTATGAATTTAGTTTTTCTGACAGTGGGCTTTTTGGCAAGGCTGGTTAAATCATGTTGCTTTTGTTCCATTGGACAATGTTTTGTCTTTACAGTCGATGCAGATTTCACAGAAAACCTCAGGCAATTTCTCAAAACCTCAACAAGAAATATTATACCATTCAATGATTCATCCATGAATGTTTGTTGTCCATAAACTCTGTAAAGATGGGTACTTTTTCTTGAAGTGAAATGGTCTGATGATCAACAATGTCTAGTTTGTTTCAAATGTGGATGTTTTTATTTGAGATTAAATTAGGAAACGCATGACATTCCTCAAAAATGAAGCATTCACTAGGTCTACATTTGTTGTTAATTAAAGCATGATTTATAAACAAATCTTTTAGTAAAATTGTTTTACTTTTTTTAAATTATAAATTTTAGTAACATGCTGTGCACAGGACTGATTAATCATTTAAATCGAAGAAAACACATTAGCATTTTTAATACTGTTTCACATAAAAAAAAACTAAATCTTTTAATAAAATGCCTGTCATTTTATTATTATCTACACAGAACATAATAAAACCATATTAGCCATACACTGAATTGTTAGGGCGATAATTCTGAATGTGTTTGAAAAGACTGCAGCTGTTTGCAACACGAGCCGGGACGTGGTGTGCTGTAAAAGTACTTGGCCTTCATTGTACAGTAAATCAAGCATATTTAGCCTGAATACTGGTTTTATCTCAAATTTTTTAGCAGGGTTATGCTGGTGCATCCTAGTCTGGCACTGATCTATATGGTGAACAAGCATAGCCAAGTTGTTCACCAGCAAAGTCTTGTTGAAGCTGGACGATGAAGATGGTTTATTTCCTTTTATCTACATATTTAGGCTCGTAGTTAATTACGCTGTAAAAAATGAAAGCTGCTTTTCTTAAAAAATGTACTTCAATTGCTAACACATTTTTTTTATAAATGTACATTTTCTCACTTTAAGTGGAACATTTAAGGTGAAAAAAGTTTACAAATTACTTCAATTATTAAATATTAAAGTAATTTTAAATATAAAAAATATTTAAACATTTTACATCTTAATTTTTCACTTAAAGTGAAAAAACTTCAATCTTTTAGGCGTTACCAGTTGAAGTAATTCGTTAAATTGATCCAATTTTTATAACCCCCGTGCACATTTATCAGTATGACATTGAGTTTGCACAGCTTTTCAGTTTGTTTTACAGATTGGTTATGTGTTTTATGGTGAAGATTTATGTGTTTGTTCTGCCAGCAGTGGTGTGGTTAGCTTAAATACAAGTATGAAGTGCTCCGTCGAAGGGCTTCTGGAAGACATCAAGGCACATGGCAGAAACACCATAAGGTGTTTGGATCTGATTTCTGCTTGTGGTTGGATGCATGGAGCAGACACTTGATCATGGTAAGCATTGAGCTGTCAATGCATTCGGCCTGGCACGTCTTCTGGCATCCCAGACTGGTGCAGGAAGCAGTGAGCAAAACCAATATTTTTCTAGCAAGTGATGTTGATGAAATTCATCTGGGAGGTCTATAACTGGTTTGTTTTAAGCAAGTTTCACTGTTCTGTCTTTAGTGATTGCTAAGTAAGAATTTGTGAGTTTGGATGCATGTTATGGATAAGATAATCATGACCCCAATTCATGTCAATTTAACTCTATGAAGTAAAACCCGACGGCTGCATCAGGTGAGAGGTTAAGAGGTCTGTTTGAGCGGTGACATACTGTAATTCTTGCGAAGGGCTTGATATATGAAATAGCCAAATCAGAATACTCTATTAAAATAGACATTTTAACTAAGACCTTTTCCCTAATTCGTAACAGCACCACAGAACATTACACAAGAAGTTATGCGGTTATTCGCGCTCACCATTTGAGAATGATGGACATGTGAAGACTGCGTCATTTAGCTTGAATGTGTTTTCAATCACTGTTCAGTCTGTTGGGAACACACACCAGAATCATGACTGCTTTTACCTTCGGTTCACCCAGACTCGACCGGCAGTACACTGCTTAATCTCAATGAGATTTGACATGAGTGGGGAAATCATGATATTCTCCTGTAAAACCCACCGGATCGCTTCAAAGTGAAAGTTCTGTCATCATGATGGTCTTTGTTCTGTGGAACGCAAAACTAGATGTTTTGAAACTTTCCCAGTACATAGCAATGCTGTCGAGCTCCAAACCTGACAAAAATGTGCCATAAATGTAGTCCATATGACTAAACGACATTTCAAGACATTTGATAGCTTTATTTGAGGGGGCAAAAAATGATTTATCTGATCACAGAAAATCTAGTTTCAAAACATTGGGTATGTTTAAAATGGTTGTTAATGTAACTATACAAAGGAGCCATGGATGTCAGGTTTGAAAGGATAATTTTGGGTGAAAAGTCATTTATGTTATGTATGATATGCAATCTGTAATGCTTTAACTTTATAAAATCAATTTAGATCATAATAAAACGTTTAAATAACAAGATAAATGTTTCAAATTCTTACTGCGAAAACAAGCTTCACTTTATCTCCCCAGTCGCTCTAAAACAAGCATTGGCACAAAACTTTGACTATACATAATTTTTTTTAAATAATTCGTTATTGCGAAACATTGCAGTACACATATTGCGATATTTCGCTGATTTCAGTATGGCTTGCGGCCTTAACTCATAGTCTGCTCCTTAGTGACAATGAACAAACAATGAACGGTTCCTTGAAACCTCACCCGATCACTGTCAGGACAGGACGTGGAATTTGCTTTCATAACAATTACTGATGCCCTTAGGCTTTGCACAGAAGTCAGGTATTGTTTGTCTGTAACTATAGCTTACCTAGACATGACTTTTTAAACTTTGGAAAGTCAAGCGTTTACAATTAAGCAGTCAACTGCTTTCAGATTGAGTACAGCATGCTGAAATAATCCCATTGGAAAAATCTTGGATGTTTCTAAAACCTTTACAACGCATCATGTCAGTTCCAAAACCACAAGATAATAATCTCATTCCTAAAGCTACCTGACACCCCATCCTTTGTTCCCAGTGCTCAGTTCGGCTACTTTGATGGTAGTTGGTTTTGACATTTTGTCGACATGAAACACAATGAGACCAGCAATAGGAATTACATCAGAGTTAACTCGATCTGGAGGTAATAGTGCAGAATTTTGGTTTTCTTTGCACATAATTTATCCTTTCTAATTTATTCATCTGCCAAATCATACCATATCTTACTCATCCGCAATTTGAATGAATTTTGTAATTCGGTGACGTACCCTTGTTGTCTGTGCGACTACCCGAGAACAGACATCATCTCAGCAGAGTGGGAAACCCTATACTCCCATCTGTGCTTATCTTCCCACTTGTTGGCCGCCCTGCTTTCTGAACCTCCACATAACTGTCTTGATGGGCTCCCAACAGAATTTTCGCTTTAGCAGTTGGGATATTGTAAACCATACGCTGAGTCTCGAGTTTAAGGAGTGATTTAATGTTTGAAAAACTTTTCCTGGACACCGTTCTTTGAGCGGATTGCGAAACAGTTGAGTATTTATATGATCTGTATTTCAAAGCCACTTCCAGAGTGAGTTCCCCTCCAGGTTTACAAGCTACCAGATGGGGAACTTCATTGCACTTTTTTTGATTTGCAAGTGCTGTTTTATGCATTTGGCAGATGCTTTTATTACATTTATCTGTATGTGTTTACCCTTGGGATCAAACCTATATCATTTTCTCCTATTAACAACACAATACTATACCGTACCAACTATGTTACAAGAACACAGGACATGGATTTTCTATATGCATTTGCTATCTAGGGAGTTTTCAAACTGGGGTCCATTGTTTCCCCAGAAAAGTCTATGTGTAGCCAATTATTTAAGCTTGTCTTTATGATATCAGAATTACTTTATCTAATACAGTTTAAATGTTTCTTTATAAAAAAATCTGGGTATACATTTTAGGAAATGTATATGTGGGGGTCCCTGCCAACAAAAAGTTTGAAAATCCCTGATCTAGACTAACTGTTGAGACCACAAATCAAGCTTTTTTTATTTAATATCATCATCCAGAAGAATTTGTAATGTTTCCCGTCTGTAATCTTGTTGGTATATTGTGGTGTACCATTTTTTTCCAGTTTCACCAGTCAGTCCATATACTTGCAGCAGTGGATTAATATATGTGGCCGGTGTAATGTTGAGGTCATAATCACATATCGCATCACACTAAATATAACAGTGATGACATTTGGCTTTTTCATTACCCTTGGCTTCTTCTGCAAAGTTGAATTAACCCCACTGGCCGCATCCCCGCATATATGCCAAATTTCAGAATACAGTACTTCCATTTATTTATAAGAATAACGAAGGGTGTTATTTTCCCTTATTTTGTGAATACAAAGGTTCTGTGTCTTCTGTTTCCATACCCGCTTATGCTTCCTGCATTAAAAGATGCTTTTCATCGCAAAGAAATAACTCCACATACAGTGCGTCATTATGCCTATGGGTACATTTAAAGTTCCTATACAGTCCGCTGATGGTAGTTTACTAAAGACATATTGTACATAATTATAGTCTGAAAGAAGTTTATTGAATCACGATGTCGTTGAAATCTCTTTCAGGTTTTTTCCGCTGTTGTTAAGTTCTGCTGTTACCTAGAGAGCAGGAAAGCTCATGCACTCTGCCCCAGGTGCTTTTTGTTTTACGGCCCCTAAAGGCAACATTGTAGGAGTATCAAGTACATGCTCTTACTCTAAGCCTCACCTTGGGCCTTAGTTTGAGTCTTTTCTCTATGACCGACCAAAAAGCAAATAGCACACAGCTGTCAGATTTCTGTCTGGATCGTACCTTGTTGTCAGATGTAGGTGATGGATGATGCGAACGCATGCTGGTCTGTTTCCACAACCGCAACATGTGCTTACTCCGTTGTGCATTTCTCTGGCAGCAAAGTTGAGTGAGTGATCGATGTTTGATTGTGAGACATTGCTGAGGACATGAGTTTCCAGAGAAAGTATTTGCTTTGAATCTAGGTTGTGTAGACTTGTTTGTTTAGACGCTGATGCAGGATACCCATCTGTAAAATCATGGAATAGATTTATCAGACATTCTCTATACACGTCAAATTGTGCCCAGACAGAGAGTAGCCTAGTCTATTTTTAACGCATACCTGTGTTAACAGTTGGTATTTTTCGGGCATGTGTATTACACCCTCCTGAATAAGTTTGCTGTTTGTGTGTATTAGGCAGAACTTATACTACCTTTGCATGTATAGATACCATACTTTTTATTTAAATTAGGGCTCTGAAAAGATTAATCACATACATAATTAATTAATCACGATTAATCTTTTGACAGCCTTAATTTCAGTATATGGGATTTATGAGATAACAGGCTATAGCAAGGTAAAGCTGAAAGTATACTAGGGACGTCCGCGTATGCGCGCCGTCCGCATGACGTCAATTTCGTCATCAGGAGGGTCCGCGTGCAGCCCAAAATTTGCATAGACAAATACAGGGTGCAGAACTATTTAATGGAGAGGTATAGGGAGGATTTAATTATATATACAGATGCATCTAAACGGACGGATACAAGAATGGGGGTTGCTTATGTTATCCCTAAATTAAAAATTGAAGTGGGTAAAAGAATCAGTGATGATTTAGCCGTTTACACAGCAGAGTTGATTGCTGTGTGGCTGGCTTTGATTTGGGTGGATGTCAATAGGCCTAGGAAGGCAATAATTGCTTCAGATTCCAGTTCAGCCTTAATCAGTGTCAAAACGTTTCAGTCAAACTCAAGGCAGGATATTGTATATGATATTATTAAAGTGGCAAACAATCTGGTAAGGTCAGGAATTGATGTAACTCTTGTATGGGTACCAGCTCATATAGGAGTTGTAGGAAATGAGTCAGCAGATAAATACGCTAAGCAAGCAGCTGGAAAACCAAACATAGATATTGAGGTAAATTACAGTAAATCAGAAATTAAAAGTATGGTTAAAAACAAAATGAAGGGAAAATGGCAAACATTATGGGACAGTGGGCAGACTGGAAGACAGTACTATAGTATACAGAACAAAGTGGGAAAGGGCAGAAATACGAACAGAAGTAAGGAGGAGGAGGATGTATTTTCAAGAATGAGATATGGTCACACACGATTAAACAATACACTGGTAATAATGAAGAAGCATGCTGATGGCAACTGTCAATTTTGCGGTAATTCAGAAACAATAGAGCATGTTATTTTACACTGTACTAAATATCAGGAAGAAAGACAAAGATTAATAGCACAATTGCAAGTAGAACATATGAGGTTAAATTTACAGGACATTTTACAAATAAGCACAGGTGGAATTTGTTTTAAGTATGTAATTGACTTTTTGAGGAATACAGGATTAATTAAAAGAATTTAGATTTTTTTTTTTTTTTTTTTTTTTTTCTCATATTTGTTTATCTCATATTTTGAAAGGATTAGACTCTAGTACCACACTCCAGTCCAGATGGTGGCGGTAATGCACTATTAAAGTTAGTTGCCAACCGCCATTAAAACGGAAGAAGAAGAAGAAGCCCAAAATTTGAGACCATACAACAGCGCGTGAAAGTATTTAAACAGGACACTCCACTACAAACAATTATACAAAGGAAATAGACAGCTTTTGCACACACACTATCGTTTTTCTTCTTTAACTTTTACTTCTTCCAAGAACAGAAAGCTGTGGAGAATGTTCGTTACCATAATGTTTGATTCCTGTTCTTTGTTGTCTTGTTGTTTGTTCTAAACTATGGTGGATCAGTTACTTTTCTTCACCTATCCTAATGTTTTAATGTACTGTAAATTTCGCCAAATCAGTGCTGCCCTGACGGCCTGTTAGACTAACAATTTGAATAAGAAATCATTTGTATTGCGTATAATGTCGAACGCGGCCATCCGCAAGTAGCTGCGGGGAGTATACTTGGAAAGCTGCGAGCTGGACGCGGACGCGGATAAAAGGTATACCCCGGCCTTAAGGTGTAGGCTATGACTTGTTTGAGCCCTAATTCTGATCTTGAAAGCAATTCATTCATCAGTGTTTGGCCGGCAGAGTCGGAAACTCCAGAATAAGATTATAAATAGATTCTTGTAAATGTTTTCTGTGGTGCAGATATATGGGTAGGACTTTTATTAGAAGTGCTTTGCATTTCATAGCACCGGTGAGGTGAAAAATGTACTTTCATAAACACTTTAAGCCACTGACAGTGTAAGCTTTAATGGCTTAAAATAACTAAGGCCTAGTCATGGATTAATCTAAACCCTGTCTGGGAAACCACCCCATAAGTAGATCTTTAAGTCACTTTGGGGGCGGTTTTTCCAGACAGGGTTTAGGTCTAGTCCCAGACTAAAATGCATGTTTGAGCATGTCTTAATTTAAAACATCTTTCACTGGCATATCTTAAAATATATCAATGCCATTGTTTTGTCTTAAGATGCACACCAGTATTGTTTTTTGTAAGGCATGTTTGTAAGGATGACTTAAATGTCCTAAAATATCTAAGGCCTAGTCCTGGATTAATCTAAACCATTTAAGTAATCAAGGGTTTTGTGAAATTGCGGTTAGCAACTATGCAATTCACATTTTCCATCTAAACAGATGTATTAAACCCCTACAGCGCTGGGATGGAAACTCTTTCAGCAAGAAAACAAAATGCTGCTTTACATTAAACAGATGCGTAATTGTAAACACTCCGCTCACGAATGCTCTACACAGTATAGCTTAGGAATGTGGTGTGCTGTTCATTTTGTAAAACGCATAAACATGTATTATTCGAACTTAAAAGCATGCATCCCTTGAATACACATCCATCTCTATAGTTTATTAATGTTTGGAGGTCAGCTGACCAGAAAATCTTTGGAAGATTTGCGTTTGCTAAACTAACTATAATATCTGTAATGGCTTGTCTCAGAGTGAGAGTAAACAGGAACTTAATATTTTGAGTTCATTGGCCTCTTTGCTTCAAGGATATGGGGGTGTTGACATTTAAACCAAGAATCTTCAAATATTTATATAACATCATAAAGTCCTGTTTGTGTTATTTATGATTTATTATTGTTTAGCATGACTTGCAAGCCAATATACAGTATGTGACACGTCAAGGCAATTTGTAATGATTTTACATTTTGGCTAAATCAGATGAATTTGTTTGATCCCATTTGTACGTTTTTGTATGTAGGGGTTGGGCTTCATGTTAATTTTCCTTATAAATGTAAGTGTTTGTCAAATTCACATCTTATGACATTTATGCAAACTTTCCACTTTGTAAACTAGTTTAAGATCAGGTTGTTTGTGAATTTACACATGATTTTAGTAGTGAATTTGTATAAACGTTTTAAGCAAAGTCTTTATTATCTTACGAAATGGATTTTTCATTTGTAAAATAGTTACACTTTTAAAGATATTTAAAGGGGACATATCATGAAAATCTGACTTTTTTAGGTTTAAGTGCTATTAATGGGTCCCCAGTGCTTCAACCTAAAAAATATGAAAAAGAACAAACCGGTAACTTAGTTTTTTGTAAACCATTCTCTGCAGGATGATTATTTGGAAAGTTAGGTAATTGAAATTTGGCTTTTATTAGAATAATAACACCGCTTAATCTGCACTATCCAACCACGGCACTGCCAATTGACAGCACAATTGAGTTTCAATTTCAACAAACCACCATCATAGCGATCAGTGTTTGTATTTCCACAGCTCATTTGCATTTAAAAGGACACACCCAAAAATTGCTATTTTTTGCTCACACCTACAAAGTGGCAATTTTAACATATAACAATAAATTATCTAAATGGTATTTTGAGGAAAAACTTTACATGTGTACTTTGGGAACACCAAAGATTTATTTTACATCTTTAAAAAGTCTTGTAAATTGTCCCCTTTGATATTAACAAGATGCATCACTGCTTTTGCATGGGGGAATGGGGGAGATCGCAACGGTCAATATTGGCCTCCCCAGTCCTACCTTCAGGCAAAAAAAGCCAATCGTCAACCGTTAAAGAATGACAAAGGGGCTTTGTTACCATTCAAACAGCCGTAGTACTTCACAGCATTAAACTTTGCATATGCGCGGTATATGACAGGTCTTGCTACTTAAAAAAGACGCTTTGATGCTTTCCTGTGAGATCAGGTTGTATGTGATTACCTTAAATGGACATATCATAATGTTGACACTCTGTTATGTAAATATGAACTACGACAAATGATGAGTGGTAGGACATTTTGTCTGTTGCAGAAGAATGTCCTGATAAGAGATTATAGTTTGTTTTTTCAATGTAGTGGCAGTGACCAGAAACAGATTGTTAATGTTAGGCACTGTATTGGAGCTCGGTAGTGTTGTAACTCTCATTAGCCATCTCCAACACAGCTTTAGCAAACTTTTCCCAGATGTTGGGATTCAACCGCTAAAGTTGGCTGGGAATGTAATCTGCTATGGTAGACTCAAAGACGCATAGTTTTGCCCAGTATAAATGCATTGTTTCTTAATCAATAACGCTTAAACTTGTGAGTATACATGCATTGCATATTTAACCTTAGCTAAAAGCAGGTTAAGATGCTTTTTGGAATATGGTTGCTGGTTCTTGCCAAGCCAAACCAATTAACTACCAACTAGCAGCTTGACCCGCACCTTTGACCAAGGTCAGCCAACTTTACCAGGACCCAAATGGCTGGTAGTCCATCATGAATCATTTAAAGACCAGCTTGGACACGCTAAAAATCAATTACAACAGCTAAAGTACCACCTGAAACTAATTTTAGATGCTGATAGCACCACTTTTAGTCATACCGTAGCACCATCACAAGAAGATCTTAATAAACAAATGATAAAGAGAGGAAATAGATATGGTTAGATTCACTCTTGAGTCTTAAAGGGGACATATCAAGTAAATCTGACTTTTCCATGTTTGAGTGCTATAATTGGGTCCCCAGTGCTTGTATCAAACTAGAAAATGTGATAAAGATTAACCCAGTAACTTAGTTTTGGTAAACCATTCTCTGCAAGCATGTGAAAAAAATTGGTCATTGAAATATGGCTGCTCTTGTGATGTCAGAAAGGGATAATACCGCCCCTTAATCTGTACTATACAGCCACGGCACTGCCATTTAGTGCAGAGATCAGCTCATTTGCATTTAAAAGGACACACCTACAAAGTGGCAATTTTAACATGCTATAATAAATTATCTATATATTTTGAGCTAAAACTTCACATACGCACTCAGGGGACACCAAAGATTTATTTTACATCAGTACATCAGTTTTGGGGAACATACAAAGACATGTAACAGATTACAAGCAGGCTTCACTACTTAATAGCAGGTTATTCAAACTCTTGCTCTGAAGCATGTGTTAATGTGCAAGCTTTGTAAGTATCACGATCAAGTATTTCCAACTGTCGCACTAACAATACTAATATTTTTTTTGGCTAAGGATTTTTCAAGTAAAATGTGCATTTTAACCTAATTACTTTAATTGGTTTTCAATTTAGTTCTTATTATAACATATCACAGATTGAAACCAATATTTTTAGTCTTAAACTAAGCTATAAAGTTTCTGACACTATAGAAAATTATGGTTTTAATGAAGTAACCAGAAATCTGTGCAGCCACAACAAAAGCTGTTGCGGTTTCCTAATGTCGGTGTGATAAGTGTTTGCATGCACCCAGAAATCAGCTTAAGACCAACAGAGCACGTCTGCTTTTTATAAACTGGGGCAATGAAAACCAAATGCACTCCTCGAAACACAGCTAATTCACTTCTATTATTACAGGCCCGTGCAGCTTAAGGCCATCCCTCACGTTTGTTTAGAAACACATCGCAGCAAAAAAGAAAGAAAAAACAAAGTTGTAGCCTAAATTAAAACCACTTTGTGGGAGACTCGAGAAGATTTTTAACATGAATGCTTCAGGGATTCTTGTAGTGACAATGGCTTTCAATAGTCTTGCCAAATTCTTGACGTTTCTGTGTTGTAAACCTTAAGCAATAAAATGTGACACAGATTTGGCTGCATTCTGTTCATTGTGTTTTGCAGTCTGGGTGGTCAGTGAAATTGTCTCAGCGTTTGTTTTTGTAAGAGAAATGTGTTAGATCCTGCCGAGTGTGACCTTTCAACTTTTGCAGTCGTCCCAGATCATTCCAGAAGGTTCCCGAGCACTATAGGACTCTTGGCACCAGCCGAGGGTCTCCTTACAGTGAGGTCATCCCCCCACAGGTCGAGATCCCTGATCCTCTGACACACATACGCATCTCTGTAGCCAGACCTGTTGTGTTTTTATGACCCCCATCCCATTATGCCCTTCTTTTCCTATAAATATATGTAAGGGAAACATAACTTACACCCTTTGATCTGAGTTATTCCCAGCGGGGCATAGGTCAGCAGATGACATTTTGTTTTTTGGTTATTTTAGCTCTCATTTTACTCTAAGGTATGTTTATGCATTTAAAAAATGATTTCTTTACAAACTCATTCTTATGCCGATTATGCTGAACAAGCAAACATTCGTTTGGGTTTTATTCAAAAACTGAATGAAATATCTACATTGCAAAAATCAGTTCATCTATGGCATTGCTGTGAAGAACCTTTCAAGCACCTTTATTGTTAAGAGTGTCAGCTGTTCATCTTTTAAAAAGCTGATGTATTGGCTCCTAACTGTAGTTGTATTTTATGTGCTGTGGATTTTATTTGAATACTGTTTTTCCCTCAGCCCGTGTGTTATTAAGTGATCCACTCATCAGTCATAAATCAAAATGTTTTGAGACTGACTGAAAGCAGATGAGAGTCGAGCCAAAGGTGACCTTGTGACATTTAAGCTGTAGCTATTGATCAACATAAGGTGCATAGAGGATTGGAGTGGAGTTACCCGTAGTCCTCAGATGGAAATGTGGAACATATTACAGGAAAGAAAAGATTTCCCAGATGTTTTTGTGTGGTACATTAGACGCTGTGCAATTTTTTAGTATTTCAATGACAGGAGCTTGATGTATTAACATCAGGAATCGAATGTGTCATGGTCTGTTTCTGTATATTAAGGATTGGTTTAATGGATAGGGTTTAGATTAAGCCAGGACAAGGGCTTAGTTCTGTTAGGACATTTAAGTAGTACCCTACTAAAACATTACTGGTGTGCATCTTGAGATTCTGATATGTGTATAAGGCACTGATATGTGACACTGGCCCACAAAACTAGTCATAAGGGTCATTTATCTGAATAAATAAGCTTTTCATTGATGTATGGTTTGTTGAACCCAGTCTCACGGAGTTGCGTATAAATAGCACGAAGTGTGAAAATCGTGCAATACATACGTCAAATTCCAATTTGGCGTGCATATGATATGCCAGTCCTACAGTTTAAGTGAACAATTTTCCCACTTCGTGCTATTTAGACGCATTTACATGAGACTGGGTAGGTTTGTTAGGATAGGATAATATTTGGCAACTATTTCAAAATCTGAAATCTGAGGGTGCAAAAAAATATCAAAATATTTAGAAAATCGCTTTTAAAGTTGTCCAAGTGAAGTTCTTAGCAACACATATTATTACTAATAATAAATACATTTTTGATATATTTACGGTAGGAAATTGACAAAATATCTTTATGAAACTATGATCTTTATTTGATATTTTTGATAATATTGACCTATACAATGTATTGTTTGTATTGCTACAGATATAACCATATGACTTTGTGATCCAGGGACACATATATTTTAAAATGTCAGTGCAAGCTGTTTTCAGTTAAGACAGCTTAAACATGCATTATGGGACTCGGCTAAAGCCCTGTCTGAAGTACCAGTATGTACCTCGGAGGTACTTATATGACTTATTTAGGGGTAAAGATGTACTTTTTGAAAGGGTACTGACCCAGTGACAGCCAAGGACCATATAGTAGTAACCAAATGTTGCATGAGAATTTTTTTAAATATTTTTATTTAAGAAATGTATAAATCTAGTTGCAACTAAATTTATCAAGCATTTATCACAAACTGGTTGATTGATTCTCTTTTAAATCACTTACTAGAAACTACAAATAACTAGAAAAGCATACAATGTTACCAGGTGCAACTTTTTAAAAGTATGAATCCAAACTAATCAACTTAAGAACTGTATTTTCATCTCAGAAGAGTTTAGTTGCAACCAAGTCAGCCACTTATACTCGCTTGTCAGAGTACTGCCAGTCTTGTTTTCGGCAGGGGGTCTGGATGGACCCCAGAGGGAGATGCTCAAGTGACTCCTGGGTTTAAGGGGGGCTTCCACTAAACTCACAGCAGCACCACACCAGTAATATCGCTAGTCAGACTACTGTCAAGATCTCCACTTCTCCAAAAATAACAGACCCAAAACCCCCTTTTCTGGTCCCCCTGGGTTAACAAACTGCCTCATGCTGTGATCTTAAAAATTAGGACCCGAGCTTTGTATACTCTGGATGCTATAAGACTTGGCCTGAATTGAGATTGTCAGAAGCCAAACATCATAAAAATCATGCCTCATATTTTATCCTGATATGGCTATAGTTAATTTCGGTTGTATTTGTGCTTTGTTACAATCATGTCATTGGTCAAAATCGACCTTACATACCTGTGTATTAAACGGCAATGGCTGTTGTGGTGTTCGTGTCGTGGTGTTGGTGAGGAGGATAAATGAATTCGCCTGTGAAACTTGTCATATCACATCTTGTTGAGTGAGAAGTTGAATACAGACTTCACATCAATCAGACTTTTGTAGTGTACTGTGTGACAGGATGTTCGTGTTGCTTTGTGTGGATCCACATAGCAAAGCAAATAAGCAAAACAGATGAGAGACAAATATTTTCTTGAAAGCGTTTATGAACAGTTGCTAAAATGTGTTATAGTTAGTTATACCAAAAGTACAACTTATACAGTCTAAGATGTTTACACATGTACACATTTTATCCAAAGCATTTGGCAGTGCAATCAAAGTATACAGTTTTACCTCTATGTAGGAGACTAACTTTAATTTTCACATTTAAACATGATATCCCAGAAAACCAGACCTCCCATCTACAGCTTGTTAACGACAGCGTGGACAAATCTTTCATCGCAGGGCAATCAGTGGTTTCCCAGAATCCTTTGCGGTCTCAGCTGTTGTGAAAAGT
Organism: Paramisgurnus dabryanus; assembly: GCF_030506205.2. Classification (NCBI taxonomy): domain Eukaryota; kingdom Metazoa; phylum Chordata; class Actinopteri; order Cypriniformes; family Cobitidae; genus Paramisgurnus; species Paramisgurnus dabryanus. The sequence continues at coordinate 16,286,850 of NC_133360.1, read as the reverse complement.
TCACACCTGACAGGGTCAATACAGTAGCCTTTGCTTTTTCCTTTACATACACACTTAAATACTGTATGGGCATCTGTAACATAAAGTACAGTACATGAGGTCTCCAGGGAGGAATAGGAGGGTGCTGGAGCTTTAGCTTGTTTCGTGGGAGAATGAATGGTGGCATTGTGCAGGCGCAGTGATAGCATTACCTCCTTTATGCCTATTATAAAGCTCTGTTGTGTGTGAACAAAGTCCAGGGCTGCTTTAGATTTTTAGACTTTTTAGTACAAAGCCCAGCTGACTTTGTTTCCAACCTATGTGTTTCACGGCCATGATATGCTTCACTTGAGCAGAAGCCATTATGATCTTATTGACCTGAATAAGAACTCATCCGTAAACATCTGATAGTGCTTTCTGATGTACACACTGGATAAAACTTTCACTAGTTGACTATAGTTTTATTAGATTTTTAGCGGCATCTAGCACTGAGACTGTGAATTGCAACTAATGGCTAAATGCATAGGCAAGCTACAGTAGTCGCCACAGGACAAACACGTCATCGACTGAGACAACGTAGTGACAAATCGCGCTCTATAGAGCAGTTTGTCATTTACTGTAGAAACATCGTGAAATGGCGACTTCCATGTAAGGGGACCCACTGTGTATGTAGATAAAAACGCCTCATTCGTAGTGCATCATTGCACCTTTAAAGGAATAGTTCACCCAAAAATTATGCCATAATTTACTCACCCTCATGCATAATCAGAGTTACAATAAATAATATTTTGGCTCTAAAGAAAACTATGAAAACGAACAAAAAAAAAGAATGGTTCACTGCGTTTTTTGCACAACGAAACCCATTGAAGTTATTTGGATTACTATATTGATGGATAAATGTGCTTTCTGGAGCTTCAAAACTTGGGCACTATTCAGTTACACAACTAAGAAGAACCAAGATATTATTTAACATAACTATGAGTGTGTTTGGCTCATTTTTAGGTGAACTATTCCTTAAAGGTGCTCTAAGCGAATTGAAGCGTTTTAGACCATAAAACATTTTTTGTTACATACCGGAAACATCTCCTCACTATCTGCTTGCTGCCTTTCCGCTGATCAAACTGTAAAAAAACGCGATCTCTGTAGACAGCCCAGGCTTCACAAACGGCAATATCAACAAATGGCCAAACCTAGCAGCATAAAACAAAACAAAGTATTCCAGCCAATAAACGACAAGAAGGATTTGGGGGTGGGGGTTGGGCGCGTTCATGAAAGCACGGAAGGGAGGGGGAGGGGGAGGAGTTAGCTACGCTCTGTCTGTTTGAAAACAGTTCAAACATCAACAGGAAGTGACGTCGCACATTATTCGCTTAGAGCGCCTTTAAAGAACAGCTATTAAGAAACATGCCCATTTTCTTGCCCTATTGCCAAACAGTTTTTAAGCATAAACTTTGTTAGTAAAAAACAAAATAATTATAAATTCTATATAATTTAATTTTAGATTTTACAAAAACAAATTTACAGTATAAACCACTAACAGAGGTTAACTATACTGTAAGTTCACATCAGTTTAAGTGTGTTAGTTTTGCTCAGCGGCTGTCCAGCAGGGAATCTGGTCATTAGGAAACCAGCGTGAATTCAGGTTTTGATCCGCACTCATCCGAGGGGTCCGGCCTCCCTCAGGTCAAGAGCTCAGCAGGAATGTGAAGGATGTGTAGAGAGGACTGACTCACCCTTCAGCTCCAGGCCAACAGATCCTACTGGGTGACATGAAAGACGAGATGCTGGGAAAAAAGAAATGATGAGGGTTATTAAACACGTGTATTAATCTACATTTGAAGCTGCTCAGAAAGGGTTTCCTTGTGTGTGAAGATTTTTACAGTGTTCTCCCAACTGTGGATGTTTTCAATTTGTCCTTCAGATAGGAGATATTGTAGGTCCTTTGTTTCCAGTCATTTGTTTTCTTTTTACATTGACAGCCTCTCACAGCTGTTGTACTATATGAGAAAGTCTCTTGGCATTGCTAACACTTTTTAGATATATTAATAGGTTTACATTTTAGCCCATGATTTGACCTGATTTAAAAAGTGTGTTGTAAATTGCTTTAGATTTTGCTTCTAATTGACTTTTGCTTTTAAATTGCTTTTAATTGACTACTTTACTCTGTACTTACATCTTACTCTTAAAACGTTTCTTCTCCTATTACGTTAAAAATAAACAGACTAAAGCCGAACATCTCTTCTAAGTAGGAATCAATCAAAGAACCGCCTGAGAACCAGACCCCATGAAAACAGTTTTCCATTCATCTGTGGCTTTGGTTCTGGCTGTATACAGTAGCGGGGGTTATTACAGACCTATTTTAACTTTGCGCTTTTTCCAGTTATGCTATATTCTCACGTATTTGCTCTAATGAAAGAGGTCGTCTGTTCCTTCTGGCTTTAAAGGCATTCCTTAGACATTACCTTATTAAACCAACATGTATGCGGTGTAAGTGTGGCCCGGGCAAAGAGAAAAGGAGTAGTGTGCTGTACTGTCAGCACTAAAAAAAGTTGTACGTAAGCCACGCCCCACAAGTATGACATCATCCACAGGATTCCCACAAACCCAGGCTATTTTCCGAAGCTTGTGCTCCACATGTGGTACGTGCCCTGTGGCCTTTTGACTGCAGCGGAGAGAGAAGGGATTAATTGGATGTGTTTTTGCTTTAGAAAGAGGACTAGTTCTACTTGAATTTATTATGTAAAAAGTAAAAGTTGGATCAACTTAAAAAATGACTTCAACCGGTATCGCCTAAAAATGTGAAGTTTTTCATGTGACGTTTTTTAAGTGAAAATTTAAGTTGAAGTTGTTTAAATAATTAGTCGTTACCAATTAAAGTCATTTTTTAAAGTTTGTTGATCTTAAATTTTTAACTTAAATTGAGAAAACGTTTAATTTTAGGTGTTAACAAATAGTAATTTTTTATGTAGAGCAGCTTTCACTTTTTACAGTGTATGACAGTTTGGTTTAGACAGTAGATGTGCTTTATTATTAATAGATGCTTTGATAATGATGCAAGGACATTTTCGAAAATATTTTTTGCTCACAAGTACTGTAACTCTCACCATTCCCTGGCATTGTATCCCAAATAAAAACTGACACACTTCTGACGAGTTTCATATTGAATAAATCAACCTCTTTGTAAGCATACTGAATTTACATTTAATACCAAGGGAGAGTTTTAGTGTATTTGACCTTTTTATATTGCTTGGTGTTGATCAAAGGCAGGCAAATGGCTGTTTAAATCCCATACTGATTACACAACACAAAGTTTATTTGTTGCAGATTGAAATGTAATACTTAGTTTGTTGTAAAATTATGCTCAGTTTAACCATTAATAAGTTGTGACTATGCTTGGTCCTTGGAGAACATTGATGAACTCTATGAAAGGAAATTGCTTTAGTTATTTCATTTGTACACAGGCCATCAGTTTTGTTTGTCCGGTCCACACCCAAGAATTCCCAGCATGCCCTATGAGGATATTTATACTCAAAAGTACATTTTTATGTTTGTTTACCTCAAGGTTGGTTCATAGAAGATACAAAAGTTGATTGTAATCTAGTACTAGTAGACTACTGAGCACGCAAAACTAAACTTTAGATTTTTTTACTCCTATGTCACCTTAGGGGCTCGGTAAATTTGAATGTAACCAGGTAACTTTTTTTAAGTTGAACCAACAAATCTTTTTACAGTGTACCTGTATGGCCTTTAACATTTACCAAAATGTTTAGTATTTATCAGACCACACTGTACAAAGTACAGTAACCCACAATACATTGCACTCGACTTGTGCACAAATTCCAGTGTGACCAAATTGTGTATACATACTTAAAAAGTGAAATTGGTAACAAGTAAAATTTTTTCAACTTATATGTTTACGCCTCTGTAAAATGATTTAAGTTGAAAAAACATTTTTTAGGTGTTAACAATTGGAGTTAATTTGTAAAGTTGATCCAACTTTATTACTTTTTACAGTGTAATAAATAAGCACACTAAGGGATGCTCTCGCTTGTTTATGGTCTCTCTGTGTCAGGGTAAAATTTTTCAACACATAAATGCAGCTGCAGTTCCAACAACATCCCGTTGACATTCTTTGACTGCTTTACCAGAAAAAACACATGTAAAGGAGACATTGGCTTCAGCTGTATCCCACATCAAGAGCGATGTTTTTCAGTTTTTACAGCTCGTGAGTAAACAGTTTGTATGCTCCGGCTGGGGTAAAAAACTGTGGCTGTGTATATTAAAGCAGTGTTTCTCAACCAGGGGGCCGGGGTCCACTAGGGGGCCTCAATAAACTTTCAAGGTGGCCTTAAGATGACCTAAAAATATTCAGAATAAGACAAAACAACAAATTAAATAAGCTAAAGCAACAATTTTTTTGATGTTCTTTAGTTTTTTGTTATTTTGAAATAAATATATACGTTTTGTCTAGATATGCCATGCTTTAGTATATTTTATTAGGTTGAAATTATGAGTGGGCGGACCTTCAAATTTTGTAATGGACTATAGGGGGCCTTGAATTAGAAAAGGTTGAGAACCCTTGTATTAAAGAGCAGTTTAGGAATCACAGGTGCTTTCTCTGGTAAATATTTACCAGAGAAAAAAACAAGCAAACAAATGTCTGTTTATGTGATTAAAAAGAGCTAGCTTCGTTCGGTTCCAAAGTGTTGCGCAGTTTGTTTGTCAACGATCCGGTGGGTTCTTATGGGATCCTTTGATATAAAATGAATACATACAAAATTTAGGATGTAATTGATTTAGTGTGAGAGTATGCTAAAAGGAGACATTGTGGCTAAGTGTGTAAGCGTGTGTGAAATGAGCCTTGCAGCTGTAAAACCATCTGTTCAAGTCATTTAGATGTAAAACTAAAATACTTGCTCTCAACAGGGTCGATGAGTCACAACTTTGTTTAACATCCACTCCTTCGGTCACATACATGAAATTTTGGCCGTTTTGTTACATTTTTTGAGACATATACCTTTGAACAGTAGCCAATGCCCAGGATTCCCTGTCAGCAAGACTCTCTAACGGCTCATGACTAAAAACGTATGTTGTTTTGCTGTCATCGTTTGTGACCCTGTCTGTAAAATCCATGTTGAAGTCGAGACATTGATTTCACATTGATTTCAATCTTTGACATGATCTTACTCTGTCAATATTAAACATATAAGGTTGTATTTTAACAATATGTTCTTTACATTATATATGATGATTTTATGTAGAAAACAGTAAATCACCAAAAATGACTAATTGGGTTTACACAAACCGGGCTCACATTTAATATAAAATGGTCATAAGCATTTTTAAGCGCATCAAATGTTGAATAAATGTCAACACCACACAGTGAACGTTTCATAATATAACCCTAGGATTTGTTGTTTGTTGGGATTTTTGTCCCGTAAGTTGTTTTAATTCACAGGCGAGTTTGTGACTAGCTGGGCCATTTTTCATCTCCCCCTTATGAACTTTTTAGTCATTTATTGTTCGGTGAAGTTTCGGGATTTGTCAGAGCATGAGGATTTTTTTAAAGGTGTGGACCAAATTCGCCCGGTGACTATACATCTCAGTCAGATCTTTGGGTCCTGAAATCTGATATCATATTTAAATGAGACCTCCTGCATTCAGTCAGGGTCCTTGCAATTCAGTTGCAATGTGTCTTTCGGAAAAGACAGAGATAGAATACGAAGGAATGCTGTTGGCGGCAGTTTGCACTTTGGCCTTTCAGAGGAAACCAAGCATGTCTCACTAAGCCCTTATCCTCCCTGCTTCATTCCTGATGGATAACAAACCACCAACCTTTGGCTGAGTGTTGCAAAAGAACGACAAATTAAATTGATCTTTCTTTAATAGTCTGCTTTGGACTGTATGTTTGTATGAGGTCCTCAAAATGTACATTGCACATTGGATTTTGTGTAACATAATTTACATTTATTTTTGTTTTTTACCCTGTATTGGTTTGTATATTTTTAGTTTAATCACTAAATCTGACTAGTGTTTTGTGTCTATTTTGTTTTTCAGGGTGTTTTCTATGTCTTAATGTACTTTTCTTTGCAATGCAAAAGCTGAAAGATGATTTCTGCATATTAAATCAAATGTTGGCATTGTTTTGTAATACACAAGGCATTTCTCATTATATTTAGGCGTCTGTTTTATACCATTCATTGTTTTAGGAAGATGTGCAAAAATACCAAATGTGCAAAACAGATTTTAGGTCTGTGATTCATAAAGGGTTGGAAAACTAACAGATGATGGCTTCTGAGAATTTGTTTTGCTGTTTAAGTCCCCAGGTTTTTAATTTAAGTCTCCAAAACCATCAGAAGCCAAATCTTTAAAAAGCGACCACAGAATTTTCATGCATTTTTCCCTATTTGGTTTATGCTGTATTGATATTGGACCAACATAGTGATGATGATGTTCATCTGCCAAAAATGAAGGTCAACCAGCATGGTCTTTCTTAAAAGGTAGACCAAGGGAGGCTTGCTGGTTAAAGGGGACATTTCATAAGACTTTTTTAAAATGTCAAATAAATCGTTGGTGTCCCTAGAGTATGCATGTGAAGTTTAAGCTCAAAGTACCGCATAGATAATTTACTATATCTTAAAATTGCCACTTTGTAGGTGTGTCCTTTAAAATGCAAATAAATTAATCTTTGCATTAAATGGCAGTGCTGTGGTTGGATAGTGCAGATTAAGGGGCGGTGTTATGCCCTTCTGACATCAAGGGGAGCCAAATTTCCATAACCTATTTTTTCACATGCTTGCAGAGAATGGTTTACAAAAACTAAGTTACTGGGTTGTTCTTTTTCACATTTTCTAGATCTATACAATCATTGGGGACCCAATTATAGCACTTAGAGAAAAAGTCAGATTTTCATGATATGTCCCCTTTAACCTCCTAAATCCTGGATGTCCACATACGAGGACATCACTTTTTTTCTTATTTGTACAATAATTCTGTGTAACTGGAACCTGTTGTACACAAATGTGGACAATTACACTGCTTCATGTTCAAAGAAAAATATTTGGTTATTATATTTATTAGTTCTTCCTAACCCCAAAATAGCTGGAAGAAATCTGAACAAAAAAAGACAAACCAAAGCTCGGGTCTTAGGAGGTTAAGGTAGTCAAGAGACTTTTAGCATCCCAAACGCAACATATGCCGATAAAATAAATGAGATATCACAGTGGTTCGGGCTTTGTCATATTTTTTGCACATGTACTTCTTCCTGCCCTACAACATTTGTAGTTTGTATTAATTTGCGCCGGTTTCTCAGTGTTTCTGTTTTGTGTCTCTTTTTAAACAGCTCGGCCAGCTGGATAAAGCCGCATCCGCCGCTCACACTTATTTCCAGGCCAACCCTGAGCATGTTGAGATGGGCGATGACTTAGAGCAGTACAAAGCCCTTGAGGGCGTAAAAGAGGAACATTTTGTTGACCTGGAAGCTCGCCCACATCAGGTGAGTTTCTGTGCAGTTTTCGGAGGGATGGGTGGGCGGTAACCCTCCCAATAATTAAAACAAGCAATTACAACTCCCCAACATTTATACTATGATTATTGAAAAAATGATGTACAGTTGACGCTGTTCAAACCAAATCTACACCCTACAAAGACAGACCATGTTTACACTTAGCATCAACATCTGTCTCTGGTTAATTATTATTTGTTTTTCTGATTATTTTTTTTTATTAAGTTTTTTATGTGAGCTAGGTCAGTCAGTCATGAACCGGATGCATCATTGTATTTACAGAAAGCCTTCTTTGATGGAGTGAAGTTCTACGATAAGAACGACTATGAAGGGGCTGTGAGCTTCTTCGAAGAGGCTTTGACTGAATATTACCGTGCTGATGTGGAGTGTCGGGCCCTTTGCGAAGGCCCACATTACTTTCAGGAACAGGATCATGTTTTGAACAAATACAGCCTGTATGAGCTGATCTCAGGTACACATGCTTTTTTACTCTGACCGTTTCACTTCCTTTTAACATGGTAGAGCTATTATCTATGGCTCTGAAAAGGGAATTCTGGCAATTTTGCCGGCCTCGAGTGGCTCATTGGGACTTTCTATTGCGGTTATCATGTTTCTCTCATTTCAAAAACTATTTGTACTTCCAGTAATAGTGATTTTTCCCTTGACTGACCTTTGGGTTGTGACCTTGTGCTGAAGTAGGCAAGTTGTTTTTCCAAACCGTAATTACAATTTGTTATTGTTGTGTCTAAGGGGAAATTCATGATTGTACAACTACTACCTTCAAACGGCATTACTTTTCTCTGTAATCACCCTGTGCAATGTTTTGAACTTAAAACTTTAAAAGCTTTATTTGGCTTTGATATAAATCCAGGTGCATCCAAAAACACTATCTTATTGTTTATTTTGACGCCTTCAAAGCAGACTAAACTTTGAAGTAATACAGACTAAAAGTGAGCCATGTTTGGTTTGCATTAAAGAGTTTGCACAAAGCCAAACTATTGTTTTGCAATGGACTAAACTACATTTAAAAGACTCAAAAACTTTTTTACGCAAAATCTTGGAAAGTAAAGTAAAAGCAGCGTGAAAGTCACAGAAAACAACATTAGACTATCAAAACACTTCAGCTAATAAAGTCCCACAGGGAGCCATATTTTGTGCCATAATGTCCGCTAACACTTTGCTTATAAAACAATGTGCATTTCTGAGCTAATGTTTCCAATTCATGACCAGTTATTTTCAGTGAATCGAGGAAGACCTTGAGATACTATTGCATGATTGACAGCCATCCAAGTTCCAAATGTTTGAACCGTGACATGAATGTGGAAAACATGTTCGCTGGCTGAGAAGAGCCAATGTTCACGGTCAATCGTGAAAGGACTTGTTCTCAGAGGGACTTGTCAGTGTTGATGTGAGCTTTAGGGGGTTTTGTGAAGTGTGGAACGTCTCCGAGTTCATCAGCATGGAATCTATGGAAAACATTCGGAATGATGTCATGTTTATGTCACTTTCGGTGATTTATTGTATGAATGAGGGCACTCGCGTGTGTGTGCATACATTTTTTGTCAGATTGATGGTATGTTAGGATCTTTTTATTGTTTGCTCTTTGATTCATGTTACTGTTTTTCCATGCTGGACACAAACATCATCTTTGTTCCTTGACTTCAAATGCAAGCCACGGTGAAAATAAAAGTTTGATGTTTGACAGTGTAAAGGCCCTTTCACAACAAAAAACAATAACTATAATGATAACTATACTTATATCCAGACCGATGAAAACTATAAAACTATTTTGCAACTTTATAGTTATAGTCTTTCGTGTGAACAAGCCTTAACTCGTTTACTCCCAAATTAACAAAATGTCTTTTGATACAAATGGGCTGAGCTATTCCATGGTTTCCAGGTTGTCATTGTGTTATCTTTACAAAGAAAGCCAAAAACTAGTTTTATTCCTTTGTGATTATGTGAATAGACTTACTCGACACAAATACCATAACCCCCTATCTATCCCATAATGTGTCTTTTGAAAGTAGCATTTACTCATGTTTTCTGTTAGCTAATCTCTCATCTTTCTTGTTAAAATAATCTGCATATTAATCTACCCTGTCAAAACAGACCAACATGCTCTTTAAAGTGGGCGAGTTCTGCCATGCCCTGTCTCTTCTCATCTCTCTAATTCAGTCTTTGGCCTTGAGCTTTGCCACATGAAATACACCAGCACCTCAGATATAGACAGAGCCCAGCTGAATAATATGGTTCAACTTGGGTGTCTGTGAGAAATAAATAATTTATTGTTAGAAACAGTTTTAAACAGTCTGTAAAAGTCATATAAAAATCACTCTTCTTACCCTGATTCAAAACAGTAAGCTTATAATAATGATTTTATCATTTCACTGGAATGCCAGTTTGGTGCCAGTTTGGCTTCAACCAGGCGCGGCTTATCTGTATGGGCAGGCAGGGCAGTGCCCCACCAAAATATGAATCCACTTGAAAACATAGAACTCTTTATTAACTTAATCACATTTAAACTGTTAAATGGGAACATATATTATTAAAATCTGACTTTTTCAGTGTTTAAGTGCTATAATTGGGTTCCCACAACTTCCCAGTGCTTCTATCAACCTTGAAAATGTGTAAAAGAACAACCCGGTAACTTTTTTTGGTAAACCATTCTCTGCAAGCATGTGAAAAATAGGTCATTGATTTTTCCTCCCATTGTGTTGTCAGAAGGGTATAATGCCGCCCCTTAATCTGCACTATTCAACCACGGCACTGCCATTTAGTGGAGAGATCAGCTAATTTGCATTTAAAAGGACACACCCAAAATGGCAAATTTTTCGTCACACCTACATAGTGGCAATTTTAACATGCTATAATAAATTATCTGAATGGCATTTTGAGCTAAAACTTCACATACGTACTCTGGAGACACCAAAGATGTATTTAACATCTTAAAAAAGTCTTATGAAATGTCCCCTTTAACTCGTAAATGTGTCTAATATTTTTCAACAATTTTTTTTTTAGAGTTTTTAGACTATTTTAAGTCGTAAAGTTGGTTAAATTTGTTTAGAAATTGTGTGAACGGCTTAATTGGCTATACTGAAATGATCAAGCTGAACTCAACAGCGCCCCACATTTTCCCCCGTGGTGAAAAATGGAATTGCCGCGAGCCCTAACTGAGAGCCATATGGGCAGATTTTAATTTGCCCCTTTAGCTTTTACATTATGTGAACTATAGCTGCCCAATTGTAGGGAAAATTATAATCCCAATTATTTTAGTAAAAATCATAATCCCGATTATTTAACATGATTACTTAACCTTTTTACTAAACTTTGCTTTTGAAGCCTTCACAACCCAGGTATGGATTGGTAAAGTATTGCAATTTTATGTTTCAGAGATGGCAATATTGGGCTATAAGTTACAGATTACAGCTGTAATAAACTATACAATTTTTTTGTAAATACTATTGACAATAAATACAAGATACCATTTTTTATTAATTAATAAATGTTTATATCACTTAATTGAAAATATTAAACAAAAAGCTACATATTTAATATTAATTTAAATATATGAATACAAAAAACATTATTTATATTAATGCTGGCATGATTTTGAATTTAAGAGTATTTTGCCTAATTCACATTTATTACATTTACATTTGAAGAGCTGAAATGCCATCTCAAAAATGAGATAATGTGAGATAATGATATTAACCGCGCCTACATTAAGATGCAGTGGAGTTTTTACCCTGTTAAATTAGGTTTACCTGATATTTACAACTAAGGGAACTTGACAGATGCACTTAGAGGGTTTGAACTTTTCATTTAACAGAAGCTTTTATCCAAACACAGTCTACAAAGCTGAATTTTCAAATAGGAATAGAGATGTAGCCAGCTAATTCATGTTGATCTTTATGTTTCAGATCATTACACGCAGGTTCTTCACTGTGAGCATGAATGTGTGAGAGATCTGGCAACACGCCCCGGTCGCCTGTCACCTATGGAAAACTACTTGCCCCTCCATTATGACTACCTACAGTTTGCATATTTCCAAGGTATGTCTTTCTTTATATACTGTTTCATTTATGCATTTGAAAGATGCATTTATTCAAAGTGACTTACAGTGCATTAAAGCTATACATTTTAATCAGTACACGTGTGTTCCCTGGGAATCGAACCCACATCCTTTTGCAATGGTAAATGGTGCTCATTCTGACTCCATTTTTATCCTGAATCCAATTTGGATTTGAAAGAAAATTATAAACAGCAATTATATCTAACGCAAGCCATTTGAAAAAGATAAACAACCTCATTAATCATGAAATCAAATGAATCACTTGGCCTAAAAGGTAAGGGCGAATCCTAAGAATAATTCAGTCGGGGTTAAGATAAGATGTCTATTTTCTTGAAAGCATCACAGCTGCACATTCACTAGTACATCACTCAACCAAAGTGCTCCCAGGATATTCAGAAAAGTCAGTGATATCTGTTGCAGATACACAGGTGTGTGCGTTGTCTCTGTTGAATGTCTCATAGTGGCGTGTTTCCACTAGCTCAGCTCTGCTGTGTTTCTTCCATTGTGGTCACTGACTTGGAATGCGAGTGTTTCCGAACTCACAGGTCTGCAAAAGGAAATCAGATTATGGTGCGAAAGGACGACAGTACCATTAAATGAATAATCAGAGACATAAACCAAGAAACAGATGCTCCAGATGTTTCATTAACAGAGTACTATAGTGTTCCTGTAGCATTGTGTTAGCAGCTCAAAGGTCATGGGTTCGATTCAAAGAGAGCACACTTACTTGAACACACTTTAAGTTGCTTTGGTGTGAAACGTCAACTTAATCTAATGCTAAATTCTTTCCTCTGTATTTAGCGGGGAGGATTGAGGAGGCTTTGGCATGCGCTCTTTCATATCTGTTGTTCCACGAAGAGGACGAGTTCATGACCGAGAACGTGCAACATTACAGAGAAATACTTGGCCGTGATGGTCAACCTCGTAAGGTGAGATGCAAGATGAACACTCAACAGTGAAGATTTATGGGTTTGATTTAATAGTAAAAGGTACTCTTGTAGCTAAGTTATTAGCCCGATTTCTAGTTTCTTCCCGGGATCTTGTTAACCCAAAGCCAAGATACAGAGCCAAGTGCTGACAAAATAGCCTTCAAATTGTGGAAAAGGAAGCTGACATCAAATCTCCTCCAAATAATCTTGTAGCTGTTTACATTAGCCTTGCAAAGAAGAGGAACGCAAAGCCACGGATGCTACTGATGGTTACAGTTTTGTAACACTTAAATTCATAGCATTCTTTTCCTCCCAAGGGCAACACATTGCTATCAGTTGCGGTTAACCACACTTACAACTTTTTATTCCAGTAAGAAATTAACCCACCCTCATGCTATCAATAATGCATATGAGCAAAGATACTGGATATATCAAGATGCCATTACTATGTCACGAGCAAGCATCACACACAAAACATTAACCCACTATCTCTGTATAACTTATGATTCACTACATGTTTGTGTTTTTTACATAATATGCACTTACATGCCGATTGCCAACAAAACACAGATATTTGATGCGATTTTATTTAACTCATGTCCCGGTTGAGACCACCTCATTTCAACAAAATCCAGCGTTAAACAAGCACACACGCACAAATCTGGTGCAATGGTGCTATATCCATTGTTTTTATAATGCTGGGTTCTTTGGGCAAATTTTCTTAACAAACAACAACACAACTCTTTGGTGACGTTTATTTTGTGGGCTATGTGCGTGCGCTATTCCGGTTAAAGTGCCCATATAAGGATTTCCACTGTACGTCCTGCACTAAAATTGCCCATATAAAGAATTAAAGCAAGATTGTTACGTATGAATCTTTCATGTTCGAAATAAACTTTCCGAAACTTGTACAAACACTGCGGAAGTGCATTTGGCACAGAAATACTGCATCCGTGCTTTTTTGAACAACCAACTCTTAAACAGTGTTAATAATTCAGATTTTAAGTACAAATATAGTATGTATATATTACTATTTGGTAGCAGTATGTACCTCTGAGGTTCTAATTTGAACTCTTTTGGTGCAACAGTGTATTTTTTGAAAAGGTACTGCTCCAGAAACTGCAATTCATTGACTGGCCGCTAGAGGCAGGCTCCAAAAGGGAGTCAATTCCCATATACCCCCATGTTAAAATGGCCAACTTTACAGCAGAAAATAACATGTTTACAGCCTGGTACAAAATAGTTTTTTGCCTGTATAGCTAAGTTTGCCCTTCATGACAACTGTGAGGCGGGTACATTTATTTGTAACTCTTCCGTTTAAATAATATTAAGCTTTAAAGTTCTGCATAATTAAGGGCGTGGCCACTTGAGTGACGGTTGAACAGCCACTGCGGTCACTAGAATCAAGCTAGGCAGGTGTGGTTTCAGCAACCAGACACCTCAGCTTCACTCACGTCCCAACTCTTTACCCATTTTCGGATATCCGCGAGTGATGCGCGATGACGCGCGGCCAAGATGGGACGGAAGGCAACGCCTACTTTAAGCTTCAAAAACGATCTTCAGAAACCAATGGGTGACATCACGGACACTACGTCCATCTTTTTTTACAGTCTATGATATATGCATAAACACATTGGAACAATCATTGTGTTTAGTGTATTCGGTTTCTGAAATGTACTGTACAGTAATGTCTGCACATATTCTTGGACCATCCAAAGTTTTTCATTAAAAATCCTGGAAACGATTAGCACTGTAAAGGCACACATGTTTGTTGGGTCAAGAGCCAACATGCTTGGTTATGTCTTTCAATACAAGACCATTGTTACAGCCACATTGTTTTTTTCCACCTCATTGAAGAATGTTTCCATCTCTCTGGCACGCTGCCACTTCTTATTGCCCGATTTCCCTGGGATCTTGTTAACCTAAAGCTAAGATACAGTGCTGACAAAATAGTCTTCAAATTTTGGAAAAGGAAGCTGACATGAAATCACCTCCAAACAATCTGGTAGCTGTTTAGATTAGCGAAGGGGAACGCAAAGCCACGGATGCTACTGATGGTCGCAGTTTTGTAACACTTAAATTCATAGCATTCAACTTTTCCTCCCAAGGGCAACATGACTGCTATTAAATGCGGTCTGAACCACACTTGCAGCCTTTTATCCCAGCAAGAACATACTGCTATTAATAAGAACCATGCAGGGACCTTTAATAAAAAGTGGCTGTTGTGAAATGGCAAAAGAAATGGCACAGGTTGCGGAACGGCCAAGTATCCCTCGGGTATCTTTTTATTATGTTAAACCGCAAACAAGCTGGTAGGTAGATTAACAATTAGTGATAATCTTCAATAATCTAATGGGAGTAGAAAGCGTAACATTGTGTGGTTGAAAGCCAAACTTGGCATTTGCACCGTACAATAGTACAAAATCAAACAGAGGTACAACAACATAATAACAATTTAGCAAATTATTGTACCTGACTAACGCTATCTTATGGCAATCTGTACATATTTTACGAGGTGGATAATTCATATTATTTCGTTAATTTGCCCTTGTGACGTTGGGGTAAAAGTTGGGGGTTTGTTATAGTTTTTTATGATAATCGCATTTTTTGTACAATTCACTTCGTCAAATATGTACGAATTCTCGTGAGATCAGCCTGACCTCACCATCAGTATTTCAGGCAGTGAAGTGAAAGTTAATGCATTGACTTGTGAGATTCATCTTATGTAAATATGTTTATATTTTTGTCATTATCTATATATCTCATATTAACTGTAATTGTTTCATCCTGTAATTTATCTATAAATCAATGCCAGATAAGACGTTTAAGTTATTATTAAAAAAAGAAACAATTTGATCCCATCTGTGAAATCCATGTTGAAGTCTCTTAATCTGAGATCAGGAGCATCAAAGTTTGATTTCAATCTTTGACATGACCTTACTCAGTCAATATTAAAGCAACACTATGTAGTTTCCATGTAAAAATGACTTACAGCACCCCCATGTGGTTGAAAAGCGCAACAGTGCCTGGTATCAGACACTCTTCTGCAGGCAGGGGGAGGGGCGGGGCTGTGTTTCCTACCCTCCACCGCCACTTTCAGAGTGTGCTTGTAGCAGCTAGGAGGCTGCTCAGGTTGCAGCAACAGTACAATTTGTCCTGTTAAAAGTTGTTCTATCACTGAAATAATTTCAGAGACATTATTTAAATGTAAAAAATCTACATAGTGTTGCTTTAAAGATATCAGGGTTATATTTTACACAATATTTTTACATTATGTAGGATGATGTTATGTAGAAAATATAAGTCACACAAAAAAGAATAACTCTTCATTTAAAGAATAACTCTTTTTTTCTATGTTAAAGTTAGATGAACACTGAAGATGACAAGGTACAAAATTACAAAAAAAGATTAAATAAAAATGGTTCAAACTATTTATAAACCAAGTATGATTTAGGGATAGGAATAGTGTATTTGTTTCCCAAGGTATTGATTTAAAATGTAAGGTTCCAGAGGCTAGCCAAACCTCTGGTATTGATCTAACCCTACCCTGCATTGTTTTCCACAGGAAGCTGAAGAGTACCTGAGACGACACAAACAGGAGTTAGATCTCCTTCAGATTGGCAGCCAAAACCTTGGCGTGCCCTACATTGAAGGGGTATGTCAAAATTGGGGTTCAAAGTTTGGTTTATTTACACAAGCAGTACAACATACACTGTCAAAAAGGACATTTTCTGTCACTGGGGGGTACCCAATGGTTTGTACCTTTATAGGTATACTAAACATAGATATAATACCCCTAAAATTTAACTGGTACAAAATTGTTCCTTACGGTACACAATAAGTCCTTGGGTATAATATTGTAAAAACATTTCAAGGTACAAAAAATAACCTTTGAGTGTACCTCCCCAGTGACAGTGTATATAGTGTACAATTTTTTTTTACGCTATTATTGACATGAACATCATGTCTCTGCGCTCATGCCAGCTGACGGGGAACAGGTGGTCAGAACAGCTGAATAAATAACTGACCTACATCGCCCCCTTGTGTTAGGATTGTCAAGCAAGCATACAATGATTCTCTGGAATAAATATTCCATCTCAATAGACCTTTCTGGTTAAAAAAAAAAAATACTGGTAACCAGTCAAAAAAGTTAATAACTTTTAGTTTAAAGTTAATATCTAACAACAGTCTTAGGCCGATTTACATCTGTTTATTCAACAACAAAACAAAAAGTTCATTGTTAGGGTGAACATACGTGCCATTTTCCCGGACGCTTCTTGTCCAGGATTTCGGTGCGTCTTCTGGAAGTCGTATTTGTTGACCGCATACACCATTCAGTTAAAAACATAAGACATACAATCGTAGTTTCAGTCTTACCTCAAAATGTAATGGTTGCTTTCTGTAATAATAATAATAATAATAATCCTCTATGACTGGATTATTCCTCCGGGAAGAATGGCACGTATGGTCACCCTATTCATGGTGAGATTTTGTTTTGATTTATCTGTACAGACATCGCCATTATTGATTTGATTAAAACAAAACATATCTCAATATGATACGTGGGTTGCAAAATAAAAGCGCTTATTGACATCACTCAAAAGCA
The DNA here is from genome assembly GCF_030506205.2 of Paramisgurnus dabryanus. Classification (NCBI taxonomy): domain Eukaryota; kingdom Metazoa; phylum Chordata; class Actinopteri; order Cypriniformes; family Cobitidae; genus Paramisgurnus; species Paramisgurnus dabryanus. The sequence continues at coordinate 16,269,757 of NC_133360.1, read as the reverse complement.
TATTGTTATGGAGCACTTGATAAATGATAAATCATTCACAGTAATACCATATGTCTTTGTCATCAGAATTACTGGAGCAGTACAGGAGGTCGAGAAGATGCGAACAGGTACACAATGAATCTTACATGATCTTCAGTTACCAGTGTTGTGTTATCTTGTGAAGGTTTCTTCTCATATCTTAAACATATGTTTGTAGGATTCCTTCAGGTACGGATGGCTGGATGGACTATGTGCCAATTTCAGCAAAGAAGAACGTTACAGTGGCTGTAGAACTTAGAGATGGTGATTTAAACTTTTAAACCTACTGAAAGTTTGGTATTGTAAATGTGTGAAAGTTGCGAACCACACTGAGGTTTATGTGTGTTTGTAGGAGGTCCATTGCTGTATGAGAATGTGAGACTTGTGTTAAACTCTGAAGCTCTGAATGGATCACAGAGAGTGGTTCTTGATGATGTCATCACTGACGACGAATGCTCTGAGCTCAAACAACTGGCATATGTGAGTGTACTTTTTACATTTATTTTGCATTTAACAAATGCTGTTATCAAGAGCTGTATATTATCCTGTATATTTCATTAATGAATGTGTTCACTGAGTGGGATTTGATGTATGAATATTTTGAACATTTGCAGAGCGTCACTGCAGCAGGTGATGGCTACAAGGGAAAAATGTCTCCGCACACACCCAATGAGAAATTTGAAGGGGCAACAGTATTGAAAACTTTGAAAGTAAGACCTCCTTCATTTTACAGTAAATAATATTTACAGTACAGTCAAGCTCTGTTTGAAAAAGTAGCTGGCTGTCTTGTTGTCTACTGCCTATGTAGGCAGCATACTAATAGTATACAGTATATAGCGAGAGTTATGCTAACTATTTCATGTCGGATTTAGATTTTTTTAATTTATATACTTACATTTAAAGTATATCGATGTATAAGTCTAAATTTTGATCCCTCGTTTCGTTTGCCATTTTATATGATTTAAAAAAAATCCAAATGCATTCTGAAATTGCCTTCTCCATAAGAGTACATAGAGTGCTGCCTTAAAATTTAAAATAAAATTTTAAAATTAGAATAGGACTAAAAGTGAAACAAAGCATAAAGTTGCTGCAATATGTTTTGAATTGGCCGTCATGTTGTCTTAAAATGCTGTCTAGGTACTATAGGTGGCACACTAATTTTTGAAACTTATTCATGTCCAGCCCATTCTCACGAATTGCATATAAATAGGACACCTTTTGAAAAGTCGTGCAATGCATACACCAAAGTCCAATTTTGCTTGCATATGATACGCCAGTCCTTCCCATTCACTTAATACCACGCATCTTTTCATTGGTTTTTCTATTTTTGTAACATTGTTGATTGGGGTTACAACTCTTTAGGCTTGTTCGACTTGTTCATGCGGCGCGAAAGAATCAACAGCCGGATGAAGTCAAAGTTCCACGAGAGTGATTTAAAAGCAGACTGCTCCATATGATTTCTCGAATCGCTCTTGTGGTACGTTGACCTCATTCGGCTGTCGATTCTTGCAGCGCCGCAGGAAGTCGACAAGCCTCTTGTTACATTTCAGACATCCTTACCCAAACCCCAACTCTAACCCCAACTCCAAGCAACCATGTTTTGAAAATAGAAAAAAAATGGAGAGTCCTATACATAAAATGATCCTAACTGTGCGTTCACACCAGACACGGAAGAGGCGGCAAGCGAGAGTGATTTACATGTTAAATCAATGCAAAGACATGAATAGGCATCCGAAGGCACGCCGAAATTGAGCGTTGCCACAGGAAATGCACAAGTTGAAAAATCTGAACTTAAGCAGATATTTGCGCCACGGAATCAGGATCTTGCTCTAGTATTGACGTGATTACATGAAGCAAGCGGGGTCGCAGAAGCCCTCCCATGACACAAATTTCCATGTGAATGTCTCGAATGACTAGAATTTAGAATTAAGCGAGTAAACTTAAAATGATCAAGTGTTTAATTACCTGCGAATAGCGTGTTTTTGCCGCCTCTATCATGTCTGGTCTATCCAAATCTAACCATAAGCGACAATGGTTTTAAAAAAAGAGAAGCCAATACATAAAATTACATGAAAAGATGCGCCATATTAAGTGAACAGGAAGGACTGGTGTATAATATGCATGCAAAATTGGACTTTAGCGTATGTATTGCACACCTTTTCAAAAGGCCAGTTATTTATACGCAATTCATTAGAATGGGTTGCCATGTCACATATGTTCTGCTTTTCATCTCTGTATTTATTTAAAAAAATTGTCACGGTTGTATTAATTATTTATGCCTTACCCTCCACAGTATGGATATGAGGGACGTATACCTTTAAAAAGTGCCCGTCTCTTTTATGATGTCAGCGAGAAGGCCAGGAGTATCATTGAGTCATACTTCATGCTTAATTCAACTTTGCATTTCTCATACACTCATCTTGTATGTCGGACGGCCATATCTGGTACGGGACCTCAACTCTTATTTATTTACCTCATGTTAAACCACAGTGAAGTTTTTACGCTTATTGTGACATTAATTATTGAATGATTGATTAATGTAATCTTAAGCAATGTATTGGTTATGACTTGGTATTTTTGCTAAATTGCATTTATAATCAAAAAAATATTTCCGTATTAAAGGGCAACAGGACTACAGGAATGACCTCAGTCACCCGATACATGCTGACAACTGTCTTTTGGACCCAGAGGCCAATGAGTGCTGGAAAGAGCCACCCGCTTACACCTTCCGAGACTACAGGTAAGATCTGTCTATACCTTAAATCAGGGGTCTTCAACCTTTTTGTGAGCAAGGGCTATCACAATGGATAAAACTATCTGGAGGGCTACTTTTTTGATATAGTCTACTCAAACCTTTTTTGTTTTATTTTTGGTTTTATTATTGTTTAAAATGTTAACATATATAAAAGAAGCCAAGCTTATGTAAAAATATGTTATAAATAAATATTAAAATACAGGCTATTAATAGAATGTGCTTTGGCGGGCAACTCACAGACTCTGCAGGCACCATGTTGGAGACCACTGCCTTAAATGTTTACATTGTTGAGGAGATGCATGCTATCACTTTTCTAATACCTATCAGATGGTGAAAGTAAAAAAATTACTTAAAGGGATAGTTCACTCAAAAATGAAAATTCTTTCATCGTTTATTCACTTCCATATTGTTACAAACCTATATAAATGTCTTTGTTTTGATAAACACGAAGAAAACTATTTTGAGCAATGTTTGTAACCAAACCGAACAGAAGCCCCATTAACTTCCAGAGTCAGATTAAAGAAAACTATGGAAGTGAATGGGACTTCTGATCAGTTTGGTTGTATAAATTTCTTTGTTCAGATGAACACGAAGGACGATATTTTGAGAAATGTTTGTTACCAAACCAACCAGAAATCCAATTAACTTCCATAGTGGGAAAATAATACTATGGAAGTGAATGGGGCTTCTGATTGGTTTGGTTATAAACATTCCTCAAAATTCCTTAATTTTCATCAGAACAAAGAAATTTATAGAGGTTTGTAGCAATCATGAGAGTGAGTAAATGATGACAGAATTTTCCTTTTTGGGTGAACTATCGCTTTAACATTGAAGACCCAAACTGCAGTTGTAAACATGGTCTTTTTTGCTAATATTTCAGTGCTTTGCTCTACCTGAATGGAGATTTTGATGGTGGAGAATTTATTTTTACGGAAATGGATGCCAAGACTATCACTGTAAGAACTGTATATTTTTTAACATTTGACCCACTCGTGCAAATTGGTTATGTTAAAGTCCCGTTTCCTGTTACAGGCCTCGGTTAAACCCAGATGCGGGCGATTGGTAGGATTCTCATCAGGAGGAGAGAACCCGCATGGCGTGCGTGCCGTCACTAGGGGGCAGCGATGTGCTGTGGCCATATGGTTCACTTTAGACCCCCTCTACAGGGAACTGGTGAGTACAAAACACGTTTTTTTTTTTTTTAATTTAAAAACACGTCATCACATTTGAGGTTATGTTGTAGTTTGCATTCAACATTTAATAAGATCCTCTACATAAGCAAAATATGACATTTAAGTCAAAATTTCTATTGTAGCTTAAGCCCGAGCCCTGAGCCACAGATACCCACCTATAAAGTTTTATACCCACCAATGAGTACTTTCAAACCGCCAAACCGCTTCCTGTTCTCACAACAAAGCGAAATAATACCAACGTATTTACATACCCATACAAACTTTTATAAGGCCTTTCACCTGGTGTGATTTTCCACATTGACCACTTTAAATAAATAAACACAAACGGTTATACGGCTTTGAATAATAATACTGTACCTGTTATGAGTAATCGTGAGGACTTTTCAGAATATCCTACAAACGATTTAAAGCTAATTTTTAAACTAAGCTGCAAAAATGGCTCGCTAGGAAACATTGAACTTCTGATGTCATAAACCTGACCACCCACATGTAGACCACATGCAAGAAATGCCTCTTTGCTGCACAGAAACCTGGCCAACCCACGTATAAGCAGGAAGTAAGACGGATACTATTATTCATATATAGTATGTGACGTTGTCTGGCATCTCGTAGTGTAATAATGAAATTTGGAGCATCAAAGTTGTAGGATGATTTTATGTTGAAACCTTTACATTTAAATATGTGAAACAGAAACTGAATTCGAAAATTTAATTGAATTACAGGAAAGGCTTCAAGCAGATGAAGTGGTTCAATCTTTGGATGACCAACACATGTGGGAACACGGCCTGCATATAAACCCAAAAGATGAGTTGTAGTCCGACAGCCAATGGGAGACAGGCACAGGGTTCATGTCAATACATATTTATTTAATGATTTGAATTATTTTATTTTTTTACTTTTTGATGTGAGGATGTTTTTGTTTGTTTTCAGCCATTTGGAGAAAAATTATATTATTTTTATTATTGGTACATATAAGACCTCATTTCACAGTTTGACTTTGCAACTGCTGGTTTTCATCATTTACAAGAAACAGGGAATTTGTATGGAAATTATATATGACTAAAACTACATTGATATGGTGAATTGACACTGTATAACATTGTATATTTATAGTCGTAATAGCTGTTTTTGAATTCTTTTATATTCAATTTTATTTAACTAAGGATCAAAGCGACAACAGACTATGAAAAATGAGAATTTGCACAGTTATGTATTTACTGTATACTTAAAAGTGATATAGCTGTCAGTTTATTGTAGTTTTATTAAAGCACTGTGATTTACTTTGTCGCACAGTGCTTTCAGATTTTTTTATTTTATCTCATGCTTTAAAACCATGGGATTAGATGACTGTTTACAGATAAACTGACTCACAGCTATTGTGTGGTTTCATCATGATAACAGGCGTCAGCTTTATATATTAGTGACCTTTTTAATAAAAGATTGCATTTGTTCCTGTTTCAAGGAATTTGAATTTAAATGTGGCATAAAATTGTCCTTTCCTTTCAAATTCATTGACTCCTAATCCGTGTACAGTTGCTGTGTGCGTTGCACTGAGCTGTTTGAAATGAATCATGTCTGCAGTTATCTTAGTTTATTTTAACTGTTGTTGAATTTCGAGAAAGGAGTATGGCCACTTTTGTCACTGATATTTAATTACGTGTGTATTTATAGTTGTATGTCATTCACAATGATGTTTGCAATATGATTAAATTAAAGACTAAAATATTTCTGCCTCTGTCTTTCATTTTCTGTGTATTTTTGTGTCTTTTCAATTTTTTCATAACTTTTCATGGATCACAAGATGTTACACACAATATTTTTATTACAGTTTTAGTGCTCCTACGTATCTCAGTGGTAGAGCATTGATAAGTATCGCAAAAGGTTAACGGGTTTGGACCCAGGGAACACACATACTGATAAAAAAACGTATACCTTGTATTGTAATCCACTGTAAGTCGCTTTGGATAAACAGTGTCCGCCAAATGCATAAATGTATTTTTTTCCTGTAAAAAGGTTCTTATACAGTGGGTAAAATAAGTATTAAACACGTCACCATTTTTCTTTAGTTAACATATTTCTAAAGGTGCTATTACCCATCATGACATATACAGTACCCATAAATTGGGACTGAACCAGCTGTTAATGTATCCAATGTTAACTACAGATTGGCTGCCAAAACTCCGTTCACATAGCGGTGATCCATAAACCCCATCTCTACTCGTCTTTAGGAAACAAAAACATTTGGTTTTTTCGACAAGGTATTTGTTTCAGAGTTCAGTTCACCCATTAGCCTGACCATTAAAGAGTACCAATGACCTGATTCACGATTTTACATTTCCTTTGGTGCAGGGCTTTGAACCAGAATTTTTTCCCAATTGGTTCGTTCCGAACAGAAACAATATTTTAAAGAGCCACACAGATCCAAAATCGAAACTTACCTTTATTGCAGTGTGTCATGTAGCTGTCCATCAATCTAAACAACGTGTAAAGTAGTTAAACCAAAAAGTGCACGATTAATAAAGTTATTGGCTTCTAAAGTAGGGAATCGACTCTGAATCGCTGAAACGAGTCGTTATAGGGAGTGAGTCTTCTTCCTGATATTATCCACGTCACACGAACTTATCCACGTCACATGAGATACTAATCTCCGCCTACAGCCTTGCCCGGGGGAAACGAAAACTATGACCCGCCCACAGCTAGTTTGTGTTTGAGTGTAAACATCAGCTCACGCAGTGTTTTCAGCTTGTGTTGTTTTCACTACCAAAGGAGACTTTTTCAAGGAGGAATATACTAAACGTGTCTGGCTTTGAAGAATCAGTGGTTTAAATTAATTTTTATCGGAGGGATTTAGACGTTTGGCAATGAAAGATGGTTCAGTACCCACTTTATTTGGAACAACATGCGTCTCCTAACCACAAACTGTAAGTATGATTATAGCTACATACTTGCTTAAAAGAGTGTTAAATGTCTATATTCGTTTTTATTGCTTGGATTAATGATGAATGATATCGTTGTTTAAACTCTAACTTATATACTGTCAGAGTCACGATAGCAAGCGGTTTTGCTATGACCCGGTTAGTTTACATAAATGCTTAAATGAGTGTAAAATTGTTAGTTTCAATCGTCGTTTGTATTGTTTGGATTAATGATGAATGATGTGTGTTTAAACTGTTAATTTACTGTTAGAGAGTCACGTTAGCAAACGGCTAACGCATGCTTATTTACGGTTTTGTTATGACCCGGTTAGTTTACATAAATGCTTAAAAGAGTGTAAAATGTCTATATTCGTTTTTATTGCTTGGATTAATGATGAATGATATCGTTGTTTAAACTCTAACTTATATACTGTCAGAGTCACGATAGCAAGCGGTTTTGCTATGACCCGGTTAGTTTACATAAATGCTTAAATGAGTGTAAAATTGTTAGTTTCAATCGTCGTTTGTATTGTTTGGATTAATGATGAATGATGTGTGTTTAAACTGTTAATTTACTGTTAGAGAGTCACGTTAGCAAACGGCTAACGCATGCTTATTTACGGTTTTGTTATGACCCGGTTAGTTTACATAAATGCTTAAAAGAGTGTAAAATGTCTATATTCGTTTTTATTGCTTGGATTAATGATGAATGATATCGTTGTTTAAACTCTAACTTATATACTGTCAGAGTCACGATAGCAAGCGGTTTTGCTATGACCCGGTTAGTTTACATAAATGCTTAAATGAGTGTAAAATTGTTAGTTTCAATCGTCGTTTGTATTGTTTGGATTAATGATGAATGATGTTGTGTGTTTATAATTCTAATTTACTGTCAGAGAGTCACGTTAGCAAACGGCTAACGCATGCTCATTTACGGTTTTGTTATGACCCGGTTAGTTTACATAAATGCTTAAATGAGTGTAAAATGTTAGTTTCAATCGTCGTTGTTATTGCTTGGATTAATAATGAATGATGTGTATTGATGTTGATAATGTCTTCTCAGTAAATCATGTTAGCACGAGGTCAATACATGTTGCACTGTTGTTGGTCTGTGCCACCGATATGTGGTCTGTGAGACTGATCTGTGATCTGTGCAAAGACACTCTGTCAGTTGACCAATCAGAGCAGAGTAGGCTACTGAAAGGTGGGGTTTAGGCAGACTTGAGTCGTTGAACGGCTTCACACGAATCGTTTGGGGATCTCTGAGAAATGGGGTAATTTTAAATTTATATTTTGAGAAAATTACAGTGTTTTTTGACCTTGCATGCATTTAAACCTGTTGTCCGGGACTTATAAATAGTGATAGGATGCTTAAAATTGTCATCTGACTGGCTCTTTAATGTTTCCAGTTTCGGTTCAACCCTAAAGTTGACGTTCCTGAACCGGTTAGAACAAAAAAATTAATTTTACGAACCGGTTAATAATGTTCCATGTCAAATGTGGGACATACAAATAAGTAGGCTGATCAATGTACGTTGATCATTGTTACATCATTATGTAAGCGGCATAACTGTAATTTTGACATGACTACATTTGTTGAGTGCACTTAAACACGCGCACACACATATACGGAGGACAGACGAATGCCTAATGGTGCTTCGTGAAGAAGATGCAGCATAAACAGTAGAGCTGCAACTATCGACTATTTTTTCAACCGATTAATCTATCGATTATTTTTTCGATTAATCGAATAGTCTAATGATTTTTTTTATACATATAATTCCCCAACAAATAATAAATGTAACATCTGCCATTAACGCTATCATTTTATTTAAGCATTTTCTTAATTAAACAAACACACAAACCAAAATTTTCAACATGAAAAATAAAGTGGCAGTGCCACTTTAAAAGAGGCATTATTCACCTTAAACAATAAAATAGGCATATATTAATATTTTAAACATTAGTTTATGATTAGTACATGCATTAACTCAGCATTAGTTCAGACTGAAGTAAAAATAAGTTCATTGTGATTCATGAACCCTTATATAAGATGTAATGGTTATATTATTACTGTTAATATTATTACTATTAGTAGTACTGCATTCTCATTTAACTTTAACATTTAACTTTTCTTAAGTTCCGGGTAAAAAACAAGTTCAGTTAGTATGATCTTCTAATATTTTATAAACAGCGTTTACGCCGCTGTTACTTTAAATAAACGCATGTCAGGAATACCTTACAAGACGAGCTTCTGTAATATCTGCGCACATATTCGCAAAAAAGACGTTCATTGGGAACTCCGCACTGCCAGCTGGCTTTCAGTGCACGCGGGCACATGCCTAGCAGTTCTCAATGCAGGGACGTGCACAGGAATTTTTAGGGGCAGTTGCTCTGACCTAAATAAAGGGCACCCCCCCCCCTAAATATTTTTTTAAACACAGCCTATATGAAGGATTGAGAATAACAGGGTCTTTATTATACTATAATTTACTATAAGATGTTTGCCTAATGCCTACCAAAAAAATTGTAGCCTAGGCTGCTTGTCTGCAAGCTATGATAGCTAGCTTATCTGTCTGATTATTTAGGCTTAAACGTGGCAAACTCAGACTAGATTCATGAAGATTTTAACAGAGGTGGAAAGAGTAGCCAAAAACTTTACTCAAGTAAAAGTACAAGTAACTAAATAAATAATTACTCAAGTAGAAGTAAAAAGTATGCAATGAAAATAATACTCAAGTAGCGAGTTACTAGTTACTCATGAAAAAATAAATCTAGATATACACGCGCAAACACACACGCACGCACGCACACACACACACACACACACACACACACACACATTCTGGTTTCCATGTTTTGTGGGGACATTCCATAGACGTAATGTATTTTATACCACACAAACTGTATATTCTATTCCCCTTACCTGCCCCATTCCCTAACCCCAACCATCACACAAAACTTTCTGATACTTCACACTCTCAATAAACATCATTCTAGCTGTGTCTGAAACCGCTCCCTATCCACTATATAGTGCACTATATCGGGTGTCGGCCATTTTGTAGTGGTGTCCGAAACCTGAGTGAACGACTTCATTCCCTACATTCATTCACTACTTTTTACCCACAATGCACTCTGATTTTGAGGGTACATTCGATGTACACTCGTTCACTCATATTTCCCATGATGCAACGGGAGACGAACGCGTAACTTGAATCAGCTGAAGGATACTGACAGTAAACACCAAACATTTAGGTTTATACACTTTTGTTACTTCTTGTTGTCAGTTATTTTCTACTTTTTGAAAATAAACAAATGAAAAATAATTGCGTTATCTTTTATTTAAAATCGAATACACATTTTTATTAAACAATAAATAAACAGCAGTAGATAAATATTATAAGTTGTTTTGCTCTCTTTATTATCAACTAATAGAATAAACATGACTAATGTGAAAAACAGTAAGAAAGTAAACTTTACCATTTCACAGCACAATCAATAAAGCCACACAGGTGTTTATGATGAATCTCTGCGACAGCTCTCTGACGCATGATATTTACGTCAGTGTCCGAAATCGCTCACTCATTTTCATTTGCTTCTTCCCCATATAGTGGACTCAATTGTCATTCCCCATATAGGGAATAGTGAATGAGTGAACGAGGGAACGGTTTCAGACACAGCTTCTGTTTGATTTATAAGCATGTTTCCTCATGGGGACATCAAAATGTCCCCACAAGGTCACAAAAACACTGGTATTCCTATCTTTATGGGGACAATTGGTCCCCACAACGTGATAATTACCAGGTACACACACACACACACACACACACACACACACACACACACCCAATACAGTGCCCTCCATAAGTATCAGAACTGTAAGACAAGATTTTTCTGTTTGCTGTGGAGACCAGAAATTGGTAAGATAAGTATCAGTATGTCAGAAGTTTAGAATGTCACATTTTATTAACCTTTGTTTATGTTTCAACACATACATGCTTTAACAACAAAGAACAACAGCATTAAATGCTGACTTATGTATGTTGTACACAAATGCACATACGTGAATCAAACTGATCCTACACATTTAATGCTTTTCATGTGTAAACAATCAGGACACAGCTAAGTGACCATTAAAAAATAATGATTTGACAGATTCTGTACTTTTGTCTCATGTTCATCTTTTAATGTTTAGACATATCTTGACTCCACAACAAACAGAAGAATGCTTATGAAGGGCACTTCTACAGTATGTGTAAAACTGCAACATACACAAACAGTACAGAAAAAAAGAATACAAACACAGAATAGACAGGCATTTCAAGTTAACAAATTAACTATAGTCTCAATGTTGACGTAGCTTATAGCTGAAATATCAGACAAGTAAGCTGACAACAGTTTTGCATATGTATAAAGTTAGAAATCTCCTAAGATGGTCTGAGGACATTGACAGTTTACACTTACATAAAAATTATTTTAGACAAAACTCATGTTTTCTTACGTTGTCATGTCACGTGTGTTTTGTGAGAATCACTTACATCATATACAGTACAGTATACAGCGAATCAGATGTCAATCATCGATGGATTTTCTTCAATCTGTGCTACAATGCTTCTGGAGGTTGCACGCGTTTAACTGTGTCTGACGACGAACAGGTCGTGTGTATGTAATGGCGGGTACATGTGTGAAGTTTTGCTTTTAGTTAAAAGATTGGTAAATTCATTTCCACGTCACCCAAAAATGGTTATATTCTGCGTGTTTCTACATAGGTTACGAGTAAAACAGCTTCGGACGATTCCGTTTTTGAAGCGATCTGAACAATTCATTCAAACTGATTCGCGAACCAATTTAAACGTTTGGCCCATTCGCTTTGTAAAGAATCGACTCAAAGACTCGTTTATTTGCAAAACTTTGTAAGGAATCGACTCAAACGAGTCATTAATTCGCGAATGCGCCAGAAACACAAGATAGCAATTTAAAAATAAAATACAAATTTCGTAATTAATTCAAATACAGTAACGAAGGAACGCTGCATAGTGTAAACGAAAGTACAAAATTTTTTCCACCTCGGAAGGGCAACTTGAGTCAAGAAGGGCATATGGGCAGTTGCCCGGGCAACCTGAGCAACCCCCCTGTGCACGTCCCTCACGTCTGTCAGGCGTCTCGCAGCTCGTATTAAACGAAGATGTAAACGCAGCTGTATTAAGCACAATATGTATTGATTCTATTGTTTATAGAGTAAGTATAAAAACTTACTGTAATAGTTCAAATTCTTACGCTGACGTCTCGTCATTTTGAGGTCGGAGAGCTCCAGGTTTTCTTCTTTTAAGATGATCATACACAGGTGTTGCGCTGCTGTGGTATGCCATTTCAGTTTTACACAGTATGTGTTTTATTTGGTCTCTGCTTAAAGTATTCCCACACTTTTGATCGCGTTCTGTTTGTTTGGTATAACACTTGTATCACCCGGGGGGTATTGCACAAAAGTAGAATTAAGAAAGCCAGGATAACAGAAAAGGCCCAGCTTGACCTAGTTTAATCAGCCCATCCTGGCTTAGTCTGTTGCACGATTGCTAAGCCAGGATGAGAACGTGCAGCTATGTCAAGCCAGGTGTAGCTAGCTAGGATAAGTGAACGTTCAAGGCATTCTTAAACAGACCACGGGATCGATCACAGAATCACTGATGCAAAAATGTATAAAACTCATAAAAATTCATCATGCAACTGCAAACACTTGCAAAAAAGTGTGCATTATCTTAAAAAAGCTATTTATTTCCTATAACAATTTATAATCATTGAATCATTATAATGTAATTTATGTACAGGATTTGACCATATGAAGAATTTTTAAAGGAAAATATTAGGAAAAGGCAACAATAAAAATGCCACTGCTAAGAAGCAAACATGCTGGTGTCTCTGTAATACCAAGAAGCCCTCAATATGGGATCCTTCAGTGCATAAAAGTGGATTTCAACCCCACCCCCAAACTAAAGCTTCCAAAAATATTACATTTGCTGTGAGCTTCATGAAGTTTTCAAACCGTTTTATTCATTGACATGCCATAATACACTGAATCGTTTATTCTGGATTGTTGGTGAATAGCCACCATGTTCAAACAAGGCTGGTTTGGACTGGAATATTGGGAAGTAAGATGGAAGGTCCCTTGAGGGGGCCAAAAGGGCATCTGGAAGATATATAGAGTAGCTTTAAGATGTAAAATTAATTTATTTTCATGCAGGATAATACACTATAGCATGCTGCAAAAAAGCAACACTGACTATTTTAATATGGGCGTGAAATAAGAATCAAATTAAGGTACAGTATGAATACAATCCTCTGATATCTTTATGGAGCATCATTATATGAAAGATGTGTGAGGTGGACAGCACTATAATTCATATTCAAACATCAACTCTTGGGATGCAATACTAGAATCTTCAGGTGAAATAAAGACAGAAACTATAGACTTACAAGTTTAATGAATGGGAGAGTTAAAGTCATGTCAAAAATATGCTCATATATTATTATGTAACTTGTGTTAAATACATTATTTGATTTACAATTTTTTTTATTATCAGTCCATGCAGCACATTTGACAGATTTACAATGTTTTGTGGATCATTTTAACACACTTTTTGATAAATGAATTTTGATAAAGTGCATTTTGCATAATAATTTGGAAAAGCATAATTTGCATATTTTTTAAAGTAATAAAGTATCTTTTGACATTTTAAATATGTCAAATTATGTATTTAAATAGAATAACATGCACACTGTCATATTAATATTGAAATTAACTTACTGACTTTATTTTAAAAAACAAACTAAAATAGCATAATAATTTGGACCATCCATCACTTTCAGAAAATCAAGATTAAGAACATTTTGCATGCTGGTGACTTGATTGCAGAAATAAATAAGGTAAAGTCTGTTGACATATTTTATCGTCTTTACTAATTTTAACATTAAAAAAGTCTTGTATATCTGCCACAGGGGTGGTTGCAATCCACTGCATCCAATGACAACAGGGAAAGCTGTAACACAAAAGAATGCCTGTTCTCCTGTGACTGCCCTAATGTAATACTTTATTGAGGAATCTGTTCCTGTTACTTGCAATCTTGTAGAAGTGATTTCAGTGCTAGACTGACATTTCTTACATCACCTGAGAATCTGTACCTCTATGTCAGATATTTCTCATGCATTAATGCTAGTCTACATAATTATGTACTTAATTGAAACCGCCTTTCAACTTCATCAGCTATTTCTTACCTCAACAACCGCATCAATAAATGTATTCATCAAACCCCTGACAGCAGTCTTCATAAAAACACTAAAATAACAGTATGCATACTTAGATAGACTATAATTTATCTAGTATTTTAATGCAGGACCATGAAGTGACTAAAACACATGAATATCTAGTAGGAATGACAGGAACTAGCCGATTAATCTGAAATGGTATAGTCTGCTATCCAGTGTTTCTCAAACTTTTTCAGCGTGCGGCCCCCATTGAATATGGTGCATCCTTTTGTGGCCCCCCAAATGAAAATTTATGGCAAAAAATTGCAAAACTTAACATTTTAATTAAACAAAAATATTAAATTATTCAATGTAGTGATGTTGGTTAGTATCATAATTTTTCTGAGATTTAAGTACACAGAATTTATGATAAATTAATTTATTTTATAAAAACCGGGGCCCCCCGGCACCATCTCATGGGCCCCCAGTTTGAGAACCACTGTGCTATACCATGCTGTGGATGTTTTATGAGTCTGTGGTGTTTAGCATAATTTTTATGCTGTGGTCTGTTGGTGAATTGGTATGAAGGTAGTGGACAGAAATTAACTGGACAAATTAATTAGAAGGGCTGGCTCTGAACTTGGTATGAAGCTGGACTCTGTTCATGTTGTGGTTGAGAGAAGAATACTGTCAAAACTTAATTCAATTCTGAACAATCCCTTTCACCCATAGGGTGCTGGCTGACCAGAGAAGTACATTTAGTCAGAGACTGATCACTGCTAAGTGTTTTACTGAGGGCTTTAGAAGATCCTTTATACCTGTGGCCATTAGGCTGTATAACTCCTCTTTGTAAGTGCTGGGACAATTCACTATTGAAGTAAATTACCCTTTGTTATATGTTTATTATTTTTTTATTTCTTTTAAAAATTATCTTTTAATTTTTAAATCATTGATGGCCATATAATTATTTTTTTATTTATTTTTCTTTAATTTCTTTATTTTCTATAATTGTAACATTAAACCAATTTCCCCCTGGGATTAATACAATTCTTTGAATTGAATTAATCACTAGGATTAATCTTAGCCTGGTTGTTAGCCTGCTCTGGAGCAGGCTAGCTGCAAAGAGTAAATCTCCATAGTAACTTCATTTAGATTAATTTAGCCTCCCTTCATGCAACCGAGTCAGGGCTAAATTCAGCCAGGATAACTGGAAAATCGCAGCTTAATCCCTTATCTTGCTTTTGTGCAATACCCCTCCGGTCAGAGCTGAAGCCGCCTTCATTTCAAAATGTAAACAGTGCGACGCATCGACGCATTTCCGGCAAATCGACGTAATTACGTAATTGACGTAATCGACTACGTCGACGCGTCGTTCCAGCCCTAATAAACAGTCGCTGCACATAAAGTGAAAATTACGTTGTTTTTCAGTGCTTTATTCACCAAATGTATTTTAATGGACAACAGTATGAGACACAGTAGCGCAACTCTCTCTCAAGTTTATACATCAAGAGTTCTGATCTTTGAAGGGCGAAGTTGGACCGAACACATTCAACCGCATGTGCGTACAGAAAATTGCTCACTTTAGCGTCTTTAAGTGGTTAAATTGTTAATTGCCTTTGGAACACGTGCAAATGATCAACTTTCACCATGGCCGGACTTACCATTGGGCTTGATTGGGCTTGAGCCCAGGGGCCCCGGCCAATAGGGGCCTCCGTGCTTGCTTGCGTTCGTTTGATTTGTTCAGTCGTTTTCATTTTTTATTTTACAGCCTATTGGTTGGTGCGGAATTGTTTGGTGCTGCATTTAATTCGTTAATATATATATATGTCAGTCATCTTGGTGCTGAATATAACGCGTTTACTGCTTTTGAAACCCATAGATGCTAGTAGCACAACTCGAAATGGGAGTCATGAATGAGCTTTACATGTAACGAGAAAGAGCAACGCGAAAATGAAGCGCTCAGTATGAAAAAGATTACTAGAGAAGGCTATGGTCTCGTAATACGGAAGAGGATTAGGGCCACTGGTGAAAAAAATATTTGAATTCTGACTTTAATCTCAGAATTCTGACTTTAAACTCAGAATTCTGACTTTAATTTCAGAATTTGAATTCTGACTTTAATTTCAGAATTTGAATTCTGACTTTATTCTCAGAATTCTGACTTTATTCTCAGAATTCTGACTTAAATCCCAGAATTCTGACTTTAATCTCAGAATTCTGACTTTAATCTTTAATCTGACTTTGACATCACCAAGCAGTCTGCGTAGCGCCAAATGAAATCCAATCTGCTCGCAGTTTGCAGCTCACACGACACTGTAACCATAGTTTTCGAAGCATAGCTACGAAACATAACAAAATCCGGAGAGTTAACAACGCACATATGATTATGTCAACATTTAAATCATCAGTCCAGTTTATTACTTCATCTGGAGGTGAGTATGCACTAAATTATGGCCATGTTGATGTCCTGATGGTTTTTGATATAATCCAGTAGCTAGCCTACCTGCAGTTTCTCTTTCAGCATGTTTGCTTGTGCTTAACAGAATCACAGTTTTAACTTCTGAAAAGTGTTCATTTTTATATATACGTTCAAGGTTTTAATGTATTACGTTCATATCAGACGCAAAAATTAATTAATGATCATCTTCTCCACTTTGGATTTTGGTTTCTAATATTACATGATGGTCTTGTTATAATTATTAAATAACATCCTAAAATCTTTTGTTTTTCATTGTTAAACACTGCACCACTTGTAGGCTTTATGCAAAAAATACACTTGTTGATTATGTTTATAATATTATATGGTGTGTAATAAGGTGAATGTTTATCAAGACTTATTATTCTTTTCTTAAGCTAAGTCTAACACAATGATTTTAAATGTTTTTATGGGGTATTTTTTAATGTGCAGGATTAATGTGAATTTGTGACATCCCTAAAAAAACATGATTTAATTTTACACTGGGCTTATGTTCTGCTTTAGAGATATAGTGGCAGTTTCCTAGTCAGGTCTTATCCTAGTCCAAGCCTAAAATACATGTTTGATCTGTCTTAATTTAAACACATCTTGCACTGATAAATCTTAACATATTTCATTACCATTGTTTTGCCTCTCAAGACGCACACCAGTAATGTTTTTTGTAAGGTTTGATTCAACTACTTGAATGGTTAGATTCAACTACTTGAATGCCCTGATATAACCTAGCAATAGGCCTAGTGCTGGAATCTAAACCCTGTCGGGAAACTTCCCTAAAATGTAGTTCTATGATATTTTTTATTTTACGTTGTTTACTGTATGTGCACTCTCAGAAGATAATTTACACAAGCTGTCACTGGGGTGGTACCCTTTGGGTACAAATGGGTACAAATGTACCTATATCTGTACCTAAATGGTAAACATTAGGACCCATTTAAAGGGTACCGTCCCAGTGACAGCTTTTGTACCTTTTGTTCTGAGAGTGTAGGGCCCAAAATTTATTCAAGCCCAGGGGCCTCCACCCTGGTAAGTCCTGCCCTGACTTTCACCCTATTTAAATTTGGGTATTAATCCGCGAATCGCATGCGAGCCCAACCTTGGGTCGTGATCTGTAGAAATCCTCCCATTTTGGACTCACAGCCTGTAAATGGACTGCATGTATATAGCGCTTTCATAGACCCATGGCCATCCAAAGCACTTTACAATTTGCCTCACATTTACTCACTCATACATCGACAACAGTGTTAGCCATGCAAAGCCCCATCCAGCTCATCAGGAGCAGCTGGGGTTAGGTGCCTCGCTTAAGGACACCTCGACACTTGGTGAGATGAAGCCGGGGATTGAACCACCAACCTTCCAGTTTGTAGACATTTAAAGGCGCTCTAAGCGAATTGACGCGTTTTAGACCATAAAACATTTTTTGTTACATACCGGAAACATCTCCTCACTATCTGCTTGCTGCCTGTCCGCTGATCAAACTGTAAAAAAACGCGATCTCTGTAGACAGCCCAGGCTTCACAAACGGCAATATCAACATAGTGGCCAAACCTAGCACCACAAAACAAAGTGTTCCAGCCAATAAACGACAAAAAGAATTTGGGGGTGGGGGTTGGGTGCGTTCATGAAAGCACGGAAGGGAGGGGGTTTTAGGAAGAGAGTGAAATCTGGAGCTACAAAAATGTACGGTATGTGGAAAATAATGTGTTTTTTAACCATAAACCACGCAAACACATTGTCTTTTAGGGAATGTGAAGGTACGACACGCAGTGTTGCATTATGGGACGTGGGCGCCATGTTTAGAGGCACCGCCGACCGTCAAGCCATTTAATTGTGGGTGTGTTAAGCTAAAACTAGGTAAAATTGAAGAAGAAAGGAAGAAATTGATAAGTTGAAAGAAAAAGAGAAGGGACCGTTTCGGGAGAAACTAAATGCTACTGCCCAAAAACTTTATTTAAATAAACAACATAGATCCATATGATTTAGCAGCCCAAGACTGTATTACGGATCCAGAAGACTACCTCCGCTCACATATCTGGTCAATTACCTTGTTTTTGGATTGAGTGCATACACTTTGCAGGAGTTTAAGAGCTATAAATCCCTTCAAGCTCTTAGTAAGATGAAACTTCTTCTTTCTGAGTTTTATGATGGTTGGCAAACCAGCTAAAGAGATATACCATTTACTTACAATGTATTAACACCTACGTATCTTAATGATTCTATTAAAAAAATTATACGTTGTATTCTGTGCAATAAATCAAATTCATAAGATGGAACTTCTGTATAATTGCTAAATATTTAGCTAACGTTATGTTATTTTAAAGAGTCACAAGCAGTGGGTTCGAGCAGTTGCATTTAATAAAAAATATTTGTTATAATTGTCAAAATTGTCTAAAGATTTATTTTTATAACTCATGTGGTTATGTTGATCAGAAATGAATGAATACATAATTTACATTTACAAGTTAGTTTGACAGTGTTAGCATAAAAACAAGACAATTTAAGTGGTTCTGCTTTTATTAATCACAAATTACTGAATGACTGAAAATGCAGCGAACACACTCTCGTGACGCAGGGATTTTTTGAAAAGTAAACGTTTTTTTCCTGATTGCGGCAGGCAAACCACGCGATCTGGCGTCTTTTCGCCAGCCCCTCCACCGGCTTCCCTTGTTGTTTTTATAAGAATGAAAGCTGAATAAACTGATTCCGTTGTTCAATTTCCTCCCTGAATGATCGTGCCTCCTATGGCAGTTCTTGATCGAGCAGTACTGACCAAACATATCAAAGTTTATTAAAATCTCGCCAGAAAATCCAAACACAATCTCCAACACACAAACTCAAATACAACAGGATAGGAAGCAATCCTGCAAATATGGCAGAGTACCCATAATGCAACACGGCGTGACGTCAACTCCACATTCCCTATACCAAATACATAAAATAACGTTGTTTTTTAAGCAATTAAATAGGTGCTCTTTATACAAACAGAGACCAGAAGTTAAGTTCCGTCCAGACACGTATCCGCGACAATGCGCATGTATCCGATGAAAGTGCCTATAGGTTGTTTCATTACCTGAAGTGAAGTGAACTTCCAGTCTGTATATTTATCGGTCTAGCTAGTGGCTAAACTGATCTCTGAAACAAATACCTTGTGTACAATAGAATGTTTTGGTTTGCTAAAGACAAGGGGAGTTGATGAGCATGAATCAAAACTGTGAAAGCTTGGCAACAAGGCAAGAATTAAAAGAACTGTACAGTAGCTAACATTGTATACATTAACTTTACACAGTAACGTTAGCTCAGTAGTTGATACGCTTTAGCTATAATAATAAATGAATGAAGGTAATTTACTTGTCATAGAAATAAACTACTGTAAAATGACTCTGTTGTTATTGATTCTATAGCGGAAATTGCGTTTTTTTCCACAAAAGCCGTTTGTTTATGTTGTTGCTTCTGAAACCGTGTCGGAATTAGTTAGTGTCAATTTTGTTACTGTCAAACTCTGTTACCAAGGTAGAGTATTATAAACGTGTACAATTTAATGAAATGCCGTTATTGTTTTAAATTTTTATTCGATTTTGTAGTTGACTTTTAAACCATGGTTAGGTTCCCCCTCGGGTTCACGACCACATCCCATGCGCTACCTGATGCACAAAGATGTTAGATCGCAACTCTATACAATCTTCTCTGCTTTTACAGTGAACTGAAAGTATGCTGTGGTATGATCTTGAGATGTCAGATCTGTGTTGTGTCTTTGACTGTAATGTGTCTCGTGACCTGTTTTCAAAGTTTTTCTAAATACTTGCATGTTGCTTCAAAGTGATTCTCATCCTCCTACCTAAAAAGTGGTAAGTGTATCATTTTAATGTCTGAAAAACCCCAACTTTTGCCGGTACAGTGCGTGATCTTTATCTTCTATGTTTTACAGTGCTTTCTATTTGGAAAATAATTAATTGCAGAAACTATACTTTAGGATATGTTCAACTAAACACAACATGGTGGACTTTGATCTTCTACAGGAAGACAACAAGAACAAAAAAAGGTTTTTGAGAAGCTATCATGGTCTTGGGGGCCGGTATATTTTCTAAAACCTCGTAGACATGACCACACAGGAACCTGCCTAGATAATCAGACTTGAAGATTAAACCACCATGAATGCATGAGAAGTTTTCTTTTGTGCATTCTTATGTAAAGGCTCAAGGTACTGTCGTGTATCTTTGTTCATTTACAATTTGAAAAAGTTGGATCTTTTTTTAACTTATTTATTTTCATTTTTCAGAGTTAAGGTTAGGAGTTTGTTGTTTACAGAGCACTTTGTTTTTGACATGGATTGTCTTGGCAGTGGAGTCTTTTTACTGCTAGTAACAAGTAAGTGAGATTTCCCATTAAGTTAACAAAACATATGGTTTGGAAATAATCTTTATGTAAATGTTTAAGAAAAATGTACAAAATTTAAAAACTTCTGGGGTGGTACCCTTAAAGGTAAATTTTTGTACCTTTATGGTTATACAACACATTGAAAAATGTGTACCTTTTTGAATACAATGTTATCCCCTAAGGACCTGTTGTGATGGACTGTGTACCAGTTAAATGTTAAGGATACAAAACATTATACTGTACCTTTAAAGGTACACAATTGGTTCTTAAGGTACACAAAAAGCTACATCAATGTATTATGTTTTGTTTGCCTGTAAAGGTACAAAACAGAATACCACCACACTCAAAAAAAAAACTGTGCTATATAGCACCAAAAGTGGTTCTTTGCTCTTAATAATAGAAGAACCGTTTTCAGTGCCATATAGCACCCGTGAAGCACCAGTGAAGAACCATATAGGGGCCATATAGCACCACTATAGCACCACATATGGTTCTACATAGCACTATGTGGTTCTACACAGGTGCTTCACAGGTTCTACAGGTGCCTCACCGGTGCTATATGGCACTAAAAACGGTTCTTTTATGATTACGAGCAAAGAACCACTTTTGGTGCTATATAGCACCGTTTGTTTTTAGAGTGCACAGCGACAGAAAAGGTACCATTGTGTTCTTGTTTCTCTGACAGTGTATGACCAAAATTAGACTGGGGCTAGTTGTCACATAGGAAGTCCATTTATGTTAAAGTGTATTTTCTCTCGCTGTGGTTTTGTGTATTGGTTTCATGCAACTGAAAACTTTCTTAGATTAAAATAACTTTTTGGATTTTACTGTAGGTCTTACCACAGTCTTTTTACAGTATTAAAAATGCTGGGTTGTTTCAAACATGAACATGGTTTGTTTATATTTTACCATACCACAGATTAAAACAACCAATAATTTTTTTAAGTTTAATTGAAAAACAAGTATGCACAATTAAAAAACACTTAAGTAAGACTAGCTTTATATAAAGGATTCAAACTGAAAGATAATTATTTTCTTAAATAAAAAATAGGATGCGGCAGGTTGTCCCATTTCTATTGGAGTGCTGTGTTTATTTACAGCATCATTTGTCTAATAAAATATGTTTTGATATTTTCTGCACGTTTACTCTCTTCATTTCGATAAAAACTGGGAAAAGCCAATAAAAAGCCTATATTATGCAGTTTTATAGCATGTTCCCATTATGACAACTTTAGTTCCCATAGTGTGACAACTTGGCTTGTGTTATACAAAGTCAAAGTGTGTTCAATTAATTGTATATTATTTAATAAGGAAGATGCAATGCCAATGCCTTTACATTTTTAAAAAATAAATCTTGAAAACATTGGTATTTAATCTGTGACAACTAGCCCCAGTCTCTTATAACAACAACAGTGTATTACAGACTTATTAAAATGAACTACAAATGTTGCTTTGTAGTCTCAGAGCAGCTTGTTTTCAGTTGTGTATTCACTAATTCAAGTGATATTATAAATTATTTTGTGTTTAAAGCTATTATCTCCAGTGGTGTAAAAGTACTAACTACTGTTACTTTAATAAAGTACATTTTTCAAGTATCTGTACTTTATCACAGTGTTTTTCTTTTACTTTACTACATTCTAAAGCATAATATTATACTTTTGAATCCACTACATTTCATATTAAATTTAATTTAATACCCAATTTCTTTCAAAGTATAGTATCTAGTTACTTTTACATGAGTAAAACGTAACTAAAGGGTTTTACTTGACTATTAATAAGAAAGTACATTTTACTACATTTTTTATGTATTTAATTATTATGGGGGAAAAAGTAGGATGTTTCCTGCCAGGTTAATATTGTAATCATATGTGATCCGTTATGTATTTGTAACTGATCTTTTTCATTGATCAGCATCGATTTGGAGTCCACTTGACGGGAACCCTTTACATGTCCATCTGAAACCAGCATCAAGGATTACAGTTTGTGAAGGGGCTTCAGTCAAACTCAACTGTACTTGGAGTCTATCGCATAAAAACGCCAAAGTGAGCTGGCACTTTGATAACAACACAGCTGACTCTAAATGTGACACACACAAGAAAATAGAAGAATCATCCTTTATTCAAAATCGTAACGACACTTGGTCAGAGCTCGCAATGCCCGTAAGGATTTATGACAGTGGATGGTACTTCTGCAAAGTAATCATAGATATTCCTTTTCTCATACGTAATTGCAGTAATGGACTTTATATTCTGGTTGGTAAGTATAGGGGTATTGTGGGAAATGTGGGAAACATGCTCTTGTATTGCATTTCTCAAATTTCTAAGATGAAATGTTAAATGGTATCTCATTTGTAAGTCACTTCAGATAAAAGCATCTCCTAAATAAATACATGTAAATTCATTTTCTTGCATACATATTTTCAGACATTTCAAGACATTCTTACTTGTTCAAATTCAGAAAATTTTGTTGAAATTAATATATTTTAAAATCAAATTAATTCATTCCATACATTTTTTTCTCACAGAACCAAACAGCACTGATCCGACTCCAAATCAAAATCAGACTACCACAAATTCACCAACAGTTTGTTCTCCCAGTGGTAAATATATTAATAGATTTCATACACTTCAATAACTTTCAAATACTTTGCATTCAACTCTTTGCATTTTAAATAAAGAAATGTGAAGATTGTAATTCACATAATTGGCCTCCGCAAGTGGCTGCAAACAAACTGATTTTCTCCACACTGTAAACATACATATGAACATGAGTTTTTGTTTAACTTAACAAATTAAGTTAAACTATTTTAACTTGTTTATAAGTTATGTCAACTAAATAATACTACATTCTAAAAAAAAAATGCTGGGACGAGCCCATGCCGTTTGGTTGTAATTTACCTTATGCTAGATTGTTTCAACCCAAAATGCTGGGCTGTTTTAACCCATTGTTGGGTCAAATATAAACATTTTGAGGGTTAATTTAACCCAATGGCTGGGCTTGTCCCTTTTTGACACAACACTGGGTAGAAAATAACCCAGCCTATTTTATAGTATTTTTAGAGTAGGTTCAATTGACTTGCATAATCAATTAGATTTTTACAGTGCATGAAAACAAAATTGATAAATACTTAAAGCCTTTGAATGGTTATTTAGTTGTCACTCAAAATTTTGGGTTGTTTTCAACCCATGGTTAGCTAAAAAAAAGACAAACACAGCTGTTGGATGGTTGGATCAAATATGGACATTCTTAAGGTTCCTTTAACTTAACGGATGTGATTGGCCCACTTTGTCCCAAATGTAGGTTTAAAATATAACCCAGCATTTTTAGAGTATAAGAAACTTAAAGTAGGCTACGTGTTGTCAAGCTGTAGTTTTCTCGCAAATTTGTACGCAATTACTTGATCGATTTAGCGGTCAAATGACATTCAGTAAAATAAAAAACCTGCAAACGTTACCTATACTGTATTCCACTAAATTCTTATACAAATTATATTATCTGCATAACAAATTAAGTTAAAAATTTAACTGGAAGAAATGAACATGAATTAGGAATATGTTTAGTGTTTGCAATAATGCTAGTATTCCCCCATGCTTGCATTAAATCCATCAGTATTCTATATACTGCATACTAGCAGAATAGCAGAATCTATCATACATGATAGCATTTAGTTTAAACTTTAATACGCTGTACATTTTTAAGGTTTATTTAGATTTTGAATATCAGGTTCTTAATCCCACCATATGTACAGATTTTTTTCAAAGCTTTAAATTGAAATCATGGCCAAAATACCTGCAATATTCAAGTGGAACATATTAAAAACATTTTGCAATCCCTTTTAAAATATTAAATACAAATAACTTGTTTCTGCAATCGTTTCATACTCTGTACTCGTCAAACATAACATTTTACATCTTTTCATAATTCTTTCTGTGTTACAGCTGAACCGACCAAGTCAGCAGTTGAAAATTGGTGGATATGGGTAGTGGTGGCTGTTGGATGCGTAGTACTAATTATAATAGTTGTTGCTATATGCCTCTTATCATGCAAAACTAAAGGTATGTCTGTAAGAAATCATTGCATTTAAAAAAATACATAACAGATACGCTAACATGTCTTAACATGTGTAATGTTGACATCTTTGTGGCTATACTTTTGAAAAAGTGCTTTTACAAATTGTTACTGCTATTATCCTGAGAGTTACAAGAATTATCGTGTGTTTTTTAAGTTTATGGATCATGACAGTGAAAAATGTCTATAACAATATATACAAAGTCAGTAAGCACTTCTATCACATAGTCGTATACCAACAGTTGTCTATAAGCTACTGTACACTATTAAAACAGTGCGCTTAAATGTTCACCGGCCCTGTGTCCTTTTATTACGCAACTCGATGTAACCACACTTTTTTGCTTTTTAAAAAACGAAAGTCTGAATTATTTCCTGTTTTACTAACAAAATGCAATCAATGCAATGTTAAAATGTTTTGTAAAAATTACAGTGTTATTGGCAGCTGGTTGCCAGTAACTTACTGTAAATATAAATTGATGTTATTTACTATCAACCGTTTGTTCAAAGTTAAATGAACATTAAACATTAACAAGTCTGTATCTTTACAGAAAAACTAAAATAACAGCCTCATGCAAAGCATTCTGGGAACCAAAATCTGAAGGAAAAACAGTAAAAGGTTGATGAGGACTCCCAGAATGCTTTGCATGCGGCTTTTATTTTAGTTTTTTTCTGTAAAGATACAGACTTGTTAATGTTTAATCTTTAGTGACAGCTTTTGTACCATTTTTCTAAAAGTGTACTTAATCCAGAGTATTAATCGAAAAGTCAGTTAGATTAAGGAAGACTGCATTGTTTAAGGTCAGACACAGGCATTTGTCTTTCCTGGTCTTTAAATGGGTGTGGGTGGGCATGTGGTTTTGAGCTCTTGAGAATTAGGTCTTGTCTATGACGATCAAATGCCTGTCGTTTGCCTGTGGTTAAACTGGAGCAGTTATGTGCAGCGCGTGCGTGCAAAGCAAAAACCGTCTTTCTTTAGACCCTCAGCGTGGCCTGTATTTTGCATGGTTAACCATTTCATGTAACCCTACAAGTACTCTACATTGCTGTTTGTTTCCAGAGGCCATTTATGAAAACACAGCACTGCAGAAGTCCACCTGCTGGCGACAGGATCGGAGTCGGAAGGACACATGCAACGTGCCAGCATCCAAAAAAGTTGAAACCATTAAACCACTGAGGAAATATGACACTCTTTCTGAAAACAGATACCACAGACCATAAGTTAGGGCTATTCAGCGCTGGAGAGTCGATGTCCTTCAGAGTTTAGTTTCAAACCTTATCAAAGCTTTTAAAGCAATCCTAAATACGTTGTAGCTTGTTATGTATTTTTTATTTGTGATATTTGAGATATTTCATATTTTGAATTAGGGTTAGAATAAAAATCTGCACTGGCCTTCCAAAACCGGAGTTGACGCCATATTGGCGTCATAATGTTTCAATACATTTTTTATTCTCTTTATTGATTTAATGGTGTAATTTAGCATTTTCCACTACATGGAAAGCTGTATATACATATTTTGTTTATTTTTAATGTACAAATGTAATTTTTTGTGTGTGTTATGTTAAATACTTTTCTCTCCTATACTTAGCGCATTTGTGAATATCTGAAGATTCTTCCTGAAAACTATGATTTTAAAACATTTAAAATAATGATGTGAGTTTGGAGTGGGGCCTTTCTGTTTGACCAATTACATATAATGGGAGTGTTCGGAAAACATAACTTCTAATAATTCAAGTGTTATTCACCTAAAGAAAACTAGTGGAATTTATTTTTGTACCTCTTTCAGTTGTCATACTGAAACGTCTTGTGGTTACAAATAAATATGAGAAACATCTAAAACGAGAGTCACACATTTTCCCTTTCATCTTTGAAAAATTCTCACAGATCAAACACACAGACTAAAACACATTTTATCAGCCACACTAATAGCACAAGATTATACACCTCTAAATTTAATATTCGATACTCATACTAAAAGATATGTTCACAAGATTACAAACCTCACAGTGTGACAAGAGGAACCTGGATAATTTGTTTAAAACAACCAATCCCTGTTAACTAATAAAACATGGCAAAAGCAACAACAAGGTCATAAGGCTTGGAAAAATGCTAAGCTTGAATGCACTGCCGTGGATAGACCAATCTATAGTGGTTGACATAACTTTAAAGGTGCCTTAGAATGGAAAACTGTATTTACTTAGGCGTAGATAAATAATAACGGTATATTGTGAGCCTAAAACAGGATTGTTTCAAACTTATTATGTAAACCTCATGCATGCAAAAGACCCCTGGATAACAGGCTAATCTTAAAGGGGACATATCATTAAAATCTGACTTTTTCATGTTTGGAAAATGTGTGCTATAATTGGGTCCCCAGTGCTTCTTTCAACCTCAAAATATGAAAAAAAAAAAAACAACCCAGTGACTAGTTTTGGGAAACCATTATCTGCAAACATGTGAAAGAAATAGGTAGAAATTTGGCTCCCAAATATAATTAAGGGGATAATACCGCCCCTTAATCTGCACTATCCAACCACAGCACTGCCATTGAGTGGAGAGATCAACTTATTTGCATTTAAAAGGAAACACCCCAAAACCAAATTTTTGCTCACATCTGCAAAGTGGCAGTTTTAACATGTTATAATAAATTATCTATATGATACATTGAGCTAAAACTTCACATACGCACTCTGGGGACATCAAAGACTTAAAAAGTCTTGTGAAATGTCCCCTTTAACTAAAACACCAACTGATGTTACAGTCGATATGTACGCTCCCAATATTAAATTACACATTAAATTAAGTACAATGTTGTTACAATGCTAAAAAAACTAGTTGTGACTGCTTTATGCTAGTTAATGCTATATGCTAGCGTTTAGGCTGAAGTTCCACTATTGACGTTACAGTTATGTTTTTCCTATTTTCTAACTATGGTCACATGGGTTTGGGGTTACAACGACTTTCTGTTACATAAAATGATATCTTAACCCAAACCCAACTCTAACCCTAACGTCAGGCAACAATTGTTTAAAAATCCAGATTTTTTTATAAACCTATAAAAATTTTTTATAAACCTATAAAAGTTTTTTATATAAACCTATAAAAAAATGTCGCATGGGTTACGACTTTCTGTTACATAAAGTGACATCCTGACCCAAACCCCAAATCTAACCCCAAACCCACACGACAATGGTTTAAAAATAGTAAAACAATTAAGTAACCAATAGACCATTTCATTCTAAAAGGCAAATCCTATGGTTGTAAATGGACATGGAAAACCGTCTCTAGATAATTTTTGCACTTAAAGGTGGGGTGCACGATCTCTGAAAGCCAATGTTGACATTTGAAATCACCTTAACAAACACGCCCCCTACCCCGATAGAATCTGGACCTTCTTTTGATAGACCCACCCCACACATACGCAACCTAGACAACGTTATCGGTGAGTAGACACGCCCCTTACTGCTGATTGGCTACAAGTGTGTTTTGGTACTTGGCCCAACTCCCTTTTCCAAAGCGTTTTTCAAAAATCTTGCAACACGCCTTTGATAAAGCCACATACCTTCTAATATAATGCATTCTTTGGCACCTTTAAAAGTAAATTGTGCTTGAAAGCTGTGATTTAAAGGGGACATATCACAAAAATTTGACTTTTTCCATGTTTAAGTGCAATAGTTGGGTCCCCAGTGCTTCTATCAACCTAACAAGTCTGGAAAAGAACATCACAGGAACTTTGTTTTGATAAATCATTCTTTGTGAAAAAATAGGTCATTGAAATTGAGCTCCCCCTGTGATGTCAGAAGGGGATAATACTGTACCTTAATCTGCACTATCCAACTAAGGCCATGCCATTTAGTGCACAGGTCAGCTTATTTGCATTTAAAAAAAAAAAAAATGGCACATTTTTGCTAACACTAAAATTGGCAGTTTTAACATGTTATAAATGATCTATGTGGGATTTTGAGCTAAAACTTCACATACGCACTCTGGGGACACCAAAGACTTATTTGACAACTTAAAGAAGAAAATAAAAATTTAAGTATTGTGAAATGTCTTCATTAAGAACAGATTGAGGATCTGATTGAAATATACAACTAGAATAATCAATTAAAATTATAAACGTTATAAATTAGTTCCGTCACATTAAGCAATAGCAAGTCACTGTGTTAAGTTGTATTAAAACAGCTCTTTCCAAAATATTTGTCATGATCAAACACAACTGAACTATATAATATTTGATAAAGTTTAGAGCTTATTATATCTGATATATGTGAAAAAGCAACAACAACTGCAGGTAAAAATGTCTCTGTTAGTTTAACAGTTGTATTCAATGCATTTCAAACAATGAAGGTCACATGGTGATCATATTGTAAGCCCCACAAAGCTGGAATTAAAGTTTGGACTATTCATTTATAACATGCTTGTGTCATAATACAAACTATTAAAGCAAGAGTCAAATACATGTTGTCACCATTTATTCACCCTTATGTTGTTTCAAACCTGTGGGACCAGTCCTTAATCTCAAATAATAATTTATGTATTTGGCAGATGATTTATTCAAAGTCATCCACAGGTATACATTTTATTAGTATGTGTGATCCCTGGAATGACCACATCATGACCTTTCCTTGGCTTGACTTAACGCAATTGACTGGACTACCACCAATTGAGCTCCAGGACACCTGATGGAATAGCACCATCATGTGATCATACAACAGCAGTGCAGACTATTATTCATCTGATCACAATCGTACAGTTATCAACCCAAATAAAGACTTTGAAAATTAGATGCGAACAGATATTTCACTTTGCCCAAAGTTTTATGTATGATAATAAATTAAAAGATTAAAAAATTGGGCTAATACAGAAGTTTGAGGATTACTTTTTTTTTTTGAAAGTCAACCAAAAATTATTTACAATAAACAAATGGATCCCAAACATGGTCCCAAACATATGGATCTGTATCTTCAAAATCTGTTTCTTTAAACAGAAAACAAAAAAGAGCAATTAGGGAAAATATTGTTATTTAATTTAACAAGTTTATAATTTACTGGATACTAGTAATTATAAACAGTTTTAATAACATTTTAACTACTTTGCCAAAGGTTGAAGTCAAATGACAAACCTATGCATTACATTTTCAGCAAAGTTCGACTCGGAACAACACAACTTAAAAATCATTATTATACGTTTACCATTTTAAAATCACGGTAAGATAAAGATATTTCTACCAAAAACGACAGTTTTAATGTTAAAACACACATACAAGAAATGTTGTTAATGTATGTCAATCAATACATATGAATATTAAACCTAAGCTTTCACGATGCTTCTACAGGAAATCATATTTCATAAACATCAGTCACTTGAATTGAATGAGTAATGAACTAAAATGTGACGTCACGCGTTCAGGTGCGCATCCGCTTTCCGCTTATGAAACGCTTGTGACATCATGCGGTGCTACGCAATTCGATTGGCGTTTTGCATTAAAGTACTGCGAGAGCGATTAGAAAAGCAGGCCTCTCGCGGCAGTTTGATGTCATAATCAGATTGATTTCCGCAGCGCCGAATAAAGTTGAACACGCCTATGCACACACGCACACGAGAAGTGGTGTTGTGGTGTGTTCACCTCAGTTTGACGCTCCTCACATGCTGAGTACACAATTTTACGAGGATCAGCATTTTATCTGACGCCTAAAAGAAGAGCATTGGTGACATCTCCGGTGAGTTAAGTGATGTTTTCTGGGACCGAGTTAAAAATGTTACGTTAGCCTGATTTAAGCGATATATGAAAGAGTTATGTATAAACTAGGGTGTTACATAAACCATGAGACGTTTTTTCTCAAACGGTTTAAAATACACGTAGGAACTTAAACTTACACTTGTGGTTTTATTATAGTAGCTTATAAGTGTAGCATGTTTATGGCAGATTGATTACCATTCGTATTACCATATTCTTGCACTAAATGGTTAAACTTATGGATACTAGTCAGACAATGGTAAATTTGTGGTTACTATGTTTATACCACAGATACAATAGTTAAGCTATGGTTACTGTAGTAAAACCATTACATTTTTAATTTTATATATATATATATATATATATATATATATATATATATATATATATATATATATATATATATATATATATATATATATATATATATATATATATTATATGTTATATATATATTTATAAAGCCACTCAGTTTAAATGTCATTGTATTTGAAAACTAAACTTAATATCACCCCAGATGATGTTTTAGGGAGAGATAACAGACACATACTATTGAAAAATTAGTTCAAGGTTCTCAAAAGATAAAGGAACATGCATGAACTTATGTGTTGGTGTGGTTACTTTGCATGGATCCCGTGTGAACCCTTAGGAAAATTAGCCATAGTTTTGTTATAAGTGTACTAATATTTTAAATTGGTGTATTGATTACCATTTGTATTACCACAGTTTTACTACAAATATTATGGCTATGCTGTGAGACCATAATAAATTTGTGGTTACTTTTGTTTAATTACGAATACTATGGTTACCATAGTAAAACCATATTTAATGTGTGACCCTGTCTGTGAAATCCAGGCATAAGTCTTATAATCTAATTTTAAGATTATGAGCATCAATATTTAATTTCATTCTTTGACACGACCTTACTCAGAAAACAGTAAATCACAAAAAATGACTTTAGCAGGGTTTACAAAGACTTTCATATATGTAGGAGAACCTGTAAGAGTAAGTTTATATATCTACTACAATGGAGGACCCCCGAAAGTACACAGTTGCAGTGTCTCTCTAAATCAAACAACAGGTTTAACTCATCAGATCAATAATAGAGTATTACGCAACTTGAATTGGGTGTGTCAGATTAGAGAGACATCCAAAATGTTTACTGTTAAGGGTCCTGCAGGAACAAGATTGAGGAACACTGATCTACTCAAACCTTTTGAGACCAGGTGGTTAAAAGCAATTGCAACAATGAACCAGACCAAGTTAATTCTTGCATTTGATTTTTTGCTACCTATGCATTAAAACCGTCTATTTGAGCGTGATTTAAGAGTACAAATACATTTTTTGTATCGTTGTTAAAGTGACAGATCATGCTAAACACGGATACAAACTCCCCAGCCAAACATATTCACAGTGTAAAGTCTTGCTTTGACTTGCCTGAATGCAAGAAGGGAATGCTGCCATTTTCACACCCATATGTTTACCTAGATCTTCGTGTGATGCATGTATACTTTACACAGCCTACATTTAATTTCTTGGTTCATGAAATACAGGCTATATTGGCGTCCTCACACTTTTTGTACAGTTTAACAAAGAGCTGCAACTTTTCTCAAAACCTTCCACCTCCAATGCCTGCACAATAATGAAACCTATTTGTTTTAGCAAATTGAACCAACAAAGGCCTAACCCCTTAAACTGGGTGTGTTTTCAACGTTTTTCAAGCGTTTCACAATATGCGTGACACATGGATTGTCAGAGGAAAGCTGAGGTTAATAAATAACAAAACATGTTATTGCACCTAAACCATTGTAACACAGTGGAATCATGATAAACCACTCTTATCATGTGGTTCAATACAAAAAGACACCTAGCTTTAAACAATAGCTTTTCAGGAGACTTTATAACCTTTGTAATGCCCTTGATGTGCAAGCAGTGATGTGTATTTATTTTCAATGGTTAAGTTAGTATAGTAAAGGCATATATAAATTATTTTAAATAAGAAATGTCTTTTTTGCACCATTAGCAAAATGGTTGAAATGCAAAATAATGACAAACAATTTACAAATAGGTTTTATTAAGAAACGTCTTTCATTGGTCAGTTGAACAGATAGTCCCTCCCCAAAATCACACCATTAGTCAGAAGTGTTTTGATATTGCAACAATGTAACTCATTTTGGTCAATCAAATTCACACTTCTGTTCAATTTATATTTAGGCAATTTGCAGATGCTTAAAATGATGAGAAAACAGCAGCACAATTTGTCTGACAAAGGAAAAAAATATGTGATTCTCTATGTAAAATCCAGGCTAAAATCTAATTTTGAGATTGGGAACATCAAAGTTTGATTTCACATTGATTTTAATATTTGTCATGACCTTACTCAGTATTAATTATCTCAAGGTTATATTTTTAGAGAATGTTTTTTGCATTATATAGGATGGTTTTAGGTAGAAAACAGTAAATCACAAAAAAATTACTTCACAGATTGGGTCACATATCAAAAGTGCTATACAAAGTTATTTAACTTTTTAACTCTTTGTAGTGACATCTGTTCAATTAAATGGATTTTCTATGATCTCTGGAATAGAAAAAAATTGATTTTTCTATGATCTCTCCATATTAAACAAAGACATGACTAAGTATTCTGTGTACTATTATAGTATTGTTACAGACTGTCATATCAGTTTAATGCATTTTTAGAAACGGTTTAAGACTAACCACGCTTTGCGCAACACATAGCAGAAGATGGAAAACCAAAGTAACCCATTGCGCATGGGAGTATCAATGGGGATGAGGACATTTCCGATGAGTTATTACTCAGCAGTGATTTTATTTTATTAACACTTTAAAAGACATGAGTAATAGAAAGTCTGCTAGTCAGCAATGCTTGTAGATCAGTAAAGTAAACTTGTTGATTCATTTAATACTCATTTTTCTCTGGAGCTTATACTGTAGTTGACTAACCAGTAGAACTGTTTTAGTGTTTAAGTAGACAAATTAGTCAAATCTGTAATGGGTGGAAAAACCAAGCTCCCTTAATTTTTGCAGTCTTTTTGCAACTTTCAGCAGCCTTAAAGCAGTTTTGATTAATGGTGTTTCTGATTAATGGAGCATTGTGTTAGCAGTGCAAACACTGTGGGTATACGATTCCCAGGGAACACGCATACTGATAAAAATGTATAGCTTTGAAAAAAAGCCTTGCCAAATGCAGCCCTGTAACTTGTTTTGTACTGTTTGTGCTATTAATATGAATTATATCTCAAATTGAGTGGCTTGTTGTGCTGTTACACTTTATGTGATATGACATATTTGAAGTGTACTTCGAGAAATCCCATAGATTTTAATTAAAAGAGGGACCTAAGCTTTGACATTTAGGGGCCACAATGTCATAAAACCACTGGGGTGGGCCCTTTTGTCCTGGGAAAGTAAACAACCCCCCCAGAACAAATAGTTAAAATGTCTTAACGACTGCATAGAAGTTCCCTGGTAACCCCAACCACCCACATAACAGTACTCAAGAAAAAGTATTAAATAAAAGAAAATAATTTTGTTTTAGTTAAATATGCATGTATGTAGTTGTAATTAATTAAGTATAATTTTTATAGATAAAGGATTGCAATCTCATATACCTATTTATCGATTGGTTCTTGCTCAACTTTCAATTCAAAATGAGTCTTATTAAAATTTCAACTATGAGAAACTGCACACGGTATTGTAGAAACAAGCAGGGGCGAATAGCTTCGGTTTTCACCTTAAGGCATCAACACTGTCAGGCATCCTTCCAACCCCATCCACAACATGTCCCAGCCTGCATCCAGGAGTAAAGTAGCTGCGCACATTCCAAATTGGGTGGTAAACGGGTCGCCTTTCTTGTTTTTAACCTACGGAGTGCACATTATTACTGTGATCTGAGACTCTTTTGGTAAAACAACAATGACTCGTGTTGAGATCCTTGTAGTAAACAAGTTATGATGGATGTTAAGGTGACAGAGTCTAAGAGTTGTTTACTTTCTTTTTCATGCTTCAAGTGGAGGATTTAGTTTTTGTAGTCATGCTGTAGACTAAGATCATCACTCAGCAAACATCTGGTCTTTAGGTGAAATCTAATGTTTGGGATACAAGTAAGATCAAACGTTTTCTCTTTCATGCGTTACTCAAGAGTTTTGTATGTCTTGAAGTATGAACATAATATATTGGGAATATGTGAGTATATTCCCAATATGTTCCTAATACACAAACGCAAACAAATGTATATCTAATGAATCATTATCAATCAGATTCAGACTCTTCCAGATACATCTGCTCTACAGTAATCACTCACGTTCATAGTCGATTATTGTTTATTTTTTATCGTTACAGAGTAAGACAGCACCACAGATGGGTTCAGCACCTTTGAGGATCTAGCACCATGGATTACCAGCCTTGGCCACGACGAAAGCACATAAACAACAAGTGTATATGTTGGAAACTCACTCCAACATAATTCAGCCTACCAAAACATGACTTTTAAGCCATTTTTTTACTGAACAATAGAGATAAAATTACTTCTCAGGAGAAATTCTCAGAAGAGGGGTAAAGCCATGTCTGCACTGATTTTCCTAATTGTACTACATGGAGTCTCCTTGGCGGGCGCCTACAACGGACACAACAGTATCACCCCCCGAAAAACGATTCAGTATGAAGGTAAGAATCTTGTTTATTGAGTTACGACAAAGTCCCTTTAATGCAAGTAAGTTCAATCATTGGCAACATCGGTAACGCCCACCCGGGCAGCTATTTCCAGTTATACAAGTACAGCGCCTGTGTATTTGAATAGATCAAAATCTCCAAAACTGTGTCACATGTAGGTTTTCATAACACATTTCAAATATGCAATACAGTCTGCAAAGAGTGGTTGCATAAATACTTAAGCTGAAAAAAATAAATTTTTCTGATCAGGCAAATGTATACACAACGCTAAAAGATAAACTTACTAATATCTACATGCATTTGTGTTTTCGTCCCACTTAGATAACAATGTGATCACATTTAAAGATGAAGGTATTTGGAATTACTCCACCATGCTTATTCGTGAGGATTTGGGGCTGCTGATGTTGGGAGCAAGAGAAGCCGTCTACGCTCTTGATATAAAGGATATATCGGTTGCCAAGTCTAAGGTGGGGGTTTGAGGTTTTCTACTTTTATCTTTGGCAACACTTTAAGAGCTCCCTAACCCTGTTTCATTGTTTTTTCTCCACCCATCAGGTTCTGTGGAAAGTGACGGAGGAAAAACAAATGGAGTGCATCTCTAAAGGGAAGCATCCCGATGTGAGTAAATGCCCGCTGTTGCAGGCATATTAACACATAAACATAAATAATATTTGAGCTCGACTGATGGTAGACATTGATCATACCGAAAATGTGGGGGAAATTATTAGTCGATCGTGATTGTGATCATTATTTTGTATGTAAACTAGAATATTTTGGGTTATTTGAAAATTATTTATAGAAATATTTTTATAAAATAAACAGGAATAAAACACATTTACATACAAACCGATCTAAAACTTTAACATCAATAGCACAAATAATAGTTGTTGCATGCTGATTTATTTGTTGGCGTCTAATAAATATATTACAGAAGTACTTGGTGTATCTCTATTTTTGTCAGCCATGTTTATATCATAAATACAAAAACACATAAATGAAAAATCAAACTTTCAAAGTTTTGGATGTTTTTAAAAGAATGTAGTGGATGTCTCATATCAAAGGGTTTATCATATACCGTAGTTTGTTTATATTAATAGTACTTTGCTGTATTTTTTCAGCTGTTGATCATGTAGACAACTGTCTGATTGATTTACATTTCAGACCGACTGTCACAACTACATCCAGATGCTGCATCAAGTGAACGACAGTGTGATGTATGTGTGCGGTACAAATGCCTTTAGTCCCACCTGTGATTACATAGTAAGTGACGTGACCAGACCGCTATAATAATGCTAATGCAATACTTTTCTAAACAAACAAATGTGTATTTGAAGAAAAACAAACATTTCATTTTATTTGCACTTACTCGTACAAAAAAGTGCATGGTTATAACTAGAGTACTATTACTTTCTTAAACTACCTTGGAGTGCTATGTTAATACCATGATATATGAATATGTCAATCACACAATACCATGGCTTATACCTTGGTATTACAAAACCTTGGTACCCATCTAAAGGCAGTTTCCTTTTTGTATGGGCAGCTTCATGTGTTTTTCGTTGCATATTCATGTTTGCATTTCGTAATCCTCTGCTTCCCTCCTGGAATGAGATGAGGAACATCGGGTGTCATTTGTTCGAACAAGCACTGATATCACTATGTTACAAAGAATGGACAAAAGAGCTGTGTGTTCATGGTGTTTGTTTGAACAGACGTACGGTGATGGACAGCTGAAACTAGAGGAGAGGCAGGAGGAGGGCAGGGGGAAATGTCCTTTCGATCCCTTCCAGAGATCCGCTTCCATCATGGTTGGTATGTATTAAATTTAACTAGAGCTGTGTTTTTGTAGCTCAACTTGTAGGCCATGGATCTTGCAACGCCTAGGTTATAAGTCACACTTTAATTTGCACAATTTTAAAATTAAGTTTCACATTTTAAATGAAGTTTTACATGGAATGTATGTAATGAACTTTGGCTAGTATGTGGCTACTGTTTTTTACGTGTACAGTGTAAACAGTCAAACGCACAGCCTTGCAAACAGGGTTCCCACAGGTCATTGAATTTCTGGAAAATCATGGAATTTAAAAGGTCTTCTCCACACATTTAAAGTCAGGGAATTTTTGTTTCTTGCTTTAAGTTTTTGTTTCCATTTATCAAAATGTAATCCGCTTTAAACTTGTGACGTAAGGAAGACAATCTCCGGGTCCAGGCCTCCGCTCAGAGCCGGCGCCAGACCATAACTAACAGGGGGGCACTTGGCTTCCAATGGGGGAGCACGCAATAGCAACAATAACTTGCAAAAACAAGACATTAAAACAACAAATACAGTGCAAGCACACACTCATACAACTGGTACAGACTGTCAGCTAATTTCCCGTATAAAGCGCGCTTTGCTCGACGCAACAACAAACCGCCCTCGCGCGGCGCAAGCCATTGAAATGAATGGGTTTTCATAGCGCAGCGCACACCGCGTCCTAGCTTTAAAAAAGCCGCTTTACCATAATCACGTTGTAATGCTGTTAACGGTCTATAGCCACACTTCACATTTAAGCTTACGTAATTTAAAACAACGCTAACTTACCTTTAAAATAGCTGAAGACGGCGTGTACGAACATTAAACTTCCTTAAAACAGTGTCCTGTAGATTTGTAAATTCCACCTCGACCTCTAATCTCTGAGTTTGAGCCAGTCTGTGTTTGCATGAAGTCAGATGAAGCAGGCGGTGCTGGTTCGTTCTTAATGTTCTAATATCCATATTTTACACGATCCATAAAATGCCGCGAAAAAACACGTTGCTAGTATCAAGTCACAAATATGCGTAAGACGGGTGAGACGCGGCAATATATCCAATCAGAGAAACTGGTCTATTTTAATTAAAGAAAACATATATCAACTATATTTTCCTCATTCGATTACATTACAATTCATGAAACATTCAATGTTTAATTTATTTTAATTATTCTTGATATATATTAAATTAATAAAAAACTTTGTAGGGGGGCACAACAACCTGTTTGGGGGGGCACTGCCCGTGAATGCCCCCCCTTGACGCCGGCCCTGCCTCCGCTGACTACAGTTTAAACAGCTGTTTAATGGCATTGTATATTAATTTTACGCATTTAAGCTAAATTTTTATAAACTCCACTACATTATCAAGGCTCACGACATCCGGGACATAGGTCATGGAAATTTAGATGTTTAGTCAGTAAAAGTCAGGGAATTTGACATTTGACTTGAAGTGGGAACCCTGTGCAAAGTATAGTTTATTTGACTTGTACATGTACACAGACGTTCAATGAATGCGCATTGCGACAAAATGCAATG
Organism: Paramisgurnus dabryanus; assembly: GCF_030506205.2. Taxonomy (NCBI): domain Eukaryota; kingdom Metazoa; phylum Chordata; class Actinopteri; order Cypriniformes; family Cobitidae; genus Paramisgurnus; species Paramisgurnus dabryanus. Next base: position 16,230,972 of record NC_133360.1, on the reverse strand, counting down.
CATCTCAAGGACTACACGCAACAACAATCTGTACGCGCTACATGTACAAAAATCCGGCGGTGTATACAGTATGGTACGCTTGCACTGTACTGATGACGAAAATTGTGTCACGCGCACTGTACACAGACTCTTTTTTCAAATCAGTTTATTTCTTTCAACAGATCAAGACTTGTATTCTGCCACGTTCTTCAACTTTTTGGGTTCTGAGCCGGTCATACTCCGTACCTCACCCATTTCATTGCGCACGGTGATCAAGAACTCATGGCTTAATGGTATGTAAGAAATAATAAGGTGTGAAATTATTTAAGACTTTTTATTAAAGGGATAGTTCACCCAAAAATGAAAATTCTGTCATCATTTATCAACCATGATGTTGTTTAAAACATATTTGTGTTTCTTTATTCTTTTAATTACAAAAAAGCTATTTTAATAAATGATGGTAAGCACAAAGTTGACAGTACTAGTATTTGTTTTTCCTACTATGTAAGCCAATGGGAAGCCAACAGAAGAAAGAAACATTGTAAGTAAATTATGCCAGAATTTAAATTTTTGGGTGAACTATTCCTTTAAAATTATATAATAAATGTATATAATTAAGAAAAAACACTGCCTTAATGCTTAAACAACGTTTTCCTCTGTTGCCCCAAGAGCCAAATTTCATTTACATGGACTTGATACCTGAAAGCGAGAACAGTCCCGATGGCGACGATGACAAAATCTACATGTTCTTCAGCGAACACGCCATAGAATACGACTTTTATAGCAAGCTATTGGTATCCCGTGTCGCCAGAGTCTGCAAGGTATCTAATCTCTTTACCATGGCTTTGTGTTAATGGCCACAGCTTAGCTCTTTGTGCTAGAATGTTTATATTTTGGCTCTGGAATACCTTTTACTACCGGTAAACTGACAGGATGTGCTGAAGGATTTAAGGCGTTTACCCCTGAGCTTATGTTGTGCAGGGAGACATGGGTGGCCAGAGGACACTCCAAAGGAAATGGACTTCCTTTTTGAAGGCACGTTTAGACTGTTCTGTCCCCGAGCCCAGCCTGCCATACATCATCCAGGACGTCTTTCACGTGCGCCACAAGAAATGGAGGAAGAGCCTCTTTTACGCCATCTTTACGTCTCAGTCGTAAGTTTCGTCCCGTGGGGTGTTTTGTTATTTTAAGAGATCTTCATTCTGAAACCTCCACCAATTGGTTTTGGGTTGTTCACGCTGCACACAGTTCAGATTTGTATTAAAATCTGATCTTTACAGCAGTCTGAATGGTTTTATTTTCAGATTATGAAATTGGATCCGTTTGTGTAGTCAATATTCAGTATGTTTACATTGGTTAGCTCAGGTATGATGTAGGTTTTGCCACAATATATCAACCTGTCAGAAAACTGTAAATCTGACCGTTCACACTGACAAAAATCAAAACTAGATTCATGTACCTTAATATAACTACACGTCAATATAACTCACAGTGAAACAGCTGTTGTGTATGAAGCACTGCAGGTATAACCAGGTTAGAGACACGACGAGTCACAGGTGAGACAGACTGTTTAATAGTAGCATTGATTATTAAAGGGGGACAGACAGCTTTTTACCCATTTAGTCACTGTGTTCAGTCATCTTAGACCTGATATTATATGCTTGGCCTATTGAAGATGATTTTAATGATCTGTGTGTGTGCAGGAGCTCAACGGATCACACCTCGGCAGTATGTGCATACAATGTGGCCGATATTAGCGAGGTGTTCTCACGTGGCAAATTTAAGACATCTGTGACCGTGGAACCTTCGGATGTAAAATGGATCACATTCAAAGGAGATATTCCTGTCCCTCGACCAGGAGCTGTAAGTGATTATGTTATTATGTTGTTTTATGTATGTGTGCCGTTTTCTTATGAATTTCTAAACGGAGGTTTACAGGAGGAGCCTGATCATCTGGTCCTGTCAGTCTTTTAAGCGTATATGTGCATCCAGCCGCCCACCTTTACTTTAGGACTAGTCTTCCGGCATCCACCCATGATCGAATTTACTCTATTTTACTCACTTTTGTAGTCTGGAAGGCTATCTTAGAGATCTTCCACCTAAGACACAAGCCAGATTATTATGTTGTTAACACTAGATGGGAAGGTAAAATCAAATGATACTCGTAAATATGTTAGGTAGCTGGTTGTTTTCTCTTACAACTGTAAACACTGTAAAGTGTAACAGTACTTTGTTTAAAAAATTAGTTTTGCCCATTAGTGGCTCAGTCAATGTGCAAGTTTGGTAATACCATGATATTTTATTAAATACAGTGCAACAGTAAGTTTAAATACCCCGTTCTTATAGTATACAATGAAACGGTACTATAAGGTACTTTAAAGTATGCCATCATGGTAGTATCCTTAACATATACTACTGTACCATTTATTTTTCATGGTATGTACAACAAAAAAAAGTATCAAAACAAAAATGTAAAGTTTTAAAAAATATTTTTGTAAAAAATTTTAATATCTTTGTAAAATGTTTGAAGTTGTTCCGAAACATATTTGCAAAAATGCAAAGTTGTTTAAAATATCTTTGTAAAAATGTAAAGTTGCTTAAAATATATTTGGAAACCTGTAAAATTGTTTAAATGTCTTTGAAAAAATGTAAAGTTGCTTAAAATATATTTGTAATAATGTTAAGTTGCTTAAAATATATTTGTAATAATGTTAAGTTGCTTAAAATATATTTGTAAACCTGTAAAATTGCTTAAAATATATTAGTAAAAATGTAAAATTGTTTAAAATATATTAGTAAAAATGTAAAGTTGCTTAAAATATATTGGTAAAAATGTTAAGTTGCTTAAAATATATTTGTAAACCTGTAAAATTGTTTATAAATATATTAGTAAAAATGTAAAGTTGCTTAAAATATATTGGTAAAAATGTTAAGTTACTTAAAATATATTTGTAAACCTGTAAAATTGTTTAAAATATATTAGTAAAAATGTAAAGTTGCTTAAAATATATTGGTAAAAATGTAAAGTTGCTTAAAATATATTTGTAAACCTGTAAAATTGTTTAAAATATATTAGTAAAAATGTAAAGTTGCTTAAAATATATTAGTAAAATGTAAAGCCTTAAAATATATTAGTAAAAAATGTAAAGTTGCTTAAAATATATTTGTAAACCTGTAAAATTGTTTAAAATATATGAGTAAAAATGTAAAGTTGCTTAAAATATATTGGTAAAAATGTAAAGTTGCTAGCGCCAAAATATACAAAAAAATCTAAAACGTCTTTTTTCCTTTGGAAATCTTTACACAGTGCATCAACAACGCAGCAAGAAGTCTGAAAATTGAGCGCTCGTTGGATCTGCCAGATAAAACGCTACAGTTCATCAGAGAACACCCCCTCCTGGACGACGTCGTCCGTCCGATCACAGGCAAGCCTCTGCTGGTCAACAGAGGACCGGCATTGACACGCCTTGTTGTAGACCACATAACAGCTTTAGATGGCCAGTCCTATCCTGTGATGTTTATCGGCACAGGTGAGATGTTCCTGTCGGCCTTCAGGGCAAAGCAAGCCGTTAATAGTCAGTTAAAGGGTGTGCGTAAACACTCATTGACTGGAATGTTAATTGTACCTTGCACTGAGCTGTCTGCAAAGTGACACTCGCCGGAATCAGATCTAGACTGTCGCATTGCAGAGTTTGTTTGTTTTTAATTTGTATTGTGTTCAAGCTAAATATAGATCAGTGTTGACAAAAACAAACTCTTTGTTTGCTTGTCTCACGCACAAGAAACAAAACTGTCTATGCTTGAAATGCAAACGCTGAACTCAATGCAAATCTGCAATAATTATATAACTTAATGGACTGTAGCCAACATTCCAGAGCTGGGTTTTGTTTTACATTGTGCTGACACCTGGTGCTTTTCTTAATGTACAGTACTTGTGTGTTTGTTTACATAATAAAAGTGACAGCAGCTGTGTGTGTGGGTATATTTCAGTTTCAGTTTTCGAATATTGAATTTAAAGTCTAATGCAAGTCGAATTTTCTGTCTTCCACCAGAAAACGGTTATTTACAGAAAGCTGTAAACTACGACGGAGAAATGCACATCATTGAAGAAGTCAAACTCTTTCAGAACCACGAGCCAGTCAATGTTCTTCGCCTTCACCAGAGCCAGGTACTGAAATGGTTATTTCATCCATTGCAACCTTCAAGTTTAAGGTCTATAATGGTGGCCCACAAGTTAAAGGAATAGTTCACACAAAAATGATGATCAGTCCATAATTTCTCATAATTACATAATTTACCTAATCCTGTCCCAAGTGTATATGACTTTTATTAAACTGAGCACATTTGACTGCGCATTTCGTCACAAAGCATATGACGACTACTTATAAAACTCGTGAGGACCTGACTGCGTCCAAAACCATCTAATTCCATACTATAGTATAGTAGGCGAGGCGTATGTCCGAATTCATAGTATTCGATAAACGGTGGGCAAAAAATGCCCAGATGACCTACTACTTCTATCATGATCCCGAAGTGTTCATTCGATGGACACTTTGCTATCCCGTGATCCCCCAGGAGAAGAGTTATCCAACTAGGAAGAAGATGGAGGGGCGTTGTTTTATTCAAAAATGCCCGAAAGCGGTAACACGGCTCTATTCAATGGCAAATTGTGGTTGTTTAATGTCATTCCAGTTAACGACTAACTTGTTATGACAACGTATGTCATGTGATGTATAAACATGGTGGATATAGTTTGTATGAATTCTTTCATACTATTAATATTCAAACTATATTTCACCTACCGTACTTCATCTAATTTAGTATCTACTGGCGTTTCAGTCGCGTTTGAATGCTTTGGTGAACGCAGGGCCTAAATGTATTCGGCTAAAAAAAAATAAGTCATATACCCCTAGAAGGTAAGTCCCTTTTTTTTGGTGAACTATTCTTTTAAGCATTATTTTACCGCAGAAAATAATTTCAGTTCCCAACCCAAAAAGCTTAAATGTTTTAATTTATGTGTTTGGTTTAGTTGTATGCAGGCTCTGCTTCTGGGGTTGTTCAAATGCCGAGCAGTAACTGCATTCGATATATATCCTGTCTGGACTGTATTCTGGCCAGAGACCCTTATTGTGCTTGGGATCTTACAGCTCAGCACTGCTCTGAATTACCCAGTTCACCTGCCAAAACAGAAGGGTAAATATCTTCTCTCTTATCTCTTGCTTAACTTAATGCATCTATTCAAGTGTGAATATAAATAACTTAAATTGACCGGCTGCTAACATATTATTTTGTTTTATAGTAACTGGATACAAACTTTAAAAGATCCAGATGACACTCGCTGCCTAATAAAAGGTATATATTAACTTTTTTGTAAAACACAACATACATTACAGGGCTTTAATTAACACATTTGTCTCTGTGCTTACACACTAGCGACTGCTGAGCCACAGATCCGAACCCTTGTATTAGGAAACAACATCCAGTTGCTATGCCGACCAAACTCAAATTTGGCCCAGGTGAGCTGGAATTTCAATGGGAAGCAGCTGCCCTCCTCCAACAAGAAGTACACCATTTACAGCGATGGCATCCTCATCCACAACGCCTCAGCAGCCGATGCAGGACGCTACACCTGCATGTCACTCGAGTGGGCCAAAGGAAAAAACTACACACAGATGCTGGGCATTTACGATCTGCATGAACAAATAACAGAAGTAGTAACCGAAAAAATACAGACCACCTCGCGTATCGTTCATGTAAGCTACACAACATCATCATCGGGTCTCACCATGAAAATACCCATACCTCAGCAAAGTCAGACTGGAGAAGGTAAGTGGATAGTAATGCAAGTGGCACTAGCCTTGTTGTCCATTATGATGGCATGTCTGCTCATCTGGAATCTGTACATGGGCCACATATCTCCATTTATGTGCTTTGGGAGACAATCGACCAAAACCCCTAGGAATTTTACAGATAGGGGATATGTACATACAGCCAGCACCGAACCCGAAACTTTGGATGGTAAACAACAGACAGTCAGGTTATGTCTTGCAACGAACAATGACGTAGAAGCTACCAGCTTTCACAGAAATGGTCCCAATGGGGAAGTACCGACGGACACGCCGATTTGTAAGTACATTACGGACGAGTCAGAGATTTGAGCTCGAGGATCCAAACAGTTTTTTATTTAAGTTTTGTAATCTTGTGTCATTTTTCTATTTATTTATTTTCTATGTAAATAAAAAATATATGAAAAATACCATGGTCCATTAAAAACATTTTTGTATATATTTAAAATACAAAGGTGACAATTTTGTCACTTGCATTTCCTGGGTAAACCATTAAAAACTTTCATGAGATTTTACATGTTTTTAAGATGCTATCTGTAAATTTTGCCTCTTTATCGTTTGAAACCGAGAACTGGCAGTTATTTTACGTACTTCACGTTTTGAAACGGACATTTCTCACAAAGTCCAACCTGACAGCTCAAATTTTTTTTTTTTAACTTTACCGTTGAGAATCATGGTAAGGAGAAAGACATGAACACTGATTATTTTGTGTATTTGCTCACCTAATTTTTATTCATTTTAACCAGAAACATTTAAATGTGAATGATTTTTGCCTGTGATATACTCGCCAAGGAATTTTTGGTATAAACACTTAAAAGCTGTGACAAAAAGCAATATTGTGATGTTTATGATGTTTTAAGCCACGTGATTTAAGGTACAACGTCAGCGTGTACGTCATTGCGTGTGTACAAACAAATTCTTTGCATTACTATAGTGAGATCTTTATCACTATACGCCCAAGAGCGTGATAGCACTGGAGGCTGTAACTGTAAATTTTTGTACTACTGATGTGAAAAGTGGCAAAACAAGCTTCTACAAAGGGAATCACTGTGACATTACTACAGTATGTGAAACAAACGTTTGGCATATTGATTGGAAAAAGCCTCCAGTGCATTGATTTAATTGCAATAAACATATCTAGGACGTCAGTTTATAAAGAAATGTTTTATTTGTCTGGTGTGAGTTACAGATTCAATTCGTCACATTTCATATGCATGTACGATATTTTTAAAGACATCGGCAAGGCAAGTCCAGTTGAAAAAAATCCACTCAATATCCACCAAAATGCACCAAAGATCAAGTCACATTTAAAACGAGTGTCTTTGCCTCCAACAGGTCACCTTTGTGTAAACAATGCTCCATTTTGAAGCACAATGAATTACTGAGGTTAAACATAAATGCACTGGAATGCAAAGAAAGCATATTCAGAAGCAAGTAGTAAAAACTGCAAAAGCAAATAGCAGGATGTTGCCACATCCAACAATAGAATTGTAGCACTTAAGGCAAACTTGAAAGCTATTGTTTTTTTACACATGCTAAACATGCATGAAACACTAAGGCTATCTTCATTTCGAAGATGTGGAAAGCTCTAAACAGAAAACAGAGCAGGCACATCATGTATTTGCAAGCTTAATCTGCAAAAATATTTTACGTTCACTATATAAAATAATTACTGTTGCAGTGTATGCAGGGTATAAAAAGGAATAGTGATTATAAATCATATCAAAGATATGTAATTTATGCTTGCATATCTTGAAAACAAAAGTAAAAAATGTTTAAAATCAAGACAGAAGAAGTATTATGGAATAAATATAAGACTTCATTTCTTGAGGTAAATAGAAAATCTGACATGAAGAATAAAAAAATAATTTTCAGACATGATTGTTCCTCTGTACAAGAAAAATCAATCGCCCTTAACAGTAGTGTGAAAAAGTGGTTTATGTTTTTGGAATGAAAGATCTTGAGTTAAATTCATGTTTTACATTTTCTTTACAATCTTTCCTTATGAACGTAATATCGCTATGTTTAAAATAATGTTTTTGATTTGTCACTTGCATTTCTGCCAAAAATATATCCTATGTATATCATGTTTGAAAATGAAAGTGTTAAAGTAATACCTAAAGATAATTTTTGTTAAGTTTAAAGTTTATGGAATGCTGTGATGATTTCAATTAGATCAAATTTTTGCTTTGTTAAAACAAAAGTATTGTACAAAAGCGGAAAAACAACTATTCAAAATTCAGTGATCTGCCCATTGTGTTTTACATCCTCGGGCAAACACATAACGCAGTAATTCAAAATATTGAAGTCCCTCTGCAACCTTTAGCATTAAGACAACATATGGCACTCTGGCTCCATCTACAGTACAAAAGTGTTTCACCATGGGCCGCTCTCTGGGTAATTGGGCACAGCTGCAGGATACTGTGGGAGACTGGGGCCAGTTTCGGACACAGCATTGAATCCGGCTTGTCTCACAGAGGGGTTTTTCCAAACGCCAGTGCTCCATTCTTCCTGCGCTCGCTGGAAACTGCCCCCTCCTCCACGATATAGCCGATGAACCTTATAGGGGATAGAAGTAATGATAAACTTCGCAACACTTTCTTGACACAATTGTAATACTTATTAATTAATACAGGGTAAAAGGAATAATGTGTGCAATCATACCTTGATGAGAACAAACGCCATTAAAACAGTGTCCACAGTAAAGAGCAGAGCGGAGAGGAGCATGAATATAGCGGAGGCGATGTTTGTGCCGAAAAAAATCACTGTGGCAATCCAACCACTGTGAAAGAAATAAACGTAGGAGGAGTTATCATGGCTTGAAGATAAATATTTTCATTGTATACTATAATACTAAAACAGCCTCAAACAATGAATGCCTGGACCTAGGGATGGGACAGTATGAAAAGAACTGATACACACACTGAAAACATTTTTTTAAAAGTTTTATTTTTGAAAATCACCATTTAATATTTAATGTCCCTGAAATTATTTCTGTGGTAAAAAATCTGTATAATAAGTTAATCATGAATGAATACAATACATTATCCCTTAAATGCCTTCTTGTGCAAAAACTATTTTGCATGTGCACGCCTGCGTCAAACTGATAATGATAATTACATTTTAAACGATTATACTAACCGGCAGAACATTTTATTGTGGTTAATCGTGAAACCGGTAATTGTCCCATCCCTACCTGGACCCAAAATCTATATTAAATGGTGATTTTGCGCTGTCCCAACAGGTTACATAATGTTTAAAATACCAATCCCTGTATATATAATTTTTAACCTTTTTACAGAGAAGTAATGCATATTTACACAAATGTAAAAAAAGTTAAACCCTGTTATTGTAAAAAAATTATTTAAATTTATACGAATTAAGTTATCAATTAGTTATAACGTAATATCAATCGGTTATCAATATCTACAAACTAAATTTTGACGCAAATTAGTTATGGCCTACAACAGAGGTCTTTAAACTTTTGGGACCCCTTAAAGGAATATACTTTTATAAAAAAAGAAATCACGATAATTTGCTCCCCCCATGTCATCCAAAATGTTTATGTCTTTCTTTGTTCAGTCAAAAAGAAATTGGGTTTTTTGAGGAAACATTCCAGGATTTTTATTATTTTAATAGACTTTAATTGGAGCCTATAGTATACAGTTTCAAAGCAGTTTAAAACTGCAGTTTCAACGCAGCTTCAAATGACTCTAAATGATCCCAAACGGGGCATAAGGATCTTATAGAGGGGCAAATAGAATCATTTTTAACACAAAAAATATAAAATAAGCACTTTTAAACCACAACTTCTCGTCTTGCACTAGCGCTTGCGTAAGCACATTCTAGGAACTATATTGCGTAATTAGCAGAACCCTTGCGAGAATTCTCTGCTCCTCACCATAAGAACTCTCAGGTGCTGCGAGAAAATCACTCCACCCAAGTAGCAGTGCTTTGCCTTCTGAGAATATAGTTCCCAGTATGTATACGGTTAAAAGATGTCTGTGTCTCATACAACCTTGTTATTTGTACACGCTGTGATTATGTAAATCACAACATAAAAAGGAAAATGTTGGTACTATTTTGTCACTTATTGGGAGTAGTATGCTAGCTGGAGCAATTTACTTTGTCTTTGTGCTAAGCTTGGCTAGCGATGAGTGCGTGTTACGGCATGCACGGAAATGAGAAAGGTACGTATGGACTTATCATACTCTAGGGGATACGGTGAATAAGCAAAAGTTCCTTTAATGCAGAAAAAAAACTTAATTTTAACGTTCAGACCCTATTTTGCACCCTATTCCCAAAATGTCCCGAATGTTTAAAGGGGACATATTATGAGTTTTTTTTAAGATGTAAACTAAATCTTTGGTGTCCTCAGAGTGTGTAATTGAAGTTTTAGCTCAAAATACCACACAGACAATTAATTACAGCATGTTAAAATTCCCACTTTGTAGGCCTGAGCAAAAGTGTGCTGTTTTTGGGTGTGTCATTTAAAATGCAAATGAGCAGATGAAATTCAAACACTGATCACAATGATGGTGTTTTTTTGCAATAGAAACTCAATTGTGCTGTCAATTCCTTCTTTTCTCCCTCTCTCTCTTTCTCTCTGTACTAAATGGCTGTGCCGTGGTTGGATAGTGCAGATAAAGGGGGCGGTATTATCCTATTCTGACATCACAATAGGAGCCAAATTACAATGACCTATTTTTTCACATGCTTGCAGAGAATGGTTTACCAAAACTAAGTTACTCGGTTGATCTTTTTCACATTTTTTAGGTTGATAGAAGCACTAGGGACACAATTATAGCACTTAAACACGGAAAAAGTCAGATTTTGATAATATGTCCCCTTTAAATTTATGCATTTGGCAGCTGCTTCTATCCAAAGTGGTTTACAGTGCCGTTTTTTTATTTGTGTGTTACCTGGGGTCGAACCCATGATGACCCGCAATATCAGTTGAGCTACAGGAACACATTCACTAAAACTGAACATTTAATGATACTCACCATGCTCCCCAACCTGATATTCCAAGACATTGGATGAAAGCGAGAACACATTGCATGAAGAAAATGAAGAAGAACGCCATGAAGTTGAAGGAACTGTCAGCCCTAAGGAGAAGGACAAAACCAGTTAAAAAAAAAAATGATACATTAACCACTGCATTTTGTTTTTGTCTAAAGGGGGTCTCCTTACCGAAAAGCTTTATATAGTGGCCTGAACCAACAGGTGTAACTACATGGGCTGAAAATTACAAGCCAGAGGAGAGCCAGGCCAAAGTTTTCCGCATTACCTCCTCCGGCCCACCAGGCTATACAGGAAACCACATTAACACACAGTGTGATCGAGTACACTGCAAAATAGAAAGATCAGGTATCAGATGTGTGCTTCTTTGGTCAATGTTAAAATTGTTAAAACTACATTTTTATCAGTAAGGTTTACATTGATTACTCACACATCCAAAGATTGTATATACGCCGCACTAGCTGCTGATAGGGTGGTGGGATTTCCTCATCCACGTTCTGGTAAAAACATGGTTTTATGTGAAAAAACTTAGGCAGAGGGGGGAAATTATTTGCTCGATCTGGAAATAAAAAAAGAAAATAAAGTTAACTTAATCCTATACACAGTTTTGCAGGGGATAGTTTAAATACATTTAGCATATGGCATCTAGCTCACCTGTCATTGTCAGTTCTGTGGAAATGTGGATAAATGTGTTACTGATCCAAAGTGAATTTTCCTCTTTATGAACCGATAGTGCTTATACCAGTGCTAAATGAAATGAAGGCAGAGAAAAAAAGTTAAACAGATAAATAGTTGTGAAGACCCAATCAAAATTATATTTATTAAATAACTTTTATAAATACAAGAAAAAGGTAACTGTTGCACACACTGCAAGCCACATAAGATCACATCAGTTGTCTAAATAAACTTTACGTTGATCTTGTAACGCATTAAGTGTTATTAATAATATTTCTATATTAATCATTTTAACTCACATTACTTAACCGAACTGTTTTGGTAACATACAGGCCAGCAGCTAGCGATACATACACTATCAGATTTTAAGATAAAAAACATTGGTCAAACTGTAGGATGGTGTAGGAAAACAAAATGCCCTTATAATACGATATAACATCATATATTCCGTTACATACGTGTTCATAAGATTCCCCCGCTGATACCGTTAAATAGTTTGATAGGGATGCGTCCGCTGTCTCTGCATTGAATCCGGGCGATCCCGTGGCGGACTGGAAAGCGTTTTTGGTGCATTATGGGTAATGTAGTTCTAAAGCTGCTGGGTTAGACGGTAAGTTGTTGAAAGTTGTAACTTTCTGGACTACAAGTTCCATCACAAACAATCAAAGGAGTGGTCTCTGTGCATGTGACCCGATAATTGAACAGTTTCCCTGCCTTATGGCAACAGATAAACGCGATACTTTACTGTTATTTTTGGCAGAAGCCAGTGAATTGTTGGTACTATTACATTTTAGAGAGTGTCGTTTATGAAACTTTACGCAAATACACACGCTTATATTTGTCTAGGGTCGTTTAATTTTGATTGTAAATGTACTACGGACTTTTGTCCATGTACAGCAAATCTTATTCAAAACATAAACGTTAAACATTCTCGTGTTTTGGACACATTATATTACTGCTACGGCTTCCATGTCTTGAAAATTATATTTAACTACAATCTTTTATAATAAAAACGCCTAAATCATCAGTCAACAAAACAATTCTGTGGAACAACTTTGTGACTTAGTATGTTCATTCGACCAATCATGTTAGGGAATCACGTTTACTAGCCAACCACCATTCTCGACGGTGCAAAAGGGGTGTGTATCGAGGTAGGAGCTTGCGGAACAACCAATAATGTGACTGTTCGTTACTGCGACGTTGTACGCTGTTAGCCAATCACAAGCAGCAATCCATCCCCGCAACCAGCTCCCGCCAATTCTGAGCGGGGAGCGCGAGGGAGTCTGGCTGGGGATGTGAGGGGAACGACGGAACTGGATTACTGAGTAAAATAATCAGAATATACGACTCCAAAAGTGATAAAAATACACTAAATTTGAAGTTGACAGGTTAATGTTACGATTAAAGAAGAAGTGGAGTCGATGACAAGCTTTCAGGAGTTGTGTAAAGAGTCCAAACAAGTCCCCACCGCTTCCGTTTAACGTCAAGTTTCCAGTGAGGACGGCGCGAGCGCAAGGAGTTGAAGGGCGCGCGGATGGTGGTGGTGATGCTCGCGGCAGAAGAGCCTTTTGCCTCCACTCCACGCAGAGGTTTGAGACAAATGTTTAACGTTTAATGTGAAAATATAGTTGATGTTGACGTTTAAGAATAAGCGTAGTGAACTTTTCTAATGTTGGCTAACGGAGCTTCTCAGTAAGTTAGTAGTTTGAATGTAAAACTCCATTTTGATTTGAGAGCCTTTCCGAAAAAGCTTAAGTTCAGTTTAAAACGAGTTGTTTATTTTCAAAGTTTCTTTATAAATAGCATTGGGTATCCAGTGGTGTTATTATCTAAATTAGCATGCTAAGTTCGTTTAGCCGACGAGCTATTGGCGCTGATTGTTTTTTGACAAATTCGTTTTTTTTTTCTACGACGTTTGTGACTTATAGCCTGTAATGTTTGCAGCTTTTATTTACATTGACATGTAACACCCATATGCACTGTATTGTGTTAAACTAGCTTTGTTTTTCGTTTTTACACTAATGTATGTTACTTTACTGGCTCCTTATTCACAGGTACCAGTAGCCAAAGTCTTACTAGCCCAAGGCCTACAAACCATAATTCAATGAAAGGCGGGAGAGCCAGTATAAACATTATACATCGAGTTGGCATCCACTGTTACATATAAAGTTTTCAAATAGTATGCTTCTCTAGAGATATTAAGGGCATTTTGGACTATTAAGTTTAAAGTTATTTGTAAATGAACTCATCAGGTTTAGTTATAGCTGTCATCTAGTGGTTAGTACCCTGCAGATGTAGTTATCACCTTTGTTATGGTGAGACGTCGATTGACAATGAGTGCTGTTTACTAAACCCTTGTTTTTTTATGGTCTATTTTGATAAGTATTGGAATTGAAAAGGCAGATTGGTTTAATTTGTTTTTCGTGTATGTACATGCACAAAATATTTTTGACTTAACCTGCATACTTTTGTTTATATTTCAGGCATGGATTGTTTGGGCAAAGCTAATAATGCCAACAAGAAACTTGTTCAAGGTAAACAACTGAGAAAAAAGTTTTTTGGTACTACATTACAATTTATATACAGCCAACCAAACTTTGGTCCATCCACTTCATATAAGTGACAATAAATTGGAGGCTTGAGATTATTTTAAAGCTCCATAACACGCGCTATTTCTGCTCATCTCACGTTAATCTTCAGTACCTATACATCATTCATATCTCAGTAGAATTTTTATTTTTATGTTTCCAAAAAACACAACCCCCTCAAGACGTAACGCAGGGGGTGCGAGTCTCGAGAAAGCAACACACACAAAACATTATCCCATTATGTCTGGATAATTTATGATTCGCTACATGTTTGTATCATTTACATTATGTGCCGATTTTCAATATAAAACAGACATTTGAAGCAGTTTCACTTACCACCTGTGACTCACGACCTGGTTGGGACATTTCAATGAAATCCACCATTAAACACAAGCAAAACTCCACTGCTACTCCGGATAAACAAAATATATCCATTGTTTACATATGTTTTAAGTATTACAACTTTTAAACTGTAAATAAGTCATAATGCATGAAATAGCATTACCCCCCCAAGGGTTAAGTTGTGACTTTAGCTTTGTTTACATTATAACAAGAGTTTTCCATTTATTCCCATGTGGATTCAAATGAACCATGAGGATGAACTATTCCTTTAATACATCTTAAATCTTAAGTAATAGCCTTTGTCAAATTGCCTTATTTAGCATTCATGAATGCCTTGAATAAACCTGATGTTTATTTGCTTTTTGATTTGATTATTACTAATAATTATTGTCTTTCCCCCAGCACGTCTTCCTTTCAAAAGGCTCAACCCAGAACTAAAGGAATGCAGTGAGCCCAAAAAAAGCAAAGGTCCGGTTGCTCCCAAATGCTCTGAACCTAGTGCCTCCGATGGAGAAAACGAAGTCGAACCCTCCACCCTGCCGCTTCGCCGTGGCCCAGCTCTTGTAAATGGCCGCGGCCCTCTTGACTCCTTCATGAGTCGACGGAAGCGTTCTCCAGTCGACTCTACCCCTGCAGTCACCATTGATCTCACAGATGACAATTCCACTGATGCTGCCAAACACCAACCTGCCCCTCCAGTTGCTGCCACCTGCCCCATTACTGAAGAAACAACAAAGACCACAAAAGATGCACCACAATCCACAGAACACACCAAAACCCTTAGAGAAGAAGAGAAGGGGTCTGATGAGGAGATGGAGGGAGAGACCCTTCCAATGCTGGACATCACACAGGAGTCTGAGACTGAGGATGAAGAGCAACAGGACACTGAGGAAGAAGAACAACAGGACACCGAGGAAGAAGAGCAACAGGAGAATGATGTCAGCCATGGAAATGAATCTGTACTTTCGGCCGGGTCCACCAGCTCCCTTTCAGCGGTCGAAGTGAGCTCACCAGAGCCCAGCAAGAGTGCACCCAGCACCCCTGCCTCAGTGAGTGCAGAATTAAGGGTATCTGTATTAGAGTTCGACCGATATGGCTTTTTCTCTGGCCGATGGCTGATATGTTTGGCTGATTTTCTATATGTACATAATAATCAAAATGTTCTCATCATTAGCAGATATTTTAAATGTAAAAATGTCACTATTTAAGTCAAAGTATTTAAAAAAAATTATGACTGGTCTTTCTGAAGAGTTTAACAACCTCCTCTGCACCATGCATTTATCAGACACAGATTTTACCTGACACTCTGCTGTCATCATCTTTGTTCAGTTTTTTGCCATGGCTTTTATTGCTTTGTAGGATAAAATCCTTATTTGGTAGACCTGATAAATTATTTAATCATCATAAAGTTAACATAAGTAAATGTCTATGTTTTTTAGTTGAGACTGTTATTTAGGGCAAATCTTTCTAAACACATTTACATTCTCATTTCTGAGGCGCTATAAGTGAAGTGACTGATTGTGCTGACAGTGACGTCTTGTGAGTTTAGTGTTGGGACAGATCTGTTGTTTCGAACGAATCCGTTCAAAGGAGTCAGTTCGCGAATCGGACGCGTTGTTTTCTAATCCAGGCTGAGCAGCGCAAAACTGTAAACAAAGTGTTACTGTAACAACACGAAAAACATTTCCTCGGTGGATATGATTTGGTCTTCCGACCTTTCGCCATCGAGTCAGTTTTGTTTTGAGTAATAAAAGCAGGGAGACAGTTAAAGACAGAAAGCATGCGCGCGCGGCTCTGCTCTCTCTGTCACGCAAACAAAGATCATCATCACTCATTAATCACATGAAATGAGCCTAATCTTTGCACGGACAGTGCACCGCGAGACATAAGCCCGTTGTGCTGTTGTACTGGCTGCTTAATTCGCGCGGTCCCGCCATCGTTTACTAAAGCTGTTTGTGAACAAGGCACGGCTGCACACTCACGGGAGCGATCTGCTTGCAGCAAGAGGCAGCGTCACGAGTTCTACAACAACGCTTAGGTGCCCGCAGAAGCGCCTGCCTATTAATCGGCCTAATTTTCCAGCAAAATCGGCCAAAGCCGATTTTTTTAAATATGCCAAAATCGGCCAATTAATCGGCCCGGCCGATAAATCAGTCGACCTCTAATCTGTATTGTTTGTGTCTATCACATTTTCCATAGGTCGTTTTACCTTTGTTTAAAGATCAACACATTGAGTGAATACTGTTCTTTATTCAGGGCCCACGGACAAATGCAGCAGAAAATAAAGCGAAGAGGCGGTCTCTTAAGGTAAAGTGAAATTTTGTTAGCTTGATACTTGAGTGAATGCCTACGCATACCATCAGCTAGGGTTGCAAACCTCTGTTATTTTTGAAAAATTCAAAAAAAATAAGCTTACTCCACATAAGAATCATCCTCATCCGCTTACCACAATTCACATATATTTCTATGTAATTTCCATGGAAAGTTTCCAAAATTCTCAGATTTTGCAACCCTACCATCAGCATTGAAATTATATACAAATTGCCAGAAGCAAGTAGCTGCTGCATGGTTTGCTTGATAGATTTAGGTTTAATTTTTTTTAAGAAAATAAGTAAATGTCTTATTGTTTCTTCAGAGTGTCCAAGAACAAGAGGAGAGACAACGCCTCAGAGATGAGAAAGAACGGCAGAAACAGGAGGCCAAAGCTGCCAAGGAGAAGAAAAGAGAGGATGCCCGCAAGCTGAAGGAGGAGAAGGATAGGGAAAAGAAAGAAAAGAAGGAGAAAGAGGAAAAGGAGAGGCGTGAGAAAAAAGAGAGAGAGGAGAAAGAGAAGGCAGAGAAACAGCGGGCTAAAGAAGAGCAGCGACAAATGAAAATCGAGTAAGTGCACTAGCATTACTGTGATAACGTGTGCATAAAAAGACTGCCCATTCCTGATGTAATTCATGTTGTTTAGGGCAAAACTGGAAGAGAAAAGGAAGAAAGAAGAGGAAAAACGGTTGAAGGAAGAAAAAGATGTAAGAATTACTTGTGTAATCATGAATACAATTGTTTGTTGAGGTGTACAAGTCTTCATTGTCTGGCCTGTTGTATATCTCTTTAGCGACTCAAAGCTGAGAAGGCTGAGATTACCCGGTTTCTACAGAAGCCCAAGACCCAGCTGGCACCAAAGGTAAATTATATTAATCAGTATAGATAAGCATTTTCGTTATTTTATTTCAAGTACTCAATGGGTATGAGCGGTGTGGAGGGGTGTTTGTGTGCATTATAATGATGATAAAGATACAAACACTTGTGAAAATTAACCTCGTTTAAACAATAATGGGAACGTGAATACTACTAGATTATCATTAATGCAACTTCAATATAAAAGAAATATCCAAAAAATAATGACTGATGGCACTGTTTTTGTTCACTTTGTCAAAGTCAAGACAGAAATCACTATGTGTTTTGCCGCCATATTCTTCCTGTGCCCCGATCTTTACTCTGAACCACTAGGGCTGGGCATTTTTGATTTTTCGATTAATCGTTTTTTAAAACGTGGTCAATTCAGAATCGATTCTCAAAGAGCAGAATCGATTTTTTTCTTTGATATTTATTTCTGCAAACATTGAACAAAAGATTTACGTTAATCGAATTACTAGTTGTCTTCACTAGATGTCACCCTCTTTTTTGCCTTGCGCGATGTTACCAAGGAGCGAGAAGCAAGCCTGTCATTCATTCATGGTTTCAGGTGCTTCATCGATTTTATTAATTTCCCACTTGTAACCTGCTGTTCACTGTTCTTTCTATTAATATAGTATTTGTATTAAATCTATATTCATTGAGTTGAATCAAAAATCGAGTATAAACACCGGCCCGAAAACCAGAATCGAAAATTGAACCGAGAATCAAAATCGAATCGGTTTGATAGCTTGTGAATCGAAATCGAATCGATCTGGAAAATCTGAATCGATACCCAGCCCTATGAACCACATGCTTGCACAATACCAAACTAAAGATACCTCCTAAAGGGTTCATTATAGTTGCTCATTACACACACGCAGATCGCTGGTAGGCAGTATCCTTGCGTGTAACCACAGTAGCAGCTCAAAGAAGCAGCAGCTTGCTCAGTTAAAAGGATAGTTCGTCCAAAAATTATATTAAACCCATGATTTACTCACCCCCAAGCCATTTGAGATGTATATGTCTATCATTTTTTTAGACGAAAACACTTTCAGTTTTTTTAGAAAATGTTTTAGATCTTTCAGTTTATCAATTGTAAAGTTACGGGGTCCACGTCCTTCAAGTCCAAAAAATGTGCATCAATCCTTCACAAAATAAATTCAAACGGCTCCACGATGATAAACAAAGGCCTTCTGTGGGTAATCCGCACGGTGGTGTTGTAGAAATATCCATGTTTAAAACTTTATAAACTAGATTCTGGTATGCCACCATCTTAGTTGCGTCGCATTTAAGATGAGAGCGTACACAGTTTACAGAGGGTTCTCTGCTGCTGCTCTCCTCCAAATTTGTCATACGTCACTAAGAAAAGTGCATGCACTACGCCAGGGGTGTCAAACTCAATTTCATCCCGGGCCACATCAGCATTATGGTTAATCTCAAAGGGCCGGTTGTATCTGAACGACTTTATGAATGTATCAACTCTTTTATTACTGTACATTGCATAATTTTCCCTGCATTTGCTTACTATTGGGTTTGTTAATAACTCAATTAATACCTAGCTTTGAAAGTAGAATCCCAGGCAAATAATGACAAAGTGTATAGAGTACAACTATTCTACAGATTATTTTTAAAATAATTGTGGTGACAAAAACACATGTTGTATGTGAGTACACTCAAAATGTTATGTTATCCTTCATTGTGCAGGTCTGAAAATGAGAGGCATTATAAGATACTAATAAAGAGTTTTACAATCTCCACCACAAAATTAGGCATTTATTAAACACACCTACCCTCGCTTGTCATTTCTTGCCCTCTTTACAAAAAAGCTGTGTTTTGTTTACCTGGCTTTGAGTGTCTGACTGTTTGACTGACGTCTCATGAGTTCAGTGTTGTAGGCTACAGATCAATAGTTTCAATCGTTAATTAAAAGTAATCGGTTCAGATTAGGGCTGGAACGACGCGTCGACGTAGTCGATTATGTAATTACGTCGATTTGCCGGAAATGCGTCGATGCGTCGCACTGTTTACATTTTGAAATGAAGGCGGCTTCAGCTCCGACCGGGTGATGCAAGTGTTATACCAAACAGACAGAACGCGATCAAAAGTGTGGGAATACTTTAAGCAGAGACCAAATAAAACACATACTGTGTAAAACTGAAATGGCATACCACAGCAGCGCAACACCTGTGTATGATCATCTTAAAAGAAGAAAACCTGGAGCTCTCCGACCTCAAAATGACGAGACGTCAGCGTAAGAATTTGAACTATTACAGTAAGTTTTTATACTTACTCTATAAACAATAGAATCAATACATATTGTGCTTAATACAGCTGCGTTTACATCTTCGTTTAATACGAGCTGCGAGACGCCTGACAGACGTGACATTGCATCGCTTCTGGGCAGTATGTAGAAACAGTAAATAAAGAGCAGGACATGTTTTTATATTAAGAAGTTATGAAATAATAAGTTACTGTCACATTGAGAACTGATAGGCATGTGCCCGCGTGCACTGAAAGCCAGCTGGCAGTGCGGAGTTCCCAATGAACGTCTTTTTTGCGAATATGTGCGCAGATATTACAGAAGCTCGTCTTGTAAGGTATTCCTGACATGCGTTTATTTAAAGTAACAGCGGCGTAAACGCTGTTTATAAAATATTAGAAGATCATACTAACTGAACTTGTTTTTTACCCGGAACTTAAGAAAAGTTAAATATTAAAGTTAAATGAGAATGCAGTACTACTAATAGTAATAATATTAACAGTAATAATATAACCATTACATCTTATATAAGGGTTCATGAATCACAATGAACTTATTTTTACTTCAGTCTGAACTAATGCTGAGTTAATGCATGTACTAATCATAAACTAATGTTTAAAATATTAATATATGCCTATTTTATTGTTTAAGGTGAATAATGCCTCTTTTAAAGTGGCACTGCCACTTTATTTTTCATGTTGAAAATTTTGGTTTGTGTGTTTGTTTAATTAAGAAAATGCTTAAATAAAATGTTGGCGTTAATGGCAGATGTTACATTTATTATTTGTTGGGGAATTATATGTATAAAAAAATCATTAGACTATTCGATTAATCGAAAAAATAATCGATAGATTAATCGGTTGAAAAAATAGTCGATAGTTGCAGCTCTAGTTCAGATGAGTCATTACTTTGCGTATTTAGCGGGAATAGACGCGTTGTAAACTAAACCCAGCTGGACATCGCGAAACATTTCTGTACACGAGACGGAAAACATTTTCTCGCTGGATCCGCGTGAGCGTGCGCGAGTGAGGGAGAGAAACAACGAGCAGATACTGTCCGTTTCCATATGCGGAGGTCGCATAGGCAGCGTCATCAAGCCTGGTTTATTTAAGTTAACTGACCATTACATTCGCAAGTCATACGCATATTACAAATATTTACTATAACCAAAGAATAATATTTAACTTTATAATTGTTAATATTCTGAAACGAGACAGTCTTGATGACGTCTGCAGCCTGGAAATGCGACCTCCGGATGCTGAAGCGTACACATTTAGACACGCCCACTCTAGTAGTGTGCGCGTGCAGGGCACTGCTCGTTCTCTCTCATGCAATCATCAACATTATCACTGTAATTACATTACAAAAAGACTTTGGCGGGACAAAAATTAGTTTTGGTGGCTGCTAAAAAAATCTATATAGGAAATAACCTGCAAAAATAAAACTTATAATAACAATAAAATAATCTGTAAACTCTTGCGGGCCACATAATTAACATAATTTGTAAACTCTGGCGGGCCAGATGAAATGAGGGTGCGGGCCGGATTTGGCCCGCGGGCCTTGAGTTTGACACCCCTGCACTACGCTGATACTCTCTTCTGAATAAAGAGGCGTCTAAGATGGCAGCGTTAACCCCATAATTTACATTTGATTAACTGAAAGATCAAAAATATTTTCAAAAATAACTGAAAATGTGTTTGTCTGAAAAATGTCTGACATATGCATCTCAGACGCCTTGTGGGTGAGTAAATCATGGGTTTAATATCATTCTTGGCCGAACTATCCCTTTAACCCGCAAACAAAGAAGCAGCAGCAGCTTGTTGTATATTTTTTGAGAAGACCAGCAGTGATTGAAGTAAATAGCCAGTGGCTTTTGTTGCAGTTTCAACTAAATCACTCCTCAACTTGGCCCATCTTTGTTCTCACGGTCACAAATGGAAATACCTATGAAGCATTTTTTTTTACCTGATGAAGGGATTCAAGTGGACCAATCACAGCGCTTGCGGTCCACGTAGAACTGACGTGCTGTTAAATTTTTGGTGAGGTGTGTGTCAGGCTACGCAGAGCTACTTACAGGCTATGAATAACCTACGGTGTCAGACCTTACGCACGACCATAACACGGGCATAAGTTGCTGCCTTTTAGGGTTAGTTCACCCCAAAAGTACAATTTTATATTAATCACTTACCCCAGTGTTGTTCTAAACCACAAAGTCCTTTGATTGTCTTCAGAACACATTTTTAGATATTTTTGATGAAAACTGTGAGGCTGCTGACTGTCCCATGGACTGCAGTTTGATTCTCCCAATCAAGCCCAGAAAGGAATAAAAAGACATAGCCAAAAAGGTCCATGTTTCTTCAGTAGTTCAATAATAATATTATGAAGCGACGAGAACAATGGTGTGTGGAAAACAAACAAAACAAAATTGATTATATAATGAATATAATTTGTCCTCCTTGGTCCTTCAGTGCGCGTTTATTAGTAGACTACTGCGCATGCTGCTGACGTGACCTGCTGATGTATTTGCATATGTTTTTTACCCTTTTTTATTTAAGCCATTATGCAAACATTGTAAACAATACTTCAACAGCTTGTATAAGTGTACAAATTGCTTGCCAGCGTATTCTGTACGCTGGCAACTACGTCAGCAGGTGACGTCAGCAGCGTGCTCTGTAGTCTGCTCGTAAATGCGCACTAATGGACCACGGAGAAGAAATTGTTGAATAAAAACGTTTTTGTTTTCTTTGTGTTATCGTCGCTTTATAATATTATTAACATCAAACTACTGATGGAGCATGGACCTTTTGGTGATGCCTTTTGTTTCTTTCTGGCCTTGATTGGGGAAAATCAAACTGAAGTATATGGGACTGTCACAGCTGATTTTTTTTTTTTAATACCTAAAAATGTGTTTTGAAGACAATCGGAGGACTTGGTGGTTTAGAACGACACAGGAGTGATTTATGATAAAATCGTAATTTTGGGGTGAACCAACACTAACCGACTAAAATTCAAACCGATACAATCATCATTTTAATAACACATCATCACTGTCTTCTCTCAGCACTTGTGTATTCATGCTGATCCTTAGTTTCGGTTTTACTGTAAATACAAACATAGCCTGTGTTTAGCAAATGTTATTTTCATTTTGCAACTGGTTTGAACATACTCTGAAACTCTTTGTATATGCATCTGTAAATTGCTGTTTTTTTTTTTTTATTTGATGTCTACAAACGTGTTGTTGTTTTTTTTTGCTACAGACTCTTGCATCTGCCTGTGGGAAGTTTGCTCCTTTTGAGATTAAAGCGCACATGTTTTTGGCACCACTGACTCGAGTACAATGTGAGGACTCTGTTCTAGAGGAGCTGGACCATTATCTTGCCCAGCCAGACAGTACTCTAAATGGACTGAAGGATTGGACAAGTCACAAACCTCGCAGATCAGGTCCAACCGGGCCCAGTCGCATCAATGCAATGTAAGGCCACAAGGAGTTTTACTGCCTGCTGGCTAGAAATGTCTTTGTGTGATGTTGCATGTCTTTTGTTAATACTGTTTGTTTATGTCAATAGAGATTGTATGGTCGTAACTGAAAGCCTAAAGGCAGATGGAGTCCCAGACCGTCGCAGATATGGCCGCATGAAACTCCTGCACTTCCATGACAACTATCGCCCAGCTTACTGGGGCACATGTAGCAAAAAAAGCACATACATCTCTCCACGCTGCCCACTGAGACAGGACAAGGTAAATGACAGATGCATTTGTACTTAAAGCACCAGTCATTTAAACATGGAATACATTTGAGCTATCTCTGAGCTATTTAATTTTTATTTAGGGAGTCAAGATGTAATTACAAAACATAAATCTGATGCGCTTCAAGCTTATCTATACTGAAATTGAGGACATTGTTTCTCTAGATTTTGGCTGGAAACAGCAGTATGATTTTAAGTATTAAGCTGTGCTGTCATTTTTGCTCCGTGTTAGAGTGAAATTTAGTGCAAAAGTGTTTATTTAGTAACAAATTGAATGATGTTACAATAATTATGGAATAAAATGGTAAACATTTCATGATTGTGCAGAGATTATAGTAATGTAAAACTGTTGATCTGTGACCAGGATCTGCTGGATTATGAGGTGGACAGTGATGAAGAGTGGGAGGAAGAGGAGCCAGGAGAGTCTCTGTCTCACAGTGAGGGGGTAAGCAAAATTACATATGTTTTCACTGTTCTCAGTTGTCACAATCAAGAAAAACCTTTCTATTATAAATGAAAACTTTTAAAGTGAGTTTAAATATTGCTTTTAATGTAAGGATGATGATGATGAAGGAGGAGGAGATGATGACGACGATGATGATGGGTTCTTTGTACCCCACGGTTATCTCTCAGAAGGGGAAGGAGCACTTGAAGATGAGGTAAGTCAAACATCACGCTTTTAACTTGTACTTGAATTGATTCACAATCATGATAATAATGGTCTGCTCCTGCAGGATGGTGGAGACCCAGAGAAACTGAAGGTGCGTCAGAAGATGAAAGCTCGTGAGTGGGAGAACGAGCTGATGTCTAAAGGGAAGGTGAGGGTATTGGAGGCGGTGGTGCGAGGCTGCTTTTGGGAAGGGGAGTCGCCTACTCCAGATTTCCTGAAGCCGTATGCTATTTGCATGTTGGAGCCTTTACCGAAAGATGAGGCCAGCACCCCCGAACAGGACCTATCACGCCAACAGAGGAATGAGAAATGTAAGTCCAGCATGTGACACATTGATGCTTAATCAATCTTAAAAATTGTTTCTAAACACATTTTAAATGTCAGAAATGTATTGCTGAAACACGCTACAAAGACTACGTAGGTCTGGAAGAAATATCGAATGGGATTGTCGGGCCTAAAGCGGTGGCTCGATGACGCACTTGAGCTGCCGCACATGGCCACCCCCCTAACAGTACATTCACACAGGGCGTAAGCTTTAACGCTTAACGGAAGGCTTGTCTGAAGCGTGGCCAACAGCCAATCACTGTGGCCGCATGAATGCGCCGCAACACATTAGCAAGCATCCATTTGATATTTGAAACTGCAGCTTTCCAGCTGAGTGTGGTTTCAGCTCAGCGGACACACGCCACCACTGCTTGAGAGCAGAGAATGTTGCCTATTTTTACAAGATTTTGAGAACTTATTTTATTTTTTTCTCATTCAAATTTGGTTGGGTGGTTAATAACACATTTTTTTGTGGTGTGACAAACTCGGAACATATTTAATATCTCACTTTACAGGGAATTAAGAATTTTATAGATGCATTTGGGACCTTATGTTTTGCATTTGCACAAAATAGTATACCTTAATTTATTAAAGTGTTCTTTGAATCTAATCTCATTTATTCTTACACTTAATTTCTACCGATAGTGTTTAATCAAAACCTGTGAGGTCACACAAGTGTTACATTTACATTGTAAAGAAGTCATGGTAATGCCAGTTCTTAACTTGCAAAGCAATGCAAAATGGCCTATTTACACCTAGTGTAGTGTAACAAAGTGATGCAGATCATCTGTGAAAATTAACACCTAAATAGAAGCCACAGCATAAATTTGTGAACACAAAACATTTTGAACTTCATTTACATCTGTATTATGGGTTTGATACTTTATTAACACAACCTCTATGTTTTGGGCTCCTGAATACACACATTTGGGAAAACGGGTCACCGGTTTCAAAGTGTAAATTTTTGATAACAAGGTCTTTTCCGCTCTTTGTAAGCGATGTTAACGCAAAATCTGCAATAGCGGTGACGTTATACACATGTTTAATTAGTCTATAGCAGTGGTTTTCAAACTTCTTCGAAATGTGGCCCCCCTTGTGTATAGGGCTGTGTTGAAAAAATCGATTCACCGATTCTGAATAGATTTTCAAGTTAATTTCTAAAGATCGATCCGTAACTCAGAGGATCGATTTAATAATGAATAACTTAAACTTGCCACGTCATTGAATTCACGCATGTGCGCGAGGTGGAAGGACATTAAAACAACGAACATAGCGGTCAGTAACATCAAGCAAGCGGTTGTTTTGAAAACTCTAGAAACGCTCAAAGCTGCGATCTATATGTAAAATTATCCACTTATAACAAATGAACAAGTTATTTGTGTAATAAAGTTATTTGCGCGCAACGGGTCACCAAATAAGTTCTTCTTGCACATAATGCTAATAGTTGTAAAGTTTTCTGAACTTTAAGCAAGCTAAGACAAAACTCACGTTTATATCAGTGACACGTGCGCTGCTGGAGCGATGTAGTTTGACGCCTAATTTGCTTATAGTACAAATATCTTTAAATCAGAAAGACAAGAAAGAGACGCAAATGTTAATGCGTAATAGAAAGTAAAGAGCGTCAAGACCTTAAAACAGACTTCATCACATCATAGCACCCGTCATAATATTTATATCTAGAGCTCCTTCTCTCATATACAGGTATTTATCCTGTCTGTAGGTTTGTGCATATATTTGAAGAGCTCTTTTCCAAAACGCTATAAATCCATTTCAATAGTTTCCAGAAAAAGTACATTTTTTACCTAGACCCACACATTTTGTGATTATTCAATTTATTCTTTTAAAATGTTTTTTTTGCTCAATCTGAACATGTTGAATAATGATTATTAAATCAAAC
The DNA here is from genome assembly GCF_030506205.2 of Paramisgurnus dabryanus. NCBI lineage: Eukaryota > Metazoa > Chordata > Actinopteri > Cypriniformes > Cobitidae > Paramisgurnus > Paramisgurnus dabryanus. The sequence goes on along the minus strand of NC_133360.1, from coordinate 16,204,458 downwards.
AACAATATTGTTGATTATAAATTCAAAGTTAATTTAATTTTTTTTCAAAACGCTACAAATCCATATATTTTTTCCATAAATGTATGTTTTTTTCTTTAAAAAACAAAAAAACAAATAAGAGAATATGCAACATATACTCAGGGACTCTTCATACTATAAATGAATAAGTAAATTATTCAGATTGTGATATACATTGGAGCCAGTATGAAATAAACAGAATTACACATAACTTACTTGCTATTACTCCCTCCACCATTTCAGTTTTCTCCTTAGCAGGGCGTTAGGAACCCCTTTTGCTTAATATATTTCCTCTCTCTCTCTCTCTCTCTCTCTCTCTCTCTCTCTCTCTCTCTCTCTCTCTCTCTCTCTCTCTCTCTCTCTCTCTCTCTCTCTCTCTCTCTCTCTCTCTCGTCTACACACAGTTTGTATTAACCTCACACGCACACACAGCGAGCTCCCCTCGGCTCGTTCTGTTCTTAATGACATACCATGTAACAACGCGCTCATAATGTCCAATCCAAAAAGCACAACTTTACAGATGTCCCTGCTTTGTTCACTAACCACATTTTGTACTTTTGCACAACATTGGTCAATGTATCAAACGCCATGTCTGTCTATCAGCAGGCTATCGAACTATTCAGTACTTTTCATGTTACGTTAGCAGGCTTCTTCACAGGAAAAAAACTTTATCGCGAACGTACAAAACGGTATTAAACGAGCCAGTTCTGAAACGAAAGTTGTACATACCAAACACTTTGATGAAGATCGCCTTGCAAACGGGTACCTTCTCCGGGTGATGTATTAACATGACATTAATCCTCATTTTGAGTAATGAATGAACATAAACAAACAACTGCTCAGAGCGCCGCCATTGGATTGCGTCGAACGCTCATCGAGTTCTGATTGGTCGAGAGGATAAATCGCGTTTAGGCTAAAAATAGGCTCGGCGCTTATCGCGTTTTGGAAAAGAACGGCATCTTGTACCTACATTTTAACAAGGAAATGTAATGATTTGACATAAAACATTCATGGAGCAGTGAATAGGTTCAGTACACAGCCAAATGACATGACAAACTCATTTTTTTTTAAAATGGCGTTTATCGCGTTTTGGAAAAGAGCTCTTCATTTATACCTGTTCATTTAACATACTGCCTATTTTTTATGTAATGTATGCATAAATACAAAATACAATGCATACTATAGCTTCAATATAGTCTATAAAATTAATAACTCAATTAAAAACAAGATTCTGTCTATCAAGACTTAATCTGTTGTTATCATCTGGGCATTTTAACTTAAACAGTATTTACTTTAAATTGTCCATATTTTAAAACTGTGGTGAGCAGTTAAAAGCTATAGTGAGTGGCAAATAACTGCAGATTTTTAATCCAAAAACAATATAAACTGAAAAACATGTATACCATGAAATATACCGTTACCGTGAAATAAAATGATTCTTTCCTTGGAATAGTTTTTTGGTCATTGCGCCCACCCCTATTTGGCACCATTTCGGGCTTTTTTCAAAAACACTTAATCTCGAAGATAGGATCAAATCAAACAATGATAATCGATTCAAGATCTTGAGAATCGGAATCGATTCGATTCTTGAAATTTGAATCGAAGCCCAGCCCTACTTGTGTATGGTGCATCCCTTCATGGCCCCCCAAAGAAAATGTATGTGTTGCAAAGTACGAAATTCTGGCACTTTATAGTTCATGGTCACTTGTTGTAATAAACCTACTTTATCGTCCGTCTAAACAAAACTGCTCAATGCTTTTACCAACTTAACTGTTTGTATTTATTATTCTGTAGACGAATGCATATGTGCGCTAGGGCTGTGTATCGCCAACAATTCCCCGATACGATACATATCCCGATACAAGGGTCCCAATACGATGCACATCACGATACAAGACTATTTTGAATTACATTTTTGTTCAGAATTTAGTAACATTATTATTATAATTTTTTTATTATTATTTGTTTATTGTACATTGAATAAGCAGTGTTGTAACAGTTGTGTTTTTGCCATTCATTTATTAGCTATTAGAAATATTTAAAATCCTAGAGTTAGTTACAAAGATGGTGCCTTACTCTTGTCTCTCATTATTCTACATCTATGAATATATCTATAAACATGCAGTCAGACTTAATACTATTAAATAGAAATCAGATTATTAATGTGACAGTTATAGTTTGAAGTAGCTCTGTATCTCTTCTCTAGACATACACTTTTCACATGCAAATCTTTGTCGTGTTTTTTCTCAAATGCGTTAGTACTGTTTTATAAGAGCATGGCTAATAAAGCTCTTTGCAGTAGTATAGGCTAAGATATCTGCGCTTTCATACTGAACTCATTGACTTTAATGTGTGCGCGAGAGAGAGAGCGCGAGTACGCGACTCACTATGCAGACACGTGCGCCAGCGAGACAGACACGCAAAGTGAAAGTATACCCCGCCACCTTTAACTCTACGTACTCCGCGGGACACATATGCGTCCTTTCCACATGGATCACGGATCAACAGCAATTCGTCACGTTACTTTCAAAAGTACATCCGAATCGATATGCAAGGTGCTGTATCGATGCGCGCTTCGTCAGGGGTCCATGACGATGTATCGTCGTATTGATATTTTGAACACAGCACTAATGTGCGCAGGCTTGTAGTGCTTTTTTACAAAGAGACATTGCCATCTACTAACCTGGCATGCATAATGCTGCAAATCTAGTGGTCTTTGCGAATCCGTGTTAATGTGGATCTTTGTGACAGCGTTATCTTGTTTACATGAAATAAATGCAAAAATCAATTTTTACTGCATTGTTGTTTTGTAAATATAGCCTAGATCAGGTGATGTAAAACACTTGGTGATGGGTAGCTGAAGTGTACCTTCAAGACCTCATCTTTCAATTACTGATGTTTTCCTTTTTTTTTCACTTTTGAATAAAATCTAATAGTAAATGTTATCATTATGGGAGAAAATTCTTTGTTGCGTAGGAAAGTACACATTCATAAACTTGGTCTGATAGAGTATTGTGCGTTTAGTTTTTTTTTAACATTGTGTCACACAAAAAATATCTGTGCCCACCATATTGGATATTAAACATTAGTATCCTAAGGACATCTTATGATTGGACAACTAGGTGTTTTCACAATAATTGGGACTTTGGGGTACTACAGCTTAAATAAATGTATTGTGTTAAGGATAAGTCTTATACAGCCGTTTCTCATAAACATGATATAAAATATTTTGTGATGTTATTGTATTCTTCAGTGCTATCACAGCTGCTGCCATTGCTGCATGGAAATGTAAACAGCAGCAAGGTCATCATCAGTGAGTTCCTAGAGTTTTGTCGTCAGCAGACATCAACACCCACAGAGAGTACACAAACCTCCACTGACAACATCCCACCCAGGTAACCCAGACAACATAGCACATGTATAATACAAAAGCATTTCCTTTTGGAAAAATTTTGTGTGTTTGATGAAAATGTAAACTGGGTGATTCATAGTATGTCATATACGATTCTTGTGTACTTTCCAGTACTAAAGGGAAAGGACGTTTCTGATATCATGTCGGAATATAGCATGATAGCTTATATTAATAACATCATCTGCAATTATTTTTTTGTCTGGGAATAGAATCCACGTCAAGCGTCTCATAAAGGGGAATGCCGTGTATGAAAAGCGCTCCACGTACAGACGATGTTGCTGGTACGTGCACGCAGACGTTCTGGCCCGTTATTCTCAGGACACCCTGCCCGTGCCCTGCCAGTGGACCTACCTCACCTCCGGTGCACAGAGCACCCGTGATGAGCCCGCCGGCTCACAGGCCAACTCTCCTACATCTCAGTCCACCTCCACTACGCCTTCCAACAAGAGGAAGAGTGCCAGCAGCCACTCTATTACAAAGTACATGAAGAAATGTGGCGAATCAGAACAGGTGTGGAAAACTAAATACTTCTCATGTATTGTGATATTGAATGTTTGCAGGATATGTTTTGATACCAACAATTTAGTCCTTACCGGTGAAATTGGATTGCTCTTAATATATCAGACTACATTTACATTAGTATGACATATTACCTTAGCTACGATTACACCTGGCATACGCACTACTTGGAGACTTTTGCTAATGCTGCAGACACTAACATCTTGAAACAAGGTCCAAAGGATGCTGTGTGTATTGTTTTCTGATCATTCTTGTTTAACAGACTGAAGCCATGGAGACCGATGGCTTTCAAGCAGACACGGAGGATGATGAAGATGATGAGTGTGTGATCATTGGAGAACAGTCTGGTAAGTAAACATAACAGCATCATCACCGTTTTCTCAAAAAAAAAGCTTAATTGTAACATTTAATTTTTTTTTCGCAGCTTCCTCTGAACAGGACGGCAACACGTCCTTGGCACAGACCGAGGTAAACGCAGAGCCCATGGACACAAACACATCTGATACCGCTGCTCTTACTCTTCCCTGCCCAACCCCAGCCACCGCCTGAGATCAACCACGCGTCCTGTCGGGTTTGCACTCGTGTCAACCAGGGGCTCAACATCTGATCTACGATTCAAAGGAACACAGTATTAAGGTCCCCAGAATGAATCACTTGTTTTCCTCCAGTATGTTGGAGGTCTGTTAGATGAAAGTTCACCAGTACGCACTGTCAGCAGACTAGACTATGTCTTGTTTGCTCTAATAAGGAGGGCATACCACCCTTCTCATAGATAAAGTCCTAATAATTTTTGAAAGTGTGTAAATGCTCTGCTGGTACATAAGCTGACACATTCATCAGCTCTGGCTCCAGTCAGGAGGTTGTTGCTGTATGCTGGCCTCGGTGCCATTGTTTTAAATTAATTTTCTCTTCACAGAATACTTGAAGTGGTGTATCTCTTTCAAAAATCGACAATTAAAATATATTGCACTTTTATTTTCCGTTTCTGCTCTTTAATTTCAACCTCCATCTTCTCAACTTTTCTGTTTAGCCATTCAGTTTTTCTTTTTCCAAAAGGCTTTGTATAAAAACAACACATGCCATTTGTTTTGCAGGCTGCTAAACACGGTGTAAATACGATTTCAAATCTTCTTGTTTGCGTTTTGAAGAATGGTTTAGTAGCTGGCTGTCCAACACAGTAAAGTGAGCAGCATTGCATTTTCTTTTGGCTAAGTGTTGTCTAAAATGTTTTGAATTAACTGCGCCATAGTTTGCAGTTGTAATGGGTTTTCCACAAAGCTTAAATAAAGCATTATTTAAAAATGATGAAACAACTTTTGATTGTAACAAGAGTGCTTTTTGTTGTCATTTCTGGTTTCATATGTAGTTCATCATTTCAGACAATGCGTTTTATTTTTACATCCAAGCTACACACTAAAAGTTGAAAGATAAATGTAAATTAATACAGCACTTTTAAAATCAAACATTTTTCAACCGTTTAATAAAGAAGCTAGTCAATGTTATATTGTGCACCAACAGAGTTATACAAGCCAATTTAAATTGTGGCATATTCTTGCAAAACAGAAAGGAGGAAATGTGAATGTGTGTTAGGAGGTAGATTGTTGTTAAAGACTAGAGTTTTTGTTTAATTCAAATTGCAATATAACATTCATGTGAGCTAGGGGTGCAGGAAGGTATTTTAGATTGGGTGTGCTGTGTGCACGGCCGTAACCGTTAGGTCACAGGTCCGGATAAAGTAAGGTCTAAACCGATACTCTGAATGAATAAATAAATATAAATGAAACAAATTTTGTGTTACAATCCTGTGAAACTTCCAGCACCCCTGATGTAAGCCTTAATTTTTCTTAAGCGAACAAGCAAAATAATACAACACAAACTTCAACATGGGTAGTGCTCATTATTAAACAAAATACCTTTTAAACATCATTTCTGCTTTCAGAATAAAGATTTTATGGTACATTAAACTTCGTAATATATTTTCTCAACTAAAAAGCTAAAAGGTGCTTGTAATTCAACACATTTTAATAGTTTTACCCAAGAAAACCTGACCAGTGCACCATAGACTCAGGCCCAGTTGCATAAAGCACCTTAAGTTTTTCCTTAAAGGAGCATTTCACCCGTAGAGACATTAATCTTTATTGAAAGTGTGTCATATTTGTAGTCGAAATGTAACATACATTTCGAATTTGGTGCCTGTTTGACCGAGAAAAGAGGTGTTTGTAGTCTCACCCCCTCAACAACGATATTAGACTTCCTGCTTTCAATGATGCAAAATGATGATTTTACATCATTGAAAGAAGGAAGTGCAACACTGAAATCTGTATTTTTCCTGTCTCAGCGTCAACTGAGGAAATGATGAACGACCATTCAAAAACATGACTGAGGTTTTAACTATACAAAGCTTAATGCAAACGGGTGAAGTGTCCAGTAAATTCCCCTTACCAAAGATAATAATTTAATGGTGTTGAATACAGTATAATCCCTTCTCTTAGGTAAGGGTAATCGTTAAGTGTTTCACAACGGCGACCCAGGTTTGCGGTTATAAAAATACTATTGTTGCCATGGAGACGCAACAGAAAATTTTTAAGGGATTTTTTTCTGCAACACCCTTAAGTTTAAAGGAAATTTACACTTAAGGTGCTTTTTGCAACCGGCCAAACTGAGTCTTACAACAGTATCCCACTCCACTATTATGACCAGTCATAGAGCAACAATGCATTGTACATGTGATTTAGACATGATCCTTAATGGGCCAGCACTCCCAAACACTACTGAATCCACAGTTTAATCATTTGATTCCATCTAATTCATGCTGTGGATACAACCAACATATCAGTCTTGTCTTGTGAAACAGTTTTCGGGATTCAAATTATTAACTCCTGCAGTGGATGAATGATGGGACGGCAACTTGCTAGGTGCGGGGATAATGGTGATCAGAGAGAAACGGGACCAAATGTTCAGCTCAGGGTTTTGATGTTCTTCAATAATGCTGGTTTAAGCACATCAGTAGTCTTCCCTCCTGCAGCGGCGATATCTGCCTGCACTGCGGCATCCCACGAGAAGGTCAGCAGAGCTGCTGGGGCCTGAAAGGTAAAGATTTATGGGTCAGTGAGATTTGGGTATACTGATGTAATGGTTCTCATTCAAACGATGATTTATTATTGAAATAACGTTGCGTAAGGGTTTGATAATTTACATAGGGGTGAGCGAATGACAGAATTTTTGGAAGAGTTTACATTTTTAACTGCTTGATAGCCTCTGTGCATTACCTACCAGATTATTTTCATTTAGTGCCGAAGACTCATCATCCATTAGTTTATGTCCTCCAGGCGCCAACAATTCAAAGGGTTGCCAGTCGTTCTCCAGCGAATCACGCACAAACTGGTACAATGCTGCCACCTTCTCCCACGCCAGGAAAGTGCCTGTAGATTGATTTCAATCTTTGATATAATCTTACTCAGTCAATTTTTTGAGAAATCAAGGTTATATTTTCACAGATTGTTCTTATGATTTTACAGTAAATAACACAAATGACTAGTTGGCTTTTTACAACAGGATCACATATTGCAATATTTAATAATTGAATTATCTTTTACTAATTCACTCATTTAATTGACAAAATCGTGTTGAAAACATGCTACTGTGCTTGCTCAGTAAATATTGTGATGTCATCAAACGGACAACCAGCTAACCCTGGAGTATATTTTCATCCGGTAGCCGAACTCTCAAAAGGGCGTAGTTGTACTTTCTTCTCTCTCTTTGCTCGTCTTTTTCACGCATGGCTTTCGTTCTCAGCATTGCGTTTCTCTCCACGACTTCGCTTCTGAATAACAAGAAAGCAACTTTTGTTGTGACTAACGAACTTGTAATGGATAGCTCAAATGATCTTTGGAGATCTAAAGGTGTTTGTGTCTTTACTTTAGTTGCTGTTCTTTCTTCAGTTCCTCTGGTGTCAGATTGTAAAAGTCAGGGGGCAGCTCGAAATGCATGGCGTGCTGAGATGGTCTGAAGACTTGCGGCTGACGGTCCAGCTTTGCTCTGATTGGCTCCCCCTTCTGCAGACACTCCAGATTAACCTTCATCTGATCCAGGGCCTCTGATTCCTGTGGCGGCAACACTAGGTACTCCTCAGGATTATCTGAGAAAAATGTTTGTTAATGTGAGGGGTGTCAGGAACAGATGTGAACATTTAAGCAAGTTATTTGACTAGTTCTGAAATTGAAGAGTGCGTCTGACGTTTTCTTGTAAATGAACATTTTTTCAGCCTCTTATGTTTATGTTCAGTAATTTCATTTTATGGCTATTGAAAAGGTTATTAGTCATTAATTGAAATGCCTTATGTTCACAAATGTCACACTGTAGTCATTTAATTAGTTTTTAACAAATTTGACTGTATTTCACTGCAAAACCCCCTAAGTGCATGCAAACATTTCTAGTCACTGTCCTTTCTAAATAAAGGTAAAAGGCTCAAAAAGTCGGCCAGTATCCTCTTATATGTGGTAAAGCTCTTTAACCGGGTAAAAAAAACCTTTTGAACCTTGATGTACGTGCTCTATTGTTCATCTGACTCTTCAGTGCACTTAGAGGACTTTGCTGAAAAATCTGATTCTGCCAACAAACAGGTATTTCTGAATGGCTTAAGGCTGGGATTAAGCAGCCATACAGTGTTTTATGAAATGACAATAAGTGCTGAGAGCATTTGGGCATATCCTTTTTGACAGAGGTGGCATTTAGCGGCTTTTGCATCTGAGCTCTTCAATTGTACAATCCCAGTTTAGTATGAACAGACAACAATAAGTAAAGCTTATCCATATGCTAACTGATAATTCATTTTAACAGTTTTTGGAAATACTAGTTGTGTTTGCTAGGCACAAATCAATATTATTATTTCAACTTTGTTACCTTCGCCTTCGACTGGCAGCATGGTGCTTTCAAACCCCAGTGCCTGCAGGTACTCCCGAGTTCCATCGACTCTGCTGACCTTCTCCTTTGTGCGTAAGGCAACACACAAATTGTTTTAATGAGCGCTAGCTGTGACATCTCACTATCATAACAGTAAAAAAAAAAAAAACTCCAATACCTGAAACACTTTGTTGCTGAGTTTGATCTTCCGATACTTCTCCTCTGTTGGATTCTTACAGATGTTGTCCACATACCTGCCCGTAAATGACATTTTAGTTTGTGCAATCACTAAAATATGAGTTTTGTAAGCAATACACTCCTTACTTGCTGATAATATCCACGGCAGTTTGGACTTTTTCTTTGTCTTTATTAAAAGTGTGAATCATCATAATGGAGGCCTCCAACGCATCCTCAGAAAACCTCTGTGAATGAAGCAGCACTGCAGTTTCATTTCATGTCGAACCACGGGTGGACATCATGCAGATGGGAAATGAATCATGATCTTACCATCAGAATGGCCTCCTTAATGTGCAGCTCTCTTTCAGACTTTGTTAAGGTTTCTCCAGTAAGGGGACAAATAAAATACACTCCCGACACTGAGAAACAAGATGGATCCTTGTGGGGAACACTGGAGCCCTTGAAATGATACATGCAATCACAATTTTTGCTTAATCTTTGTCAAAAAACGTATACAACACAACAATTTTATGGAGCTTTTAGTCAGGAAGACCCCGAAAGCCCAGATAGCATTTTGGTGGATGCTGTATCCACACCAATATGAAGTCCAAAGCAAAAAATGTAATTAAAATGGACTCAACAACCCTCCTTAATTTCAAAAAATATAAGCCCTACCTCCAATTCTACGTTCTTCTGACTGACTGCTGTGGCGGCCGCCTCTGCTTCAAGTTCCCGCTTCACTGAAATTTAACAAAATGCTTAACTTAAAGGAAAACACCACAGTTTTTCATTACTTTCCTATGTTCTTACCTCAACTTAGACTAATTAATACATACCTATCTTTGTATAGCGTGTCGTGAAAGTGTTAACATTTAGCCTAGCCCCATTAATTTCTTAGGATCCCAACAGGGATGAATTTAGAAGCCACCAAACACTTCCATGTTTTCTCTATTTAAAGACTGTAACATGAGTAGTTACATGAGTAAGTATGGCGTCACAAAAAAACATGGCAATTTTTAAGCGGATAAAAAAATGAGAACTATATTGTATTGTATTGTATAACTATACAGTAACATCATCACCCCTGACTTCTCCCCCTCTCACACAAACTTCCATCAGTATTACTGCACACGAGGTCGAAGTGCTGCAAACTAAGTGCTCTTCTGCCATACAATATAGTAGGGCTGTGCAAAAAATCGACTGCGCTTATCATGCGCGTGTCATCAGTAAAAACGGTTCGGTGATTAGTATTAAATCGCCATCAGCTGCTTTCAGATGGAGCGGCATTTATTACACAGACACGTAGTTCACCGAGAAGCTAGGCAAAATCGGGTTCATAATCGAGGAAAATCGATTCCGATATCTATGCGATTTTGCCTAGGGTGAACTACGGGTCTGTGTAATAAATGCCGCTCCATCTGAAAGCAGCTGATGGCGATTTACTTCTAATCACGGAACCGACTTTACTGATGACACGCGCATGATAATCGCAGTCGATTTTTTGCACAGCCCTACAATATAGTTCTGATTTTTTATCCGTTAAAAGAAATCACCACATTTATTTTGTGCCACCATACTTACTTGTGTAACTACTCATGTAACAGTCTTTAAATAGGGAAAACATGGAAGTGTTTAGTGGCTTCTAAATTCATCCCTGTTTGGATCCTAAGGAATGAATGGGGCTAGGCTAAATGCTAACACATTTACGATGCGCTGTACAAAGATTAAGTCTACGCATTGAAAAATGATTTGTTTTTTAAGTTGAGGTAAGAACATAGTAAAATATTGAAAAACTGTGGTGTTTTCCTTTAAGGTGGATCATTGGTGCCAACCCAGATCTTTAAATATTCTTTTCCACATTCATGTGGCTGTTTACACTATAGCCAGTCATATCTGCATATGGCTTACCCTGGTTTCTTATGGCATCCTGTGATGTTGGGACTTTGGGGCGATGCTGTTGCTCGATCCGGGCCAGGGCGGCGGCCCCTGCCATCTGTGCACCTTCAGTAGGAGCTTTTCTGGTTGGGCCATGGGCAGTGGACTTTGAGACCTCAGGTTTAGATCTGCAAAAATCAGGAGATTGCTCACACATATTTGTGGTCAAAATATTGTTGCGACCAATGACATCACTGAAGCTGCATGGGTTAAGCTTAAACCTCTCCCATGTGACTAACAGCAAATCTTTTTTAAGCCTGTTAACCTCTGAGTCATTACTGGCATAAAACATATAGGTCAAATTTCAAATTCTATCCTAAAGATAGTTTACCGATCAAAACAAAACGAAAAAAATCTTTCCAATCTAATCTTGTTAGACATTATATAAATCTATAGTAGAAACACAACGAGACATCCGACAGGTATGAATACAATTTTTACAGCTTTCTTTTTATATTATATGTAATTATACACTACTATTATAATTTAAGTTGCGTGGGGTTTACATTAGTTGCTATAACAGATACAAGATAATACCTTGTGTCGTCTGTGAGTTTCTTCCCTGGACCCGATGTTTTGAATTTTATATCCTTTTTGATTTCATCCAGAAACTTCTTCATGATACTGGATAATATGTTGAGAAAGTGGGACTTTGAAATAACTGTCAGACTACAACCCAAGCGAAATGTTTACAATTTACAACAGGAAGAGGACCGTTTCTGAAACGGAAATATGATCATAAAGCCATCGTACAGTAAAGGTTGCGTTGTGGCGGCACCACGTGGACGGGAAGTGCAATCTCAGTCAGACTTGGAAAAGAAATGGAATCATATCAGCCAAGTTAAAAGCGGTATATTTTGCCTTTAATAATAATAACATTTCCATGCCTTCATAATGACATTATAAAAACAATGGCAAAACAACTATAAAATTATAATTTAAAAGATGAATTAAAAATAGGTGTTTTAAGTAATTTCTTAAAACATATCGCCGTCTCTGTTTGAAACATAACAGTGAAGGTTACTTTACGTAAGTTACGATTCACTTGGGTTGAACTGATTTCATTCATTTTTAACCAAAATGTTTTTTTTTTTTTTTGCTATGTGGAATAAATAAATGCTTTTAAATTGAACTCTTTAGCGATGTACACATTGTACATTCCAATTGGTGGACAGAAGCAATGACACCTCATTCATCCAATCAGCGATCGGACGGGGGCGGGACTTCCGCTGACAGAAATAGAATGAGCGGAAACCGCTGCAGAAACCCCGCTTTTGCGTACTGTATCTGAAGCAGGTCTTGCTGTCGGCCCGTGAAACGGACGCAAACGAACAGAACGAGGAGCGGTACATAGCGGGACGACAAGATGCCGCACAATTTCCGCCCCGGTGATCTTGTCTTCGCTAAAATGAAGGGATATCCTCACTGGCCGGCCCGGGTAAGCGCAGCAGGAGAGCTCGCGCACGGCTCTCGCTGCATCCAGCACACACCCCCATCAACCTCACCTTGGTCAGCTTTACTTAAGTGCCTGACTGATTACACAAGATAATTTATTGACAAATATAGTTTAGCTGCAACTGGAGGGTCTACACTTCTTTATTATTGTATTCGTTTTATATTATTGCCATTGAAACGAATGTATGAGGTTAGCTGCATGGCTAACTTGCTTGCACCATTGTAGGTGTTGCTAAAGTCGCGTGATCGCTGTTAATGTTTATTTTTATAATATATGCATTTGGGAGTCGTCTGAAAATGCATATTGGGAACTTTTTACTTACCTGTAAGCGAAATATTCTATAGTGTTGTGGTTCTGTCATTATGCATAGATGACCTGTTTACACCTGATGCATTGATGCATATTTTTCTGCACGTGCATTTAATGTAGTCTTTCCAAAGTACAGTACCTGTATGCATACATGTGTGCTTTATATAGATAGATAGAGATTTACCTTACAGAGACTCTGAAAAGCATGTTGTTACTTTTTATAACGTGTTTGTTTGTGTCCCCTCCAGATTGAGGATGTTGCAGATGGGGCTGTAAAGCCACCACCTAACAAGATTCCTATTTTCTTTTTCGGGACACATGAAACGTAAGCATCTCACACCTTAATGGGGATACATTGATTTGTAGTTGTCGACCGATAGTTTATTATACTACTATATTCAGTTCACCTTTACAACATAACAAGACTTAATTTCTATAAAGACATGGATAATATCTACATAACCTTTTGTTTTAGAGCATTTCTTGCACCCAAGGACCTTTTTGCATATGAAAAGTCCATTGATCGTTATGGGAAACCCAACAAAAGGAAAGGATTCAACGAAGGCTTGTGGGAAATCAAGAATAATCCTCATGCCTCCTACGGCACACCTGCAGTCAGTTAAGCTTTGATTTGCTTCAAAAATTATAAAAAAGTGTTTTATGACAGAAAACGTTAATTTGTCATATTTCTCACTGTTTTTCGTTTAGGCTGCATCATCGTCTGACAGCGAGGAAAACGAGCCTGCTGCAGCAAGTGATGCAGAAGAAGAGGAGGAAGCAGTGGTACCGAGGAAAGCTGAAACAGGAAGTGAGGATTCCGATTCCGGGAGTGAAGATCAGAGGAAGCCTGCTGTGAAACGGAAAGCTCCCGCCGCAAAGGTTTCCAAACCCGCAAAGGTATCCAATTTTACAGTACTCTTTGTTGATTCACCTGTATTTCATATTTACTGTGTATCTAAAGTTTCATCCTGTCTACTTTAAGGTGCTGCAAATGTCTGTTTTCAATGTTATAACACAGTTTCATTTTTGGGATATAGTGATGTGGCTTTTAAAATGTTTTGGGGGTTCATGACTAAGAATCTTTGTCTAAACTGGCAGAGGCCGCCGGTAAAGAAGACACGGGCCTCGTCCAGCGACCGAGATGGAGAGGAGAGCAGATCTCCGTCAGAACCAGAACCTTCACCCAGTTCTGATTCCGACTCTGGCAAAAATAGTGACCAGGTATTCCCCTCAATACTTGAATCCAGTCTGAAAACAGAGTTCCAACCATGGTAAAATATGCAATACAGCAACAGTTATAAAGCAGTTACTATGTGTTTTGCTGTGCAGCACCCATAAAGCTAAAAGTATAGTTGCGTTTTTACGCATATGCAAGGGTCTGCGTACACGGCACCTGATGCAGATTATATTTATCATCAAAATAGTATGCGCACCGCCGGATTTTTGTCATGTGCATACTTTGTACACGTAGGTCGCACATGTGCGTATAGTAGAATGTATTATGTAGCCCAGTAGATGCATTGTATTTTGCCACAGTGCGTTTGTGTCAAACGTCTGCGTACATGTACGATTCAAACTTTGCTTTGCAAGTCTGTCTGTACATTCGCGTACACGTAATGCAATGAAATAAATTGAAATAAGAGGTATATGACAGTATTAGATATGTCAATTTTAATAAAGTTTTGCCATTTCTGTATTATTATCAATGCGTTTTTCACAGGACTTCTCACCACAGAAAGAATCAGGTGGTCGAGGGGGCAAAAAACCAGCTGCCAGAGGCAGACGAAAGGTGAGACGAAATCCATTAGCATCCCACAATCTATTATCATATACTGTACTTTACTCTACTATGCTTTTTATCTTTGTTTCAGAAAGCATCATCAGGCTCTGATTCAGAGTCCGGCTCTCAGTCAGACAGGAAGGCAGCCAGGAGCGATTCAGAAGATGAGAAGCCACGACCGGCTATCTCTGGATCCGAATCGCAGTCCGAATCCAAATCCGATTCCGATTCGGAACCTCCTCCCAAGAAACCACAAGGTCGCAAGAAGGGTGAGAATACACGCTTGGTGACGTTACCCCAACACTCTGTTAACATGTTATAATTAGTGACAGCAATGGATAGTAACTTGATCTGAGTCGGTTGTCAGGGTTCGGATATCAGGAATCCTAGACAGTCACATGAGAATACTAAAGGACACTTTTTGCATCATTTTCTAAGCTGAGAAACCTCCACCAAAGCCTCGAGCAAGAAAACCCAAGCCGGCTCCAGAGAGGGCTCCTTCCTCTTCATCAGACAGTGATAGGTACGTTGGGTTTATCTGTCATTTCTATACAGTTCTTATAATTTAGTTTTAATTTCCATTTTTACTGTCTGACACTTAAGTGCTCTCATATTAGACTACTTTTGATAATTTCACATTTTGTGCCATACACACCATGCTTTTAAGATGTCAATGTAAATATAGTTAACATTTTTGAGAACGTGTTGTGTCTGAATGGCATGTTAAATTTTGATGGCGTCTTGTTTTTTGTGCGTTTGCAGCGACAGCGAGCCAGACCGTGTCAGCGAGTGGAAGAAAAGAGACGAGGAGCGACGGAGGGAACTGGAGGAGCGGAGGAAGAAGGAGGAGGCAGAGGAGCTGCGCAGGCTCAGAGAGCGAGAGAAGGAAGAAGAGGAAAACAAGAAGAAGGAAAAGGAGTCCAAGGCCAGGAGAGGTAGCAGCAGTAGCGGCAGCAGCAGTTCAGACGAAGATGTGGACGAGCACCCTCTTAAAAAATCCAAGAAACCTCCACCTCCCCCCATACCTGCCCCGTCTGACTCCGACTCGCCACCTCCTTCAGAGGCAAGTCATCAAAACGTTAACATGACTACTGTGACATCTCGAAGTGTTAAAATGTTAAGCATTTTTTTTCTTTTGACTAGGTAAAAAAATCCAGCAAACGTAAGGACAGCCAGAAAGGGCGACAAAAGAAAGAAAAGGAGGTGAAAGAGAAAAAGGAAAGGCAGATTAAAGAGAAAAGGCCACAGAGGTCTGAGGAAAAACAAAAAGCTAGGTAATGGCCTGTTTCAAAACATCACAAGCTGCCTACCTAGGCTGCTTTGCCTTTCAAACTTAATGCTGATTTCTTTTTTCTCAAAAGGTCCAAGCCAGAGAAGCCAACTCGTAGGCCGGTGCGTCAACCTGAGAAGAAAGTCGAGAAGAAAAAAGGTCTAATAAAGCATTTGCATGCCTTAGCATTTAAAATGTTTTTTTTTTTATAAGCCGTCATTTAAAAGACTCATTTTTCTCATTCTGTGTAAATGTAGAGCCTTCTCCTGAAGAGAAACTACAGAAGCTCCACACAGACATCAAATACGCACTGAAGGTGGACAATCCGGTGAGTAGTGACATAATCAGCATCATGAATTTGTGTTTAGAAAAAATTCTGCGTTGTTTGAACATATCTGTAGTCACTTTAACACACAAAACATTATGTTTTCAGAAAAGTCTGGCCTTTTTAGAGGCAAAGGTATTTATGCAAGCAACGGCGTTCCATGCTTACACATACAAAGCAAGTGAATGAGAACTTGGTATTTGCAAGTTCCTCCAAGATACTTAGAGATTCATACACCCATATTATGGATGCCCAAATTTTCTATCTAGCTATTATATTTAGGGCAGTGTATGAATGCACCCTGGTATCATTTTGTTTTCATACTGCTACTCTTCACCCTCCAGGACATTGAGAAATGTCTACAGGCTTTGGATGAGCTCGGCTCAGTACAAGTAACCTCTCACATCTTACAGAAGAATGCAGATGTTATTGCAACACTGAAAAAGGTGTGAAGGTTCTTTAGATGATTTACTTCGTTTTGAAACGTATTAATTTAAATGATTTTTATACCATAAACTAATATAAGTACTGTATGGTTTCAGTGTTCATTATTGCCTCACTCATGTGTTTTGGTGTTTGTAGATCCGTCGATACAAGGCGAGCGGTGCAGTTATGGAAAAGGCCAGTTCAGTCTACAATAAATTAAAACTCCAGTTTACTGGCAAGATGGAACCTAATAAAGCAAAACCGGATGAGAAGAACCAAGAAAACAATGATAAAGAAACAGAAAACACAGGTGAACTACTTTTGTCAGGTTACGTGTTAAAGCAAGCAACCAAATTTGTCCTCACTGCTTGGATAACGTACTAAAGTCTCTTTCGAGTCACCCATCATTGTATCTTTCAATCTGCAGATTCAAAACCAGTCAACGGTGAGTCGGAGGGTGAGATAAAGGAAGGCTCAGACTCAGAAGGGAATCTAAAACCCACAGACCAAGAGAAACAAGATGAGAATAAATCTCCAAACTCTATCAGGTTTAACAACAACTTCCTTTCATTCACTTTGAGCAAGTGGTGGATAAGTGGCTTTGTGTCTTTGATGGGAATTTTGCTCCAAGATGAACAAAAGATGTCCTACTTGGCAAAATCAGGTTTACCATTAGTATTGGGATACACCGGTGTCATTGCTTTTCTCTTATCTACCACAATGTTGGTGATATTATGCCAACTATAAAGTTTGAGACCACTGGCTTAGGGTAACCAACTTGATAACACTAGTTTGCTTTAGATAGTGGATAAAAATCATAATAATAAAGCTTTAAAGGTAACCTATTATGCAAAATCTACTTTTACAAGGTGTTTGGAAATAAATGTGTGTTGGTAGTGTGTGAACACAACCACACTCCAATGAAAAAAAATCCACCCACTCCCTTTTTTAATGCCTGTTAAACCAAAGCAGTCTCATTAAACATACTGTTTTGTTTCTCTTGATAATGTGACATCACACTGATAAAGCCCCACAGCCACTGACTGACTCCTGTATTACCTTAGCGAGTTGTATGCTGCCCACCATATCTCAATAGTGAGATACTATTGGCTCACTTTAAACTGAAAGCACTCATTGTTTCTATTATTAAGGGAGTGTGGAGTTGTTGCTCATTTGCATTTAAAGGTACAGACACGAAAACAGTGCATTTTTGAACATATAATAGCTATAATAAATTATCTGTGGGGTATTTTGAGCTAAAACTTCACAAACACATTCTGGGCACAACTGAGACCTATATGATATTTCGTTAAAATGCCCTCTAACTATTTTATTTTTTTCTCAGGCAAAATCCAGACGGCCCAGCAGAGGAGCCAACAGTCACAACTGACCCGACAGAACAAAATCCACCATCGGACACAGAACCAACAAACGATTCCAGCAGAGAACATGAAGAGCAGGTGTCATCTGAGAGCTGAATGGAGAACTGCTGTCAGTGACACCCAGATTCTGAACTGCATCCCTCTTTTACACTCACAAACACGCTCTGGCTTCCTTCCTTCATTCATTTGTGTTGCGTTTTGTCCACTCAACTTTGTACGCTACATGAGTTTACGTGTTGTACATAAAATGTGATATGAACATTATTAGCACTTTTGAATCATGAGGTCGTAAGGCGCCTTAATGTAAATGTTGGATGTGGAAGTGATTCTGCACTAACCGCATTCGGTCAACTGAGGGAGGTTTTATTTCAGAAACACGTTGACATCTATGGGAGAACATCAAAACATAGATGTATTTGGAGACTGTCTTATGTTGTCGCCTTTTATGAGTGAAACTCAGATTTTGTTTTTGTATGAAAAAGAAAAAGTTTATAAAAAGCAGCCTGGTTTTGCATTGATCAAGACCCGCTATGATTAAGCCATACTACATGACGCTTAATCATCATCAGTGCACACATTATGTACTTATGATTTGTCTGGTATAAATTTCAATAATCCTGTCTATGGACGTTCACTAAATTCTGTAAATGTATTGTAGTTGATCATTGTCTGGTCCTCACATCTTCTTACCGATTAGGATAAAAACCTGATGCCCATGCATTATAATATAGGTTGACTCAATAATTCTTTTATTTTGTTGAATGTTATAAAACATGCTTTTCATGCAAATTATAAATATTTCTAGTGCTATGTAACTTGGTCCAAGCTTTTTTTTAGTATCCATGAAGGATTCAATAAAAAAATCTGCATGACGGCTACAACTGGGAATGTCTTTTAACAAGAATCACATATTTGAATAAAACATACCATTGAGTTGGATGTTGCAAACTGTACTGTGCACTACAATCCTAGGCTAGTTAAGATAAATATTTATTTTTTTCTAATGCCACGTATAACTGCAAGGCAAAATAGTGTGTAAATTGGGGAAATTGTATTTTAATTATATATTTAAAACAAATATGAGCCTTGTAAAATGAAATTAAACCGTACTAGGAGCGACCCGTTCTGCTGCGCGCTTGAACAATGTTTGTGATTGGTCGACTGTGCGTCCACGTCATTTCGTACGCAACGCTTCAAGACGCGTCAACTGTAGATTCCTCGATTTTAACGATTATTTTATTAAAAAATAAGATTATACAAAAATCAAAGCAATGGAAATAAAAATATAAATCACAGCTAAACCCCCAAAATACCTAGAATCTGTTTTAGTATCTAATTGTAGTAAAGCCAAATATACAATAAAATAACGATAACGTGTAACAAATGCAAAATGCCAGATTTATGCTATTCAAATAACAAAAATTATAGTGTAAAAATAACGAACATAAAAATGTAAAACTTTATTAAAACAATTTTTATTAATATGTCTAGTTGACGCAATTTATGTTAAACTCATGCTAAAAAAAGTAAATAAGAAACCATCAAAACGAGAACTATAACAAAACTATATAAAATAATCATTGTATACTTCACAGCTTTTTTGTATACTTTTAAGTCTAACAAACTACGCAGGACAACTATTTTGTAAAAATAAAAATTTAGCAATGATTATTGTACGAATAATTTAGTTAAATAAGCTGTGAGGGCTTATGAAAGAAACATATAACCACAAAATCAAAAAATATTAACACTAGAATACTGATTACCGAGAGGAGCGTTTGTCGCGTCTTTCACATGCAGCTGCTTGTGTAGATGGGTTTGTCAGTCAGCTGACCAGTCCGCCATTTTGTCAGCCATTTCCTAGACTGCTCCGCTGCAGATCAGCATACAGAGAAGGAGCGAAACCCCTCCTGCACAGGCCGTTGCTCGGGACCGAATGAGAGACTAGTGCTCTAACGGGCCGGTCAGTACTCGGATAAATCCCGTGTTTACGGTTTGGTCCGGTCGGACAGGAGGGAAATCGTCATGGCTCTGAAAATCGTGAAGGGAAGCATCGATCGGATGTTCGACAAAAACCTGCAGGATTTAGTACGTGGCATTAGAAACCATAAGGAAGATGAGGTAAGACCGTTTATTTGCATTTACATATTAAAAACCAGAATAGGTTATCTTGATAAATTTGCATAAATGTGGCCAGTACAAATTGATGAAGTTGATCGGGTGTCAGTGGTCTCAAATCACCTGATTTCAGGTGAGCGAACCGGCTGACAAACGCGCCTTCATGACAAACTATTCTCCTCTTTATATAATACATTAGGTTTTTATTTTTTAGTAGCTGACCCCAACTGTTAGCGTTGTGACAATAGTCTGTCATCGTTTTGTTTATCATGGATGAGGCCAGTTAGCATTGCTAACGGTTAACATACTTGTATAAATTCATTCTGCAAAATAAGTTAATTGCACAGAAATCGTGATGACATCTTGCTTTTGACACGAGCAAAATTCTTTATATTGAATGAACGGACTAAGTGTGTCGAAGAACAAATGTTATATGAACATAGCTTTAACACTTATGTGTGTCATGAGGTTGGCTGTGTGTCAAAACCTAGTGAGACGTCTATCTAGACAACAATTTCGAGCACTAAAGGCTGAGTACAGACAGCGTTCAGTGATGCTCAAATATATAGGATTATTCGCGTATACGATTCATAAACATTTGAATGAGTTTTCAGAAAGCGGTGCACGAAAATGATTCTCAAAAATGTTCGAACGCGCCCTTGATAGTGATACTCATAAATGCGGTCTGTGTAGTCAGCACACTAGGTTTTAGCATACAGCCATTGTCTTCTGTATAAGATCACATCTGTCAGTTTATCCACAACGTCACTGATTAGAAGCAATGATTCTTTGCGATTCAATTTGTGTACATTTATAAATGTGGGTTTATTTTACTATAAAAATTGTAAATAAATTAAAGCTGGGGGTTTGTTGAGATGCTGTAGGCCTCAGGCTGCTTGGTTACCTATAATGACAAGGCTGAATTTTCAATTGCAATGTGCTCTATCCCCTCCCTTGGGAAAAAGGGAACAAGATGCTGTGACAGTGAGCGTTTATAATCTGAAACAGGGTTTCCCCTCTAGTATTTCAATATGGCATAAACGTTTTGTTCCCTTTTTCTAATTAGTCACTCACCGGTTTGTCCTTCAAGGAGGCATCACGTCTGTAGTTTATCCATATGACAAATATTGGATAATTATGTCAGGTTTTAACATTGGTGATGTGCCATGGCAGAGAGAAGTGTTTGATTGACCAACTTAAATGACAAGTATTGTCCAATCAGGCCATGAATTTAAAAATGTAACATTGTGATGATGTGATGTGAATCATTAGTGTATTTTTGTAATTACAATGTCCAAACTTGTAATTCAAGTGGATTGTATCAGTAGTGGTACAGGGCTGGTGAATGTTTGTGTGTATGCATTCTATTGATTTTGTGTAAATCTTCAAGTATACCCAAAGGTGTGGCATTATGGCATTGTAACATCACATATCTAACATGATTGGGCTAATCTGACTATTATTTATAATTTCAATTTATTTATTTCGATTCATGATATGATTTTCTTCAAACAACGTGTAAAAAGTATATAAAACCAATATTTTGAGTGTAAATAATGTTGACATTATTTTAGGTTTGTATTAATTTTTCTGGATTTTCTCGCATTAAAAGTAACTTGATGCTTAAACATTTAAAGGGAAACTATAAAAAAAAATATGCTCATTTTCCAGCTCCACTAGAGTTAAACATTTGATTTTTACAGTTTTAGAATCGATTAATCCGATCTCCGGGTCTGGCTTTACCACTTTTAGCATAGTTTAGCATAATCCATTGAATCTGATTAGACCATTTAGCATCGCGCTCAAAAATAACCACAGAGTTTTGATATTTTTTTCCTTTTTAAAACTGGACTTTTCTATAGTTACATTGTGAACTAAGATCGCCGAAAAATGAAAAGTTGCGATTTTATAGGCTAGGAACTATACTCTCATTATGGCGTCATAATCAAGGACTTTGATGCCCTAACATGTCTGCAGCAGGCGCAATGATATTACGCAGCGCCTGAAAATGGTCCCCTTGATAACTTTTAATAGCAGAGAGGACTATTTTCAGGGCACTGCATAATATCATCTTTTTAAAAGTGGAGTGTCCCTTTAAGCTTCTGTTATTGGTCATGCTCCATGTGGTCACCTACTTTAGTTGTAGTTAAATTTAAGTAAACTTAATTTTAATTGGATAAAAAAGTGCACTAAAGTGATGTTCTGTCAGAGATCTTCAGAGAGATAATGTGTAAAAAAAATAATGAAGTCTGTCATTTTATATATCTAATTTGTACCAAATTCCATTGAGAAAATTAACCATTAATTATAATAACCATAATTGTTTAGATTTATTTGTAGTAAGTAACCACAAATTTACTATAGTTTCATTATAATAAGAACCACAGTTTAACCATGATATTTCTAGCAAAACTATAGTAAGGCAAATAGTTATCCATCTACTGTAAGACCATGGTTACTACACTTACTTACTGTAATAAAACCGTATTTTTTTATTTAAGAGTTGAGAGTGTGGAAACAAAAGAATTATAGTTTTTTGGTGGGGGTAACCTATCCCTTTAAAACTTGCTAAGGACATTTAAAAATGTACATGCTGCTTAAACATTACGATACCGTCTAGTGCATCTGGAGTCAAGTATCAAGACTTCGCAATGTAACCTGTACCAGTGTTCCTAGATATCGTGTTTGTTACCCGGCCAACAGCAGACAGGGTTGTGAAATATTCATATCCTCCTGAATGAACTGTGAGAGTGTGTACGGTATGTGTTCACTGGTCTGTTTGCTTTCTGCCTGGTTTCATGTCAGACCTCTATATTTGTTTTCCACAAGAGGTGGGTGCACTTTGCAAATGCACAGGCTCTGTCTCAAACCTAAATGTTTCCTAAATAGCCTCTTTTTTGCATCTTCCATTACAATAATTAATCATTTCAGTCATTTTGGGAACCATAGACACACTCTAAAAAATGCTGGGTTATTTTCAACCCAGCGTTGGGTTAAAAAGGAATGAGCCCAGCAGCTGTGTTGAAATTAACCCAGTAAATGTTTATATTTGACCTAACAATGGGTAAAAACAACACAGCATTTTAGGTTGAAACAACCAAGCATGGGTTAAATTACAACCCGCTGGGCTCGTCCCTTTTCGACCCAATGATGAGTTGAAAAAATAACCCAGCATTTTTAGAGGGCATGTTTAAATGTTTATTGAAAAATTAAACATGATGTCCAAAAACAAATCAAAGGTGGCAGCTTACTGTATTTTGTGACACAGCCATTGAGGGTTTTTTTATTAGCCCCTAAGCTGCCTTTCCATGCCACACAAAAAAAATAGGCAGATAAACCAGAAGTCATTCATTTCCTATGGAGAGTCACACATGGCAGGTTGGTGCATGGGGTTGCGACCATCCACACATGCAAAATTTTGGGATCCGACGAGCTTCAAATGAATTTATATAACTAAAGTTATTTGAAAATTATTTATTGTTTTTTTTTTTTTGTTAACTTTTTCAGTAACACTTGAATCCTTTAAAAATGATTTATTAGCTAAAAATAAAAATATTTATTTATATTAATATTTATTTTACGATTTATTAGCTATAAAATAAAAAATATTTGTATGTTATTATTTTTTGTCTTGTCTCCATATGTTCTCTCCAAAAATATTGGAATACAGTCTTTCATCATAGCGCATAGCTGTTTATTGTTTCATTTATTTGCATTTATTGAATTCCGACAGTTGTGTCCTAATGTTATGTGCAATGGAAATGCGGCTTTAGGTCCTCATGTTTTATTTGTGTAATGTCTATAAAATGGCTTTGGTGAAGTGTACTTGTACTGCTAGTATTTAAGTTGGAGAGGAAGATCTTTTATTGGACTGTGTTCTCTGACTGAGACGGACACTGAGTTCAACTTCATACTTCACTGATGGTTTGCTGAGCTTGTCAAATCCAATTCTTGGCTAACTAACAAATATTTCAGTAATGGGAATTGGTTGAAATTACTCATAATGCAATATTCACATAAGTCTTGTAAAGACGTAACCAGACATTTTTATACCTCACATTTTAAACCTTAATGTGTGAAAATTACCCATGATGCATCACTCAGGAATTTAGTAAAGGTGTGACAGAATAACTTTTTGAAAGGAATCTGTACCTCATATTTGCACTGTTTCCCACCCAAGACATCATGCTATCCATGTGTCTGGCAAACAAGGGCTTATACTCGTGTAATAGTTCACATACCCCTTCATTTCTTCCCCTCCTGTTATTGCTCTGGCTGTCTCATGACTGAAGACACATGACCACCACACTCACTTCATACAACAGGACTTTGTGTCTGTGTATGTACATGCAGCATTTGTGTGCTGTTTTGGGTATCTTAAGTTAGCTGAAGTTCTCTCCTTGTTGGGTATAAGTAATTTAGTTATCGAGCGATAACGGAAATATCTGTCAAAACCGTCACCTTACCCTGATTTACAACTGAAAGTTTCTTATAATGATTTATATTATAAGTTGAGTTGTCAGGTACGATTTAGCAGGAATTGTTAATTTGACATCATTTTAATTTAAGCCATGTAACTAACGATAAGTATGATAAGTAAAAAGCACGACTGATGGACTGTAGTATTTTGACTGATATTAATAGCTAATAGCTAATAGACTGTTTCATTGGATGCTTGCACGTTGTCGCAATTATATGCCTGGCCAGAAGTTAATGGATTTATCGGTCTGGCTGTTGACTAAACTGACCTCTGCTCTGGTACAAATAACTTGTGGAAAATAAAAATTATTTGGTTTCCAAAAGATAAGAGGAGAGTGAGCATGGATCACTGCTGTGCAGATTTGGAAGCCAGGCATGAATTTGGGGAACTGTAGCAAAAATTTCATACATTCATTTTACACATTAACGTTAGCTCTGTGTGATCGTTGATATGCTTTAGCTATGATTTTGAACTAAGGCAGGGCTCGACATTAAGGCTTGTCCGCTTGTCCGGAACAAGTGGATTTTTTGTAGGACAAGTGTAAGAGAAAATTTGTTGTCCGACTGGACAAGTTAAATTTCAAACAATGTTACTTAACGTTATGTGCCGTTAACGACAGAGCAGAACGCGCAGCGCAAACACCGAGTGGAATATTGAACAGAGAGCGCGGCGTGCCAACACACACACACGTTTACATGTTAACTGTTTATTGTTACTAAACAAGCTGCGCGCGCATGAAACCTGATCGACGAACACAGAGGGGCGGGAGTCGCGGGATGGAGTGGAGTGGAGAGTGATGTTTCTTCAGGCTCCAGCTTGAATATAAATGACAGACACTTCAACCGCGTTTTCATCACTGCGTTTTCTCTTCTAAAGTTTGGTAAAAACACATAATGGGCTTAAAATCTTGTTTAAGAATCTGTTTTATAATGAGAATCTCTCTTTCAGCGCGCCTATGTGTGTGTGCGCCGCGTGACAGCCGATTTGAATATGACAGAGTTCGTCACTGTACATTAAAAATCCCACACGAACATTACAGCGTAAATGCTAGGATTAAGATTGATTTTATATATAACAGAAAATTTCGATACATTTACCCTAATAAGTTTTTTAAAACATGGTAATGTTTTAATGTTTTGCTTTAGTGTTTTAATGTCAGACAATCATTGAAATGTGGGAAAAATGAAGAGAAAGGCAGCAGATATAGCATCCTTCTTCAGAAAGAGTAGCAAGAAGCAGCCAAACAAATCTTAGTAAAATACATTAAAGTAGCCTTCAAAATTCACATGCTTTTCTGGTCTCTATAGTTTTTTCAGCAATGGGAGATATAAATTCTGGTTTCAAAGTAAATTTCAAAAGTTTTATTTGATTAAATAATTTAAAAAACATGGAGGTTGAATTATGACTATAAATTGTATGTTAATCTCAATTCATTTTTAATTGAAATTAAAGTATTGTAGCAATTGTATGTTATACATCATTGTGATTAATGCACCTATAATACTTAAAAGTATTTTAAGGTTGGATGATAGAGATTTTATATGCCACCCCAGAGTAACTGCTGGCCCCTGCCTGGCCACCCCTATGAAAAATCCCTTGCTCCGCCACTGATTAGCAAAACACAAAAAATACATTATATTATAAATCTTTACCCGGACAAGTGACTTTTGTGCATGGACAAGTGAAACACAAATTTACTTGTGTTTCACAAGGACAAGTTCCTCAAAAAGTTAATGTCAAGCCCTGTAAGGGGATTTACTTGTTATTTATTTTGCTTGTTATTAAAATAATCTACTCTAGAAGGACTCTGTTGTTATTAATTTTTTGCGGAAGTCTACCGGAAGTTACGCTTGGACCACAAAAGCTGTTTGTTTATATTGTTGCTGCTAAAACTGTCTATACGCAACCATCTAACAATCCCACAGAAGATGGTAGCATTGCGGTGGTGATTTTTGCTTGTCATAACCTCGGTGGTGAAGTGCGGCCTGCGGTTGTGTGCATGTCACAAACTATAAAAAATATAATGTACAGTCTCGGACAGCAAGATGTCTTTAAGTTTGTGTGAACGCAAACAGCCAGAAGACTCAGAGTAAGCAGACTTGTGTACTATTTGCAAGGGGAGGCAACTGAGATGACGCGCTGGCTTGGGAGTGTAAGATATTCCACGTGGTCACTCAATGTTGTGAAAATGTATCAATCTGTGCTACCAGTACACCATCAGATTGCATTTTCAAGGTGGTTGGAAACATTATAACCCCATAAAGGTTCATCACTTGTTGTTTCAAGGATGGAAGTGCTACAATAAACACGCACATAGACGCCAATCCCCTAAGTGCTCCGGACTAGGGATGGGCATGATTAATCGACGATCGATAATTGATCGTTAAGAATTTAGTCGATGACGTTAATTTGTTATTGATTAATCGAATACTTTTTTTTCTAATGCAGGTTGCGTTGCCTAGCGTAGCGTGTGTCTTGAAGCAATTAAATGAATTTCACTGTGTGGCAGCAATTCAACATTTTACCACCAGGGTGCAATATTTGACACCATACTCCGTTATCTGTGACCTTCCGTTTTGATTTCAAAAAAATAATCATGAAGAGGTCATGACTTTTTGGAACAAATTAAGTCTCTGTTTAAGAATGCGGCTCGCAGCTGCAGGTTCCGCTGCTTTAGAGCACCGCATATTCAAGCGCATATATGTTCCGTTTGTCTAACTAAATGTAGTTTAACTGTTTGCCACAAGTTGATCTTGTAATAAAGGTCTCATGGAGGAAAACGCGCTGTATTTTTGTATTCAACATTTTTGAATTATAAAAGTTAAATAATTATTTTTTATGATAAAAATATTAATGATTAATCGATAGTCGATCGTTAATTCTCCCGACGATCGACTAAAAAAATTTAATCGAATGCCCATCCCTACTCCGGACCCACCTAAATGCCCAAGCACATATGCTCAATTGTTTCACATTTTGCATCTAAAACCACAGAGTTTACATTTAGATCTGTGAAACCTTTTTACATTGCTTTGGAAAACCTCCACTGACACTTTTTACATTTACCTTTTTGTATTGGAGGTCAAAAAGGGTTTGACATATATACAGCTAAGAACCAGAAGTTCAATGATCCCTCAGGCTGTTCTGGAGGATAGCTTTATTATTAGCTCACTCTTTCTAACAATATATGTATCTTTTTTTACAGGCCAAATACATCTCTACCTGCATCGATGAGATCAAACAAGAACTTAAACAAGATAACATTGCTGTTAAAGCCAATGCTGTCTGCAAACTCACCTATGTAAGATATCTTGCTCCACTTAAGTTATTTTTTATTTTATGATCAGCTTTATAATATTATAAATACTTTCAACTCAATTCTTTTTTATGTGTCTCCCTCCTTATACAGTTGCAGATGCTTGGCTATGATGTTAGCTGGGCTGCGTTCAACATTGTGGAGGTGATGAGCTCCTCCAAATTCACATTCAAGGTAAGAAACTACAAAAAAAATATATTCAGAGCTAATATTAAGTTTAGAGGTTCACACCACAATGTTCTTTCTCTCGTTTATAGAGAATCGGCTACCTTGCAGCTTCACAATGCTTTCATGAGGGCACCGATGTCATAATGCTGACAACCAATCAGATTCGCAAGGTGAGTTTGCTCCTTCCTGTTTACATGGAGAGCACAGTATTTTTATTTTTGGTCGTACTGATCGATATACTTTGTACTCTTAACAGGATCTCAGCAGCCCCAACCAATATGACACTGGTGTGGCGCTGACTGGACTTTCCTGCTTCGTGACCCCTGACCTTGCCCGTGACCTGGCTAATGACATCATGACATTGGTAAATCGTTTGTATAGAGGTGCATTGAAGAATTGTAAACAAAGCTTTAAGCTGATATCAATTCAGATTGTTTACTATTGGCAAATATTGACACTCCGCACATAGCACAGCTCTCATTCATTATCATTTGCCCTCCCTCCTTCTCAGATGTCTCACACTAAGCCGTACATTCGAAAGAAGGCGGTGCTAATTATGTATAAAGTATTCCTCAAGTATCCAGAGTCCCTCCGGCCCGCCTTTCCGCGATTGAAGGAGAAGTTGGAGGATCCGGATCCTGGTAGGCACGCCAAACTCTCATGAAATGCTTTTTAATATAAAGGCCTTGCTCTTGAGCTCAGTCTTTAAATGTTCATGACACAGGCGTCCAGTCAGCTGCTGTAAATGTCATCTGTGAACTGGCAAGAAGGAACCCTAAGAACTACCTTTCCCTGGCACCCCTGTTCTTCAAGCTTATGACCTCGTCCACCAACAACTGGGTGCTCATTAAGATCATTAAGCTGGTAAATAAAAACATTATACGTGTCATGATTTTGTAAAATTTTAGGGAATATAAAAAAGTCTTAAGTTGTAGGGGTGTGCAAAAAAATCGATTCACATTTGAATCGCGATTCAAGCTTTGCCGATTCAGAATCGATTCATAGAATTCCAAAAATCGATTCATACATATTTTTTTGTAATGCCGTGTTACTATTGTCCTGAAATGAGTTTATCTCAGTATTCCCATAGATGGCGTTGCTGTGTCGTATTCACTCTGCTGCCTGCAAACTCTTGTCACAGTGTTTCCCACACAATGACTTTACTTGGGCGCGCTGCCCAGTTATATTAACAAGTGCCTAAGTATATCTGGTATCAAATTTTGTCTTTTTTGTTTTTCTGTGATGATGACACTCTTTAATAATGACATTTTGTGTGCGACATGATGAGTTCGGTGTGCGTTCACGTGCTCTCTGTTTTTCAATGAATTATGCGACTGCGACGCAAACAAGCTCGTGTCACATTGTATCCTTCATGTTTCTGAACTTGAGCAGAGTTTTAACATTAGAGGAGTTCACGGAGCACCCGCGGCCCGTATGGTTCCGGGTTTGTATTTGAAATGGTCAGTCGGGTCCTGGTCAATCATAGTTAAATTACTTTGGGTCCCAAGTCTGATTAATATTGTGTGTAAAACCCGAGTCGAACGGAGAATGGCCGTGAGCGCTACCGCGCTAAAGCTCGTGTGCAGTTTTAGCGTGCCGACGGTTTCTATGGCGATAAAAACTGGCTCTTTTCTATTATTATTAATAAACCATATCTTTTCTAAAATCTATTGCACTGACCGAGCAAAGCTCAAGCTGACTCAAGATTTACAAAATGCAAAGCTGTAATGTAAAGTCCCCTGTCACTGGGACAGCAAGTAGACTTTTGAATCTCAAATAATGAGTGGATTTAGCTTTTTTTAAAGGCACACAAGGCCAGTCTGAGTATTATTTCTCTACTAGCTCCCCCTAGTGTCTGGGAGTAAATGCTTTCTACATCTAAGACTTTACAAGACTGAAGGACACCGGGTCGGATACAGCGAACTTGCAAGTGGGGTATTCTTCCTACAGACGGTAGGGGCGGGCGAGAGAGTCTTCATTCGTCATGTAATGAGTCATTTAACCATATACCGACTTACGAAGATGATTTATTAACATAAAAATGCTGCCTTGTGTCCCTTTAATCGGCAAGAGAGAAATAGAAAGAGAGGCACTTTTCCTGCTTCTGCTCTATCTAATAGAAATAATAACCATTATAACACCAGTCACATTTATAATCTATAGACCTGCACTGTCTATCGTTTATATACTATATTATTGTATTTAATAGAGTTTGATAAAAGGGGTCATCTAATTGCTTCATAACAATTGTTTTATTTTTTGCATAAAGACATAAAGTAATATCAAACTACATTTAATTTGTTGTGTTTCTTTTCTTTAAAATTGTATATCTACTACAATCAGTCACATAGGAAAAAGTAAACTACATTTACACACTGTGAATTGTTTTTTAAATCGCGAATTGTTTTTGAATCGAAAATCGATTTTGAATCGAATCTTGAGCCTAAAAATCGGAATCGAATCGAATCGTGAAATTTTCTGAATCGTGCACCCCTATTAAGTTGCTCTTCCAAGTTTTTTTTCCTATAAATATTTTTCCCATCTTGTCTTAGACTCTAAAGGGCTCATTATAGTTGTGCGTAGGTCCTGCGGCGTAGGTTCCGCGTCGGTTTTCATTTATTCTTTTGCATCTTCGTCCCCGTCGACGTGCAAACACACGCACAGACCGCTGGTAGGCAGTAAACACGCGTGTAGCCACAGTAGCAGCGCCAAAAAGAAGAAGCAGCTTAGCAAGTTAACCCACAAACAAAGAAGAAACAGCGACTTGTTGTGTATAATTTGAGAAGATCAGCAATCATGGAAGTAAATAAACAAAGACTTTTGATGCAGTTTGAGTTAAATCACTCCTCAAATTCTGGTGGACCAATCACAGCACTTGCAGTCCGCGTAGATCTGACACGCTGTTAACATTTTTGCTAGGTGCATGTCAGGCTACGCACAACTATAAATCGGGCTTTAAGAGCAAGATCCTGTTATGTTCTCACATGTTCACCTGGTCCTTATGTTTCAGTTTGGTGCTCTTACTCCTTTGGAGCCTCGTTTGGGAAAGAAACTAATTGAGCCCCTAACCAACCTCATTCACAGGTAAGAACGGAAATAATGAACAAACCTACCAAAAAACTGCAACTGGACAAAGCTATTAGTGTTAAAAAGTAATGTTTGGCTTTCTATCCCCGTCTCAGTACCTCGGCCATGTCGCTTCTTTATGAGTGTGTCAACACGGTTATAGCAGGTCAGTATTACTTGGTGCCCTGACCCGGTATTGCAGTTAAGCGTGCATTTCTCAACAACACTATTGATATCTGTTTCTCATTTTTTGCAACTTAGTACTGATCTCTTTGTCCTCTGGGATGCCCAATCACAGCGCTAGCATACAGGTAGGCCATTGTCACATTATCATAGGGCTGTGCAAAAAAATCGCCTGCGATATTCTCATGCGTGTTTCATCAGTAAAGACGGTTCTGTGATTAGTAGTAAATCGCCATCACCTGCTTTCCGACGGAGCGGCATTTACTACACAGAGCAAAAGTTCACATAGAAGCTAGGCAAAATCGCATAGATTATGGAGTAGATTTTCCTAGATTATGAACGTGATTTTTGCCTAGCTTCTCTGTGAAATACGGTTTTCTGTAGTAAATACTGCTCCATCTGAAAGCAGGTGATGATGATTTACTACTAATCACCGAAATTGCTTTTGTAATGAAACGCGCATGAGAATCGTATTTTTTTTTTTTTTTTGCACAGCCCTACATTATCAGCAAATATGTTGCCCTTTCCACGCCCGTCTGATTTGGAACAAGCTGTTATTAATAATCAAGACAGATTTTGTATGAAGACGCTTGCAAACTTTGCATCCATTATTATGGATATATGCAGATGTTGGCTTGTAACCGGACACTTGAATCAAGGCTGCCCACTTGAGTATTGACAATGTAAGCTGGCGTGGAAAGGTTTTAAATATGGTAATAATGCCTTGTACCTATGTCTCCCTCTCTCGATCTCTCATTTCTTTCTCCCATCCACAGCTCTGTGTCCAGAAACTGCGAATCCTTATTGAAGACTCGGACCAGAACTGTGAGCCTTCTGTCAATGCCTGCAGTGTGTCATTCTCTCATTGTCTGTGTGTTTCTGAGCCCCCTTGCCAACCCAGTAGATGGAGCTTGTGTAGACCTCCATCCTGGATAACTCGAAGCAACCTCAGTTCAACAAAATTGAATTGACAAGAGAAATTTCCAGACACCATAAAACACTAAGAATTTAATTTAGACCTATGCATTAAGTAAACTGAATTACCTTGCACGATTTCGAGTTATCAGTGTCCATCAGTAGAGTAGCTCTGTAAATCCTGGACTGTCATGTTTTCTTTCTCAAAAACACAGAGTTCCCTGCCAGGGCCATTTTATGTTTAGATCCAGTTTTGGCATTCTGTCAATCCTTGAAAAACCAAACGTTCTTTAAATAGACAGTTCAGTTCGTACAGTTTGTTTTGGCATCATAAAGCCAGACAGCAACTCCAAATATGTTTGATCTATTTTTAATATCATGACTATCTAAAAGATGAATTGTACTGTATTGAATTTAAGACTTATCGTTAATGAATAACAAAACTTTAAAGAATTTAGGAGGAGTAAAGCAAAACTGCAGTCCTTTTTTGGGGGTATGTTTTTGTGAGTGTGTATGTTTTTATTGGTGTGTGTGGGTGTTGTCTTGTGTTTTTGTGTTTTCCCATTTTCTTGTGTTTTTGTTCTCTATGTCTTTATTTGCTGTAGACACATTGTGCTCTATTGTTCATGTTTCAATTATTGTATTTAGATGATATTAGCTATTCATTAAGTCAAAATTGTAGAACCTGAGTTCATATTACATTAGAAGTTTATTTTTCCATATAGCTGTTTGAAGTTGCAGTCGTTGATTACAAATTTTTTCTTTAATATAAAGAATCAATGAAAACATTAACTGGTGGAATAGCAGTAAAACTACAACATTACTCGCAAGTTAGCGAGCATTCTCTTTGAAACTTCCTTTAATTGCAAGAGTCACTTAGGCACTGTGGTGTGTTGCAGTGAAGTACTTGGGTCTGTTGGCCATGTCCAAGATCCTGAAGACGCACCCAAAATCTGTGCAGTCACACAAGGACCTTATCCTGCAATGTCTGGATGATAAAGATGAGTCCATACGTCTGAGAGCTCTGGATCTTCTCTACGGCATGGTGCGTAAAATTCAGCATCTGCACATTTAATGTCTCTCTACAGGTGGTAACACACCAGCGTGTCCTAAAATTCGCCCAGCTACATCTCCAGAGGCAGCCAATTTTTCCATTAATACTTGACCCAAATTGATACTTGATCCAGATCCATATTTGACCCAAATCCATATTTGATCCAGATCGGTGTTGATAGAATTTTGTACTTGATCTAAATCCATACTTGACATTGCGTTGTCCTACTTGTGACACAATGTGAGGGTTCTTGATCGGTGTACGACCAGCTTAATATTCAAAATCTTGTTGTTTTGATCTTAAATGTGATGACTTTGTAAATGTGCACCACTAGGTATCGAAGAAGAACTTGATGGAGATTGTGAAGAAACTCATGCTTCACGTGGACAAAGCAGAAGGCACCACTTACCGAGACGAACTGCTTACCAAGATCATCGACATCTGCAGCCAGAGCAACTACCAGTACATCACTAACTTTGAGTGGTAAGACCAAAGAAACCTTGAAGGAGACATCTAGATGTATACAGCTTTGCCACTTGATTGTTGTTGTATGACTGTAGCAATGATGAGCTGCTTTGTCGCAGCTGGGGTTATGTGGTGTAGCGTTCTGGGATGATAACAATACGGGTGTTATTTTTGAACTTTCTAGTTCTGACTTTCAGGTTCCTGTTTACATTTATGACCTTGTCTGTGAAATGCAGGCTTAGGTGTCATGATCTAATTATGAGATTAGGAGCATCTTTCCAAATTTACTCACTCATTTGTCTTTGATTCTAATCTTTCCATTGGCTTTTCTCTGTCAATATCTATAAAGTAGTGTGCCCCAAAGCATTGACACCCAAAACACCCAAGTCATTATAGATCAGTCCAATTAACAACTGTGTGTTTGCCCTTCAGGTACATCAGTATTCTGGTGGAGTTGACTCGTCTGGAGGGCACCAGGCACGGACACCTGATCGCCTCGCAGATGCTGGACGTCGCCATCCGTGTCAAAGCCATCCGAGGCTTTGCCGTGGCTCAAATGGCCACTCTGCTGGACAACGCACACCTGCTGACCGGCAACACGCAGAGAAATGGCATTTGTGAGGTGCTGTACGCTGCCGCATGGATTTGTGGAGAGTTCTCAGAGTAAGTTATGATATATAAGGGTTGTAGGTATGAATTAGTGATGCACCGAAATGAAAATTCTTGGCCGAAACCGAAAAAAGGAAGCCAAGGCCGAAAAACCGAAACACCGAAATAAATTATTATGCCAATTATTAGTACAATTGCATTTATGGCCATCACTGTGTACTAACTTTACTAGGGGTGTGTGACGAATAAAAAAAACTCACAGTTCGGATCACATTACAGTTTTTGAGGCACAGATCAGATTATTTTTCGGATCAGCAAAAAGTAGGTGGGAAAAATCTAATAAACAATAAAGAAATTGCTAACATTTATAAAAGAGAACAAAGTTGTACATTAATAAGGTCTGAAATTAGCATTAGGTACAGAAATCAAATTAAATGAATCATAACACAATCAATTAAATATATAATTATTTTTTAGAGCTATTTGTATCTTTGTCATGGGTTGTTTGATTAACATTAATGACACAGATTTAAGTAGGTTAATCTGACTGTAATCTATACATACACTTAAGACATAAACAAATGTTTTTATTAGAAAAAGAATACTGTGGAGAGAATTTTGTTTATATGTGCCCTGTCAATAACAGCGAGATTTTATGTTTGCTTGTTTTTTTTAAACGCATTTTTCTCTCTTATGTGCACTACCGAGGGCACCTAAACGCATGCACATACAGAGACCGAGGGTGAATCCCAAACAGCGCAACAGTCGCTCCACATAAAAACGTTACGTTGTGTTTCATTGCTTTATTCGCCAAATGTATGTTAATGGATTACAGTATGAGACACATTAGCGTGACTCTCTCTAAAGTTTACACATCAAGACATGCTTAATCTTTGCAGACGCGTGCAAACAGCTCGACCGTGAGTGAAACCTGCTTGAGCACGAAGGGGAGGGGTGGGAGACGACTGATCACCGTGAGTGAAACCCAAGCGCTAGCGCACAGATGGGAGGGGCGCGGTTGACATTCATTTTCGGTTTACATTTTCGGCTGGATTTTTTATTTCGGCCCGAAACCGATAATGCCATTTTCAGCCGAAATTTTCGGCGACCGAAATTTCGGTGCACCCCTAGTATGAATCCCATGTGGCTTATTACATAGATGCCACAATTGTGAACCTTAGTGACACTTGCCCTCATATTCTCCCAGACATTTGGAGGATCCTTTACAGACACTGGAGGCCATGCTGAGGCCCAAAGTGGCCACCTTGCCTGGTCACATCCAGGCGGTGTACGTTCAAAACGCTGCAAAGCTGTTTGCCACCGTGCTGCAGAAACATGAAGGAGAGACTGACAGTCAGGTCACACAGGAGACAAGCCAGCTGCTCATTGAAAGACTGCCACTGTTTGTCCAGAGCGCTAACCTGGAAGTGCAGGAAAGGGTAAGACGCGAACCGGTTGTTTAAAATCATAGTCAGCTGCCCGTCTAGGCAACATATTTTGGCATCAGAGGCACACGTCTGATTCAAAGCCGGTAGATGTTTTAGATTTGTTGTCAAAATTAAAGACAGCATCATATAAGACAATCCTGGAATCCCTTGGGATATGTATGGACGTTAATCCAAGATGACTATAAATATATTCTGTTAGTACTCGAGTTGATTAAAAACATGTGTTTTGTTAGCTTCATAACATACTTCAAGGAAGGATTCAAGGTTGCTGACAACAATAGGGACACAGCTTTAGTCATAATGAAATAACAGTATCATGTGGAAGCAAAGCAGCACTAACTGTGATGTTCCCCTGCAGGCGTCCTGCATACTGCAGCTGGTGAAGTACATTCAGAAACTTCAGCAGAAGAACGTTGAGGTGGCAGAGGAAGTGACGGCTCTCTTCGCTGGAGAACTCAACCCTGTGGCCCCCAAGGCCCAGAAGAAAGTGCCTGTACCAGAAGGGTAAATATGTTTTTCCATTTATATCAATATTATTTCAACATCTTTAATTATGGATGCACGATCTTGATTTTTCATGGCCGTTTTTATACCGATTTTCTTAACAAGCAAATTGGCCGATTCCGATCCGATTTCCGTTTTTTTTTTTCTTATCAAGCAACAAACAAGAAAGAATGAAAGTATACATAAACAATATGTTTATTTGGTATTTAACAGGCTAAACTTGGTTTGGCTATTGAAAACAATAACTGTAACCATCTAAAATTAACAGCAGTAACTGTACAGTAGGCTATGTTCAATACAAACATAAGTGGTTAAATGAGACCATGACATGGATGGTTGAGTGAGGGTCGAAGGTCTTGCCTGTTTTGCATTATCAACAGACTTTTGATACTTATTGTGTTCTATCAGGTGATGAACTTAAATGTCTGACCAAGTTTGTTGTGGCGAATGCAGGGCTCTCAGGTTTTATTTAAAAGTTTGGAGTGAGATAACATCTGTTAGGGGAGAGGCACCTCTGCCCCACCAAATTCTCAAGTTTTTGCTAGCAGTTCAATGTTACCTATTATTCATAACTGACCAGCACAAATATAAATTATAACAATTGGAAAGTTTGATAAAAGATAGACAAATTTATCAAAATTAAATAAATTGCTCTACAAATTAAAAATACAAATGTATCATAATTAAAGTGAAATCTGTATTATACACAGTAGGATTGCAGCACTTGCCATCATCGTGTATTTTAAGCTGTGTTTAAGAGAGAGATAAGGTTACATGTTTAGTACTACATGGCAATAATAATGAAATACATCTCTGGTACTTTCATTAATTTCTGGAAGCCTCTACGTTAGTTTCAGGTAAGCTAAAGCTTCTGATTGCAAAGCAGTTGGAAAGTTTTTAAATAAATCAAGCATAATTTAACCCGTATTTGGCTATATTCAAGAAACCTGCATTATTTACAGCATTTATTGGATCTTGCTCTTCTAACTTCTAACGAGAAAAACTCGAGACAGCTAAACTCGACAGATAACTTCCCTGCGCCTTGTCCATTAATTGTATATAGCAGGAAAAGTTATCAGTCTCTTAGAAATACAAGGTGTGAGTGTGTAAACTGACTGAAATGGGTGTATCTCACAGTGAATGCGTGAAACTTGAGAGCCCTGCGAATGTACTGTTGTTTCTCCGCGATTAACTTTGTCCTTTACAGACATTGCAGCTTGCAATCTTAATGTCCTGTGCACAGGTTTCGAAATGCTTTTACACAAAAGACATGTTTGCGAATGATAAAAATGTAGTCTGTGCATGTGGGTGCATTTCCGGAAAAATCGGCCGAAAAAATACAAAAAATTGCCGGTTGCCGATCACGCAAAAACTGGCCGGTTCCGATCTCTGTCCGGTCAACCGGTGCATCCCTATCTTTAATGTCTGTAATAGGTTTAGTAAAGATTTTTACTAGATGTCATAACAACTTTGGTTTTTACTTCAGTCTGGACCTGGATGCCTGGATCAATGAGCCTCCATCAGAGAGCGAGTCTGAGGATGAGAAGCCCAAAGCTGTGTTTGCTAAAGAGGAGCCCAAACATTCCAGATCAAAACACACTGAAGTGGATGAAAAGGAGTTGGCCAGGGTGTGTAGGACTAGCACACCTACACACGACTCACTTAAGACTTTCAAATCTTGTTTTACCCACAATGCTTTGCCTACACCATCTAATATGCTACTATGCTATCTTTTCAAAAATAGAGGAGGGAAGCCCGGAAGCAGGAACAGGCCAACAACCCGTTCTACATCAAAGCCTCACCATCATCTCAGAAGGTACAATGTCATAGATTTCTGTAATCATGTAGACCATATGTAGAACTGACTTGAAGGCCTGAATGCAAAGTGTTTGTATTAAATGCATTCGGTTGTTTGAAGCGTGCCCATGTATCCTCATTTGCAGGGGTTCGATGCACCCGGTGTAGAGCACATTCCAGTAGTGCAGATCGACCTTAGCGTGCCTCTCAAAGTGCCAGGTGAGATGAACTTAAGTAAATAAAGGCCAACATGTAACCACCATATGTGCACAGTCACATTTGCTTGATTAAAGACGTCCTTTCGTCTTGTTTCTTCACTGGCTCCATCTACCCAGGGATGCCCATGTCAGACCAGTATGTGAAGCTGGAGGAGGAACGCCGGCAGAAGCAGAAAGCAGATAAGAAGAAGAAAGAGAAGAAGAAAAAGAGAGAGAAGCGAGGAAAGGGGAGAAAGGGAGATTCAGGCCCAGAGAGTGAAGAAGACATCACACCTGCTCACCACGTGGATATAGTCACAGAGGAAATGCCAGAGGTGTGCTACACTTACCGTTTCCAGTTATAGACATCAGACAGTTTTACGTTATCATGCAACAAAAATCACACACATTGTACATCTATTTTCCCAGAATGCCTTACCTAGTGACGATGATGACAAAGATCCCAATGACCCTCACAAGGCTCTGGACATCGATTTAGACAAGTACGTATACAACATCTTACTTTATACATCTGCTGTCTGCCATGTGTCCATTTACTGTTTATCTTGATTATTTATGTAAATGCATTCAAGTTCACAAGGAGTTTAAGTTCTTTTACCAGTAAGCAACGCCCTAGAAACCACATAGCAACACCCAAGAGCCCTAAGAGTTTAGCATAGCGGAGGCAAACACCATTCACATTCTCTTCAGGAAATTTAAAATCTTTTGGGATGCACAATCTCTGGCTTCCAAACTATGAGGAACGTTCTTGAAGTTCTCCTGTATCTTATTCTTACTCACACGCACCCTGCCTTCTTCTGTCTGTTTCCATCTCTCTTTCTCTCATGCACCCACGCATCTCCATTCTCCTGAAAGTTTGCTATCTGGTGCTGGCTCAAGGTGAGTACTTAACCTGGTCACACGACCGAACCAGCTTTCCAACTCCCGATGCCTCTCTTCACCTTGCAATTGCAGCGCGTCATCAGAGAAGATGTTCCTACGTATACATAAGGCATTATAGATGAGCTTACCTGCCACTTTAGTCTTGGCTTTAGAAGTATTGTCTTGCATTGCTTTCACTTGGTGCTGTTTGCTCTTTCCAAATACTCAAAGTACTAGGGGTGTGCAAATAAATCGATTCACATTTGAATCGCGATTCAAGCTTTGCCGATTCAGAATCGATTCATAGAATTCCAAAAATCGATTCATACATATTTTTTTGTAATGCCGTGTTACTATTGTCCTGAAATGAGTTTATCTCAGTATTCCCATAGATGCCGTTGCTGCGTCGTATTCACTCTGCTGCCTGCAAACTCTTGTCACAGTGTTTCCCACACAATGACTTTACTTGGGCGCGCTGCCCAGTTATATTAACAAGTGCCTAAGTATATCTGGTATCAAATTTTGTCTTTTTTGTTTTTCTGTGATGATGACACTCTTTAATAATGACATTTTGTGTGCGACATGATGAGTTCGGTGTGCGTTCACGTGCTCTCTGTTTCTCAATGAATTATGCGACTGCGACGCGAACAAGCTCGTGTCACATTGTATCCTTCATGTTTCTGAACTTGAGCAGAGTTTTAACATTAGAGGAGTTCACGGAGCACTCGCGGACCGTATGGTTCCGGGTTTGTATTTGAAATGGTCAGTCGGGTCCTGGTCAATCATAGTTCAATTACTTTGGGTCCCAAGTCTGATTAATATTGTGTGTAAAACCCGAGTCGAACGGAGAATGGCCGTGAGCGCTACCGCGCTAAAGCTCGCGTGCAGTTTCAGCGTGCCGACGGTTTCTATGGCGATTAAAAACTGGCTCTTTTCTATTATTATTAATAAACTATATCTTTTCTAAAATCTATTGCACTGACCGAGCAAAGCTCAAGCTGACTCAAGATTTACAAAATGCAAAGCTGTAATGTAAAGTCCCCTGTCACTGGGACAGCAAGTAGACTTTTGAATCTGAAATAATGAGTGGATTTAGCTTTTTTTTAATCGGCAAGAGAGAGAAATAGAAAGAGAGGGACTTTTCCTGCTTCTGCTCTATCTAATAGAAATAATAACCATTATAACACCAGTCACATTTATAATCTATAGACCTGCACTGTCTATCATTAATATACTATTGTATTTAATAGAGTTTGATAAAAGGGGTCATCTAATTGCTTCATAACAGTTGTTTTTTTTTTGCATAAAGACATAAAGTAATATCAAATTACATTTAATTTGTTGTGTTTCTTTTCTTTAAAATTGTATATCTACTACAATCAGTCACATAGGAAAAAGTAAACTACTACATTTACACACTGTGAATCGTTTTTTTAAATTGCGAATCGGTTTTGAATCGAAAATCGATTTTGAATCGAATCTTGAGCCTAAAAATCGGAATCGAATCGAATCGTGAAATTTTCTGAATCGTGCACCCCTACAAAGTACGCAGATTACGATTTTTTGTTGCCTCTGATTCAGCTTTTACTGTATAAGAGCTTGTCTGTAAAGTTGGCCCGTTTTCTGCTATCAGGTCTCTTCGCATCAAGCCTGTAAAAATATGACTCGTATGCCTAATTTTGTATCATCTAGTAGGATCAGACTTGTTGCGAACACACCTCAGTTTTGACCCGTTCTATAAGTAGACGCCTTTCCCAGCTCCCATGCGAACATCCGCTGGTTCACTCTCTCTCCCTATCCATCTGTCCAATCGATCACTTTAATTGTCTTACCAGGCCCCTTGCAGACAGCGACAAGCTTCCGGTCAGGACCCACCGTCCTGAGGTGCTTCAGAGCCCCACAGAGGACAGAGACCGTGAAGAGGTTACACAAGAGGCCAAGAAGAAGAGCGGTAAGGAGAAGAAAGAGAAGAAGAAGGATAAGGAGAAGGACAGGAAGGTGAGATGTTTGTCAAAAGAAAGTCTTTAGGATTCTACAGGAGAAAGGGAATGAATCTAAAAAAAAATTCTGTAGCATTGATGCTGATGTTTTTCTATTAGAGGAGCAAAGAGGAAAAGAAGAAAAAGAAGAAACACAAAGAAGTGGAGGAGGAGCTCATGGAATCTCAGCAAGAAGAGGCAATCCAATCAGAGGAAATCAAAGAAGTGGCAGCCCTGCCCACATCAACATCTGTAGAGGTGTGATCTTGATTTAAGGCTTTGTTTTTTGTTGCGTTTGGTAGTACTGTGTTGCAAAATCTTCTTATTTGCTTCCCTTCACAAACAGTAGGCGGTTGAGTGGCTTTGTTATTTATTTGTGCAGTATTCCATCACCATGTTAAAATGACACATTGAATGCACTTAGATTTGAGTTTGGCCGACATTTTTATCCGAAACAGCTCTGTGACATTTTTTTCGAAAACATACAAATTTAAGTTATTTACACAATTTTCCACCCAGTTTTATCCTCGGATTTAAAAAGTCTGAAGGCTCGGCCTCGCTTGGTGTCCTGCCCACTTCTACTATGATTGACAGCCTATATGCTGCGGCTAATACAGTAGTTTCAATAACGGTCTTTTAACAAGTTGTGTCATGTCGCAGACACCCAAAGAATCTCACAGACACAACCATACAAGTTTTTACCACTAAAGGAAGCATATTTATATTAGTGGTCGATATGGGTTTTTTATGGCTAATGACGATACAGATATTAATAACACAAATGTAATAACTGCAAATCAGAGACAAACTGAAAATTGGTAAAACTAAATAAACATTTCTTATGCATAATATTTTCCCTTGAAAAATATTTACAACACATATGTATTGTGGATTCGAAACCTCACGACACTTCATGTCATTTTAATGCTGTGTTTACACCAACCGTGTTTAGGCGTCAAAATCTACCGAGCCTAGTTTGCCGCTTGAACAGTTTGAATGCATTTTCTACTTCGCTCTTGAAACGCGAATGCATTCAAACTGTTCAAGCGGCAAACTAGGCGCAAGCATTTTATGTGCGTCAGAGGCAAAATCCGCTTCTTGTGGGAGGGGCAAGTGCTATGCGGTTGTCTGTTTGCAGGATGGCTGATGTTGATTGTGCATTTAGCGAGAGAGTTACCGGTTTGTATTTAGTCACCTTACTATAGGGGGAAAATAAACAGCGCGGGTCGATAAACGTCACGTGACTCAAAAGTGAAATGTATATTTACAACTTACCAGGTTGCCCAATGTCCTCACTGACACTCTTCCAAGCGAGGTCCTTTTTATTCCTGTCTCTATAGAAATAAGAACTTGTGTCGTATAGCTCCGGGTCACTGCTCACGGACAATATCAAGCCTTCATGCTGCAAGCAAGCTCCTGATTGGTTAACGTGGTGCGAAAATCCGCCAAAGTTCAAATTTTTCAACTCCGCCGTCAGCCGCAAATTTGCGTAAAACGCGTCTTCACATTGACTTAACACTGAAATCACTTGCGCTTGCTGCTCTACCACGGCTGGTGTAAACGCAGCATTAGAAGTAAATACCGTATTTTCCGGACTATAGGTCGCACTTTTTCATAGTTTGGCTGGTCCTGCGACTTATAAGTCACACCTGACTATATGTCAAAATTAATTCATACTGACTAACATGAACCAAAAGAAAACAATACCGTCTACAGCCACAAGAGGGCGCTATATGTTGCTCCTGTAGCCTTTCCCTGAAAATAACTGTTAACTAAAACATTAACTTAAAGACAATGGAAAAAGACTTAACGAACAAAATGCCCCCCAAAAGAATAATAATTTTCGAAATAAATGCGACTTATAGTCCAGTGCGACTTATATGTTTTTTCCACTTCATGCCGATTTTTTGACTGATGCAACTTATACTCCGGAGCGACTTAAAGTCTGGAAAATACAGTACTAATATATCATTTAACTCTCTATCAGACTTTGGCTTTACATTTGAGTGTCTTTTTATTACAAACAACAATTTTAGGGAACAAAATTGTTTACTGGCCGATGGCGATAATAAAAAAAGCCAAATATCGGCTGATATATTGTCCACTGCGATATATCGGTCTATTACTAATTTATATGTACAAATGCCTACAAACAGGTGTATATAGATATTCTTGTAGCGCAATTGGTAGAGCTTTGCATTAGCAGGGCAAAAGTTGTAGGTTCGATTCCCAAGTGCACACATACTTGAATTTACTGTAAGTTGCTTTGGATAAAAGTGTCTGCCAAATGCATAAATGTCAATTGATATGATCAAATTTATTTATACATTTCAGCATTTGTAATTCAAAATATTTAAAACAGACATGGTGATTGAATATTTTTTTCATTTTTGCTTTTGCTGAGTTGAAAACCCTATTATTGGGCTTATGTTTAAGCTTTACAGGACTGGACTCATTTCCCCATCCTGTTCTGTTTTAGGCCTCCGATCTGGATTTCTGGCTCTCTAGTGCTCCTGTTCCCCACGTTGCCCAGGTCCGGTCCCACATGCCCTCCCTTTTTGTTTTTTGCTCTCTGTTTGCCCTCTGGTCATTCTCATTTAACTGTTGTGTTTAATGATGGTCTGTTCCTGTGTTCCTCCGGGCTCTCTATGTGCCTCACATGCCAGTTTCTTTGTGGCTCACGTGTCTTTTCACTGGTTTTCACAGGTCTCGCACATTTTGTCTTGTTTTGTTTGCCTGTTTTCATTTGGTATGCATGCGTGCACGTACGCAGGTATAAATAACTGATGTGCCAACAACTTTGTCTTTTGAATGATCACACCTTTGAAACCACTCGTATCTGTGCCATCATAAACAGCAAGGAATTTATTGACAGTTCCTGTGATTCCAGTCAAACTCACAAAACAACCTTCTGCCACATGAACCAAATGTACG
Organism: Paramisgurnus dabryanus; assembly: GCF_030506205.2. Taxonomy (NCBI): domain Eukaryota; kingdom Metazoa; phylum Chordata; class Actinopteri; order Cypriniformes; family Cobitidae; genus Paramisgurnus; species Paramisgurnus dabryanus. Next base: position 16,160,432 of record NC_133360.1, on the reverse strand, counting down.
TCAACTGAGAGAGAAAAGACCTTACTGACTTTATTACCGTTCAAAACTTGTATTTATTCCTTAGTATTATCAAACTTACATTTTGTGTTTTTCTTTCTATATAATTCATCACTGCATACTTTTCTTCTCAAATATAAATATCTTTTTCCGCCTCTAAAAACAACCTACATTTTTGGTGATGTCATCAAGGCCGTGTGGGCGGGGGTAATTGTTACCTTTTATAGCTTTTTTTTCACAAAGTGATGATCCAACATTAAAGGGGACAGAGAATGAAAAAACATTTTTACCTTGTCTTTGTTGAATAATGGTAGTCTACCCACATTCACAAACATACAAAAAGTGCTAGACATGCTAAACATCTTAGTCTCATAGAAATTCCTCTTTTAGAAATGTCAGCCAGAAAACGGCCCAATCTGAAAAACTGATGCTTATGACATCACAGGCATCTAACTGCCCCTCCACTTTAAAATAATTGGCTACGTTTTTTGAGTGGCAGCAAAGTCAGCCAATCAGTAATGAGATTGCAAGTTAAGCCAGTAGGGGGAGCCAAATAGGTGTAAAACCACTTGTTTAAAATCCCCCACCCTATGCTATCTGAGAGAGGTTTTTAGGAAGCTTCTAAGGCATTACAGACCCCCCCAAAAAATGTTTTGTCTACATGTCACATCACAGAACAAGAATAAATACTCTGTTCAATCATTCTATGTCACCTTTAAATCAACTTGATCAGAATTGTTTTTTTTTCCTTTTATTATTAATCACATTGGTAATCCTGCATGCTTCATAGTGTAGCCGGTCGTTATTCAGTCTATGTGGAAGGTGTTTAAAAGAAGAAACATCATCTTGTCTGCCTGTGTGTATTAATAAATGGTTTGTTTACAGGATGTGACAGCTCCCACCTCAGTCACTACTTTAGAGACAAGCTCTGCAGCCGCTGTAGAGTCTGAACCAGATGAGCGCAAAGACACAGAACCAGAGGACACGGTGGGTCCTACTGATCTGTGCTGTGTTTATTGTACAGGCCATTTTTGTTAGTCATTAACACATTGACATTCATTAATTTACAACTTTGTGGTGTTCATTATATTTTATGCTCTAGTTACAATGTTTTGATCATTTACCTGTTCTTTTTTCTAATAAAAGTAGGAAATGGTGTATTAGTTTTTGCATTCTATTGAACTGTCCATCTGTTTATTATCTGTTCAGAAATCCTCCAAACACAAGAAGAAAAAGCAGAAGAAAGAAAAAGAGGAGAAAGAGAAGAAGAAAAAGAAGCGACATCACCACCACCATCATCATCACGGTGATGGAGGAGAAGATTCAGTGCAGAACGGCACTGTGGAGGAGGAGGAGCCTCTCCCGGTAAATTTCTAAACAGCCAGTCACAGCCCTGTTCTGTCAAACAAACCAATAGGCTTTATGCCCAGCTGCCCTACTTCCTGAACTTCAGCCAGCTCCTTGTTTCCTGTCTCCCATTATTGGACAAACTGATTAATCCAGGTGTGTCTGATTATTGTTGTTGTGACTACTGAGGTCAGGCATACCTGACTACTGAGGTTTATCCAATAATGGCAGACAGGAAACAAGGAGCGTTTAATATTTACGATTCGCGATCGGTTGGCTCTGACGTTCAGAAATCCTGATGTGGGGGGAACCCGAGGACAAACGCGCGCACACTCGAGATTATCACGTGAAACGAAACAATATCCAGTCATAAAGCGAGATGATGAGAGCGGAAGCAGTCATGGCACAGCCAGGGCTGTGACGGTCATTATATAACCGTGAGACCGACGGTTATAGTTGAACACCGTCATTAGAACTCTATAACCGGCAAAACCGTGTTATTAAAATATTTAAAAAAACATTTTTATCATAAAGAATTTTTAAATACTATTTAAAACAATTGTTAACAGTCTGTGTTATACGCCCCACCATGTTCTCACGCAGTGAAAAATACAGAGCGGAGCAGACACTGACAACACGCTGACATACAGGACAGACCAGGTTACTTTTCGGTTACTTTTGAGATTAAACATATTAAACAAAGTCTCACCTTTCAAATCATCTCTTCCTTCTAGTTAATTCATAGCATCAAATAAACATGAATGACCATAAGAAGGATGTTCTTTTAACCGCGGAAAGGCGTCAGTACACTCCTCTTTTCAAGTTCAAATCCTCCCATTCTAATCTACTAACTCTCCAAGCACATTCACTGCTTGTCTTGCTGTTAATTTTAAATAAACGTAGAGTAAGTAGCTAATCAGTGTCTTGATTATTCAAACGCTGGTTTACTTCGCAAGTGTGAGCACTGAACAGCGCGTACTGTATGTGGAGAGCGTTTGCCGCGCGTGGCCATTGTCGGCTGCGTTTGCAGCGCATACTGTGCAGTTTAATAACAGTATAAAAATCTCAAGTTCATATTACTTTACTTTACATGCATTTATGAGCAAAACCTCTTCAATACGCTTTTTAACCCACATTCTGGTCCATGTAATGACAGATATAGACTAGAGATCGACCGATATATCTGTTTTCCGATATTTTCCCCGATATTTGAGCATTTTCCGATGATCGGATATCGGTTTTGTAATATCGGATTGACCGATAAACGAGAGAATTGCGTGCTGAACGCATCTGAGGAGAGGACCTCACAGCAGCAGCAACGTGCACAGCAAATATGAAGGCGACGCGACTTCATTAAAAGGTCTTTGAGTATACTTACTTTGCATATGAGGCATTTATAACACATCTTATTGTGCATTAATGTATGTTATGTTAAATAAGTTGATTTATTAAAAGCAATGTGTGTGTGCAGCTTGTCCAAGAATAAAGACGAACTCACAGAGTCACGCTGATCCATCAAATCCGGTCCCAATAACGACGTAGCTTTGCATGAATAAAACAACCATGAGTTAATGCTTTGTGGAATTAAAAACGCTAAATTAAATTAGTTTTTATGGTATTTATGCTTATCATTAGCATCGTAAAATCACGTTCATATTGCTGTTCACTTAAGTTACCGGGGTTGAAGGCTGAAGCATAGCCATCACATGTAGCTAACTTTTAACAAGATTTACCATATTAACATTTGCCAGATAAACATTATTTTGCTAAAATATCTAAATAAATGTCTGTGGATATTAATTAATTATTTATTACCTCCGCAAGCGGTCACAGTTTGATAAAGTTAATGCATGAGTAAATGCATAGATAAACAGCGCTGTCAACAGCCATTTCATAAGCTATAACAACAAAATATTCATTATTCTGACATCAAATGACATTACCAGTTAAGAAATTAAATGATATATGAGCCGTTTTGTTTGCTACTTTCCTGAATGAAGTATTCCAGTCAGTGATAATATTTGTAAAATCTCTTTGCTAACTATTGGTTGGATTGCTGAAGGCTACAGGTTGCTGGTCAAGACAAAGATATTATATCCCAAAAAAGGCACTTAATCCACCTGTTTTACTCTATAAACTATGTACAACATGCAGCCAACTCCGCTATACGTTCTCTCTCCCGCTCCGTTACCTGGCAACCGCAAGCGCAAACTTTGGATCAGTCCATTTCTGACGAAATGGTAGGGGTGTTTGGAATGGTCCATGTATTGGGAATATAGTTTCTACATTATTCATTAAATTAATATTATTATTCACTCTTTCAGACCCCTCTATTTATTACTTTGTATGCAAAGAGGGAGTGGTTATGATGATTATTATTATTATAAGGGTTTGTTCAGTTCAGTAGTGTTGTTGTAATTATGTCAAAATCAGAAGTATAACAGTAAATAAAAATCGGTTCAGCATATCGGTTATCGGCACATAAGCATCCAAATATTTGTTATTGGTATCGGTTTAAAAAAATGAGTATCGGTCGATCTCTAATATAGACACAATTAAATCTGTTTCTCTGAAGATTATCAAAATAGATGAGAGAGGATTCATTTATGCTGAGCAGAGAGTGACAGCGCAGTCTTCTGTCAACAGTGTGTTTTTAAATATTTCATTGCTTTCTGTTAAATTGCTTAAAGTCATTACTGTTAAAAACACACTTGGCATCACATTCATGATTTTATGGTAAAATGACACTTTCGCGTCAATCCACAAGCATTTAAACGAGCAAAACGCCCCCCACAGACGGTTATGTTACGAACCGTCACATTTGACTCACGTCATAACCGTCATCACCAATTCTGAAACCGGCACAGCACAAAGTTAAGTTGATGTGGACGGCAGAGATGGACCGTGTTCCCGCTGTCTCCACGACTTCACGCAAACCCTTTTCTTTTTGTTCCTTGAATTTTCTGTGAAAATCATTTGTCCGCCATGCTTATTCTGAAGTCTCGTGAGATTTTGCGAGATTTTCTGTGTTCACAGTCGAGGCTCTGTTTGTGTATGGTGTGCTGTCTTTGACACATCATGACACACCACACACAATAGGAGCCAAACGGTTAATTCTAGGATTTTTTATTCTCATGTTTGTGGTCTATCACATTTTGAAAATCTTATAAGATGTAAAAAATCTTGTGGTGTGTACCCAGTACCCACCAATATACTCCGGAGCAACTTATAGTCGAGAAAATAAGGTAAAAAATTATTTGTTAGTTCAACTTAAAAAAGTAAGTTACTTTGTTGCCTTAAAATTTTGAGTTGATTTGACTTAAAAATATTAGTTGACTCAAATTTTTTTTAAATATTGTCTCAACTAATTTTTTTTTTATTATTTAAAGAGACCTGGTAACTTACATTTTAAGTTGAATCAACTTTTTTACAGTGTATTGTATTCTTGTAATATTTTCCGCAGCGTTTAAGTTTGCTAAGTATCTGCGATTTTTGTGTTGAGATAACGCTAGCACATTTTTTTCTGAATCGATCATAAAGCGCAGCGTGTACTTTGCCAAACAATCTCATCTTAGCATGGATAGTATGGAGCTCCCTGATCTCTGCTTCATTCTCTGCGTCAATAATGTTGATCTGTATATAAAACCCCCGGTCAAAGAGTTGCACGATAAATATGTCATTGGGACGACAGATGTGTCACTACAACACACCCCTTATGATATCGTTCCTGCTTTTTCTTCACACTGGGCGCGTTCCGGGACTGATCCCAACAATTTTACTAGGTCCTCATTACGGGATCGATCCCAGGACGTGTTTGTGTTCAAACAGAAGGCACTGTGGCAATTCTGTGGCAATTTTCTAGGAACAACTCTGTGTAAAAGTGGTTTTAAAAGCATTACTGACCAGTCCTACCTTGCAACTGTTTTGTCCACCAGATTATCAAACAATAATAAGACAATCAGGGAAAACGTTGTGGCCGAGACATTTATAATTCTATCATATCTGGTTTTCCATTGCTGTTTATATTAAACTTTTAAAAATGAGGTTGTCTTGTACTTATTAAACTCTGTCTTGTTTCAGCCCATGTCAAACTACTCTCTGCTGGCCGAGAACTCCTACATCAAGATGGTAAGTGTGATTTATACACACACAAGTTGGGTGTTTATCTCCTGTACTTAGGCTCTAATTGAGACTTTGCAATGCTGAAACATGGATGTTGATTGGTGTATTCAGCTCGCTTATTGATTTAAGTGATCATTTTTTGAATGAGTTATTGCTCTCTTATTTGTGTCTGCATGTGTGTATTAAGATGAAGGAAGATGCTGATCAGGTAACCATTGCAATATTGCTATTAAGTTGCTGTGATGTACACTTTAGTCGGAGTAAATGCCATTATTTAATTTGACACAGACGAAAGCAGGTCTTTGAGCTCTGGTTAGTATGTCACACATAATATTGTCTACAGTGGGGAAAATACTTCAGAAAACAACAGCTGTGAAAACTAGGCTGGCCTAAAGAGACTCAACAATAAGGAGGGTGTGTTTTTTGTATTTGTTAATGGTGGTGCTAGTGATAATATTAGCAGGGCATGTACAAATAATGCAGAAAAAAATAGTTGAAGCCTTCTTAGATGTCTGTGGCACAGTCTTTGGTGCATGAATGTCATTTTAAATATGGCATCTACTTTAACTAAACTGTGATTGCTGTACGTCTGAGAAGATCTGTTTGCCTTTGAGCTCTTTGTTAGATGTAAAGTGAGATGCGTTGTTTCTGACCACCCGATTTTCTGACTCTTTGTAATGCATTTTGCCAATTTCCTCTGGTGTTTCTAGAGCTGGTGTCGATGTGATCTGCACGCTTTGGTATCCTTAATCATTTCTGTCTGCTAATTTGTTTTCCTCACCTGCAGGTGTACGATATCCAGGGAAACCACCAGGACGAGAGTCAAGTTGTGGTGTCGGTCATCTTCGAGAACAAATGCGACAGCTTCCTCAAGTCCATGGAGTTCAACGTGCTGGATTCCCTCAACTCTAAACTGCAACGGCCTGAGGGAGCCGGACCCCACGACGGCCTTACCGTCCCCTTTCAACTGCCACCAGGTCAGAAACACATCAGAAACAAATTTGACCTTCTGAGTGGATTTTTTCAGGTTTTGGTTTGATTTAAATGAATGGTTCCTGATATGCGTGATTTTTTTTTCCAGGGGTGTCAAATGAGGCGCGATTCGTTTTCACAGTGCAGAGTATCGTCATGCCCCAGAAGTTAAAGGGAACACTCACCTTTATAGTTAAGGTTCGAATGTCGCACACAAACACATGAATTTCTAAGGTGTGCAGAACTGTTGATCTGATTGATGTTTTCTGGTTTAGACGGATGACTCCTCCACTCACGAGAAACTGGACTTCAAACTGCACTTTACATGCACATCATACTTGATCACAACTCCATGCTACAGGTGAGGCCATGCAAGCTGACAGTTACTGTTTAGCAATGACAAAATATCTGTTTACAACCATGGCTATCAAAAGATTTGAAAAGAAAGGTTTGGCCAACATGTAAATCCGCCTTAGGAAAAAAACAGTCCTTCACAATCCTGGGCAAACTGGCATGAAGGTCTGCCATCACTCTGCTATGAAAATTCCCCCTTTTTGCCACCCAATCAATTCTCTTTCAGAAATATCTCACATTCTGGGCTACAATGTGGGACTTTTAGCATCATTTTTAAATTGCAGCCAACAGCTCACCCCTCCAAAACACGCTTTGTAGAGCAGTTTGCCTGTTTAGGGCTACTGTAGAAACATGAATGTGACTTTCATGTAAGGAGACCAGCGGTGTATGTAAATAAAAACTGCTTATTTTGGTAATAAAAACAATAAAGTTTATTATGTAAGGTCTTTATACACCACTGATAAAATAGTTATGTATATTATATCTCAAAGTCCCACTTTGCACCTTTAACCCTAGGTTTGACCCATGGAGTATGGGTGATGGCAGAAAAATCCATTAGCTTCACTTTTATTGGTAACAGATTTTATTTGATTCTGGTATCTGATACAGCATACATGACTTTTGTTTGTCAGTGATGCATACGCTAAGCTTTTGGAGTCTGGCGACCTGAAGGGGAGCTCTTTACGGCTGGAGGGAATCAACATGCCCTTCCATCACCTGCTGGCCAGGATCTGTTTCTACCATCACTTCTCTGGTACATTGACTTGGCAAATATTAGAGTATATGCAATGTTTCAAAACCTGAGATGTTTAAATCACCTCTTTTTGCTTCATGTGTTGCAGTTGTGGAGAGGATCGACTCCTGCGCCTCCATGTACAGCAGGTCGATCCAGGGTCACCATGTCTGTTTGCTGGTCAAAACCGTAAGTTGGTCTCAGATGAGCGTGTGGAATTTGTTTAGGGATGGAAATTGAGTAAATTTACAGTTCTTTAGGGAACATCAATACATGTATTGTGAATTAAAAAGACACAGTGTATGATTGTATCAATTGATAGAGCATAGCATAAGCAATGCAAAGGTCATGGGTTCGATTTCAAGGAAAAACACACATAATGATAAATGTATAGCCTGAATGCTTTTAGATAAAAGCATATAATGTAATAGATACAGAAATCTATACCAACTTTGTCCAACTTGCTATATCTCACCCTTCCTCAAACCAGGCTGATCAGACCGTCTCCATCGACGCCAAGTGTGACGAGCCATCTCTGCTGGGGAACTTGCTGGATGAAATCAAGGAGACCTTCTCAAAATGCTGATCGAGTCTGAGAAGACGTGTCACCAACCTGAAAACCCCCTAAATCCCACTGCAGCCTCCTGGATAAAAAAACACAAGCTTAGACTTGTGTTCCCTCCTCTGAACTTCCTCTGTATTTATTGGATCTCTTATTCTGTTGTTTTTCGTAAATTTCAAGTCCATCTCTTGCCTGTCACTGATTTTCATTTCCCTTCTTGACTTCGGCATTCCTCTTATCTGATCTTATGCTTCATCCCGCACCGTTTTCCTCGGCGGCTTCTCGCAATGAATACGTCATGACGCGTTTTGCTCCCTCTGACATTCTTTCATTGTCTTAACGGTTCATGACATTGATCCTAAGAACTGGATTGCTCATCAATGCTCAAGTTGTGTTTTTTCTTCGTTTTGCATTGTTGTTTGTTGTCGTTTTTTTTCTGTCCTGAATTCCATCAGCGCCTTTCTCAGCATTAAACATCAGCGTGTTTGCTTCTTGCCAGTTTTGTAGAGAATGTGTGTGTGTGTGTTACGTGTCTTACAGGACTGGGTCATGCCAGAAATCCCACTCTTTGAACTGCCCCTGAGCACCAACCTCACACCCAACTTCACTAATTTTCATTTATATGCACGCTAGTAAGTACAGGAACACAGGGTTGCACTCTAATACCACACTTGTTCCACAGTGTGCAAGCCAAGACAGTGTCATGGCCCATTACTATTTGTATTCTTGTGCTGATTTAAGAACAATCCAGGCACAGTTTTGATAATGTGAGTTACTACATCACTAACTACGATAGCATATAATTCAGTATAACTGCACACTACCATCTTGCTCAGGATTATGGCAGTTAATAAACAGTCAAATAAATAACACATTGACTTCATGCCTGTCATGTTGGTCCAGTTATTCTTGCATTTTCTCTATGGATCCAATTAAATGGACTCCTAAAGGATTTCCCTGTCAATAAAGGAATTTTCTTGTTAAGCTCTAAGACAAATCATGTCTGAATTCCTATCTGTGGCCATCAACAGCAACCATAGATATACAGTACATGAACATAAACTTAAATTCAACCCCAAATGTTCCTTTATAATTCCATTTATCGCACAGAAGTATCTCTGTATGTTTTCTCTGGACAGTGTTATATATATATATATATATATATATATATATATATATATATATATATATATATATATATATATATATATATATATATATAGGTTCCCTGTTCTGTTTCTTATATATGACTTATATAGGAAAATTATACTGTAAAGGGAACATCTGTAAAACGTGCACTTGCTCAGTCTGTATCACTTCTACCAAATGCCTTTGTGGCTTAGACATCACCCAAACTCCCGATTCATGTGTTTGTCAGCTTTCTGACTGCCATCTTGTACATTTGGCAATTGCAATCAGTCGCTTCTTTTTTTAAAGCTGTTTAATGCCTTTTTTCACACTACTGAAATTGTACTGACTAATTCAGGCACATGCTGTAAGTATATATATCCTGTCTGATCCAGCACGCTGTAGCGCTCTGTTGTAAGGTTGCAACCAAAGAGGGTAACTTGCAAGTGTTTGCCATCAAACTGCTTCAAGAATTGACTGAATATCAAGTTATAAGGATGTTTCTGGAAGATAAACACTTCTGTAGTGATTGACAGTTTCTGTAAAGATTAAATCGATATAGCAACCGTGTTACAAGTCACATTCAGATTTATTACATGCATGGTAGGAATGTCATTTTCCCTTGCCTATTTTTTTTATTTTATTAATACATAAACACTTGCATAGAAAAAGTCCTTACCATTCCTTTTACTTTTTTACATTGATGTTAGCTTCACCATTATACATGGTTTTTATTTGTTATGAGTACTTTAAAAAATGTCTTGGAATGTTTTTAAGAATTTGCATTAAATTATTATATACATATATCAATACAGGGGGTTTGGGAGGGGGGTGTCTCAAAAAGCAGAAATTTAGGGGGTCCGTATAGATATGAATTCTTAGCCATTAAATGTGATTAAGTGAAGTGGCCCAGCTAATCTAATAAGGTTTTCTCTCTGGCAAGTTGTAGTGCAGATATTGCTGGATTTGGCTTTTCATTAAGTAACCTCTCATTGCTCTTTGTTTGACGGTACTGTCCGACTCCTTCATATGAATTTTCAGACTGTCTGATGTAATATAATGTTTTAAGATGAATAAATGAGCAAAATGAATGGCCGATAGTTTTCTCCTACCATTCTTGAGAAGTGCATTTAAGAGTTCAGAAAGGACACTGTAGTTTGTGTGTGTACCAATAAATTCATACATATAATGTATATTCAAATGTTTATGTTTGCATCTATTTTAATGACTTCAGATGATTCCTGTTTATATTCATGTGTGAACAACTTATTCCATATATTCAATCGTTACAATGCAATGGGCCACAAATCATCTGTTTTGTTTACCTGACAACGTTGAAGTGTTATTCTCATGTACATTGAACTGTATTGGATTTGATAGACTGAATATGTGAAGCTAATATAGTTCTTGTATGATGGATCTATGATCGAACAACAGGTAGTGTATACATCTATGTATCTTCATGGCCCCCCATATCTTGTCCACAACAATCTCAATTTCTACACAATAAAATAGCTTTGCATAACCAGACACATGTACACTTGTTATAAAAATAGCCATACACTAAGAAATGTCTTGATTTTTACTTGTTGAACTTTAATGCTTGTTTTGGCTTTTTAAATTATTTTGGGGTGGTTTCCCGGGTAGGGTATAGATTGATCCAGGACTAGGCCTTAGTTTGTTTTGGGATATTTAAGCAGTGTTTGCAGACAAACTTTACTAAAACAATGGCACTGATATATGTTAAGATATGTCAGTACACTGTGTTTTTAAATGAAGGCAGCTCAAACATGCATTTTAGTCTGGGACTTGGGTAAGACCTGTCCTGAAACCGCCCTCTTTGGAAATTTGTTCAGGCCCTCTAGTGGATTTCGCACTCCTGGTAGAAAAACACTGATCTAAATTAGTCTACCTGTCACTGGGAAAATTATTTATGGTTTTATTGTAGTAAAAGTGTTGTAGCCATGCTTTTTGGCTGGTGATTAGCATTTATATAACCACAGTTTTACAACAGTCATGGTTACACTATGGTTCCTCTAGCTTAATTTGTGGATGCCATGGTTTTACTACAAATAAAAAGACAAAAGCATGGTTAAGTTTTATTAATAATTAGGTCTATTTTTGGTATTAACTAAAATATTATGGTGTATGTGAAATAAACCTAGCTATAGTACATTTCCAAAACCAGGGTGAGGGTGCCTTAATATGCCATGAAGTCATATTATAGTAATAAACTGCTGCATTTTATAATTGAGTCGTTGTTATTGCGAAAAAAAGCGTGGTCATAGCCTATTACAGCTGCTGTTTGTTGTTTTTACTCCGGATTGAGCAACTTTTACAGGACTACTGTATAAATGCTTTTCATTGGTTGCTGGAGGCGTATTTGAAGCGTCGTGAAGTGCAGCTGCCGGCAAAAGGCGTGTTCGTGTGGCGCTGCGCAGATCTATCGGTTTATGACATCACAGTGCCGCGAGAGTGCAGCTTTAGAATTGCTCTCGCGCCATTTTTTTGTCGTACGTCGATCGGTCTGCGCAGTTCCGCATGAAGTCGAACACGCCGAAAGTGTCCTATAGTGTGACGGCTGGGGGAGGGTGGAAAGCAAACTGCCCTGTATTGGACGTGTTTATTTACTCTCGCTTAATTTAAAACACGTTTAATGTCGTTAAATCGAGGCCACGTGGCTAAGCTTCATACAATCGCGAGAGATCATCGAGTGGAGCTGACTGTCGTTAATCGCAAGAGTGATTAATCGGGTTTGTGGACGAGTTCAGCTTGTTTGGCTATTGAACAACAGCGTTTGAGATACAAACGAGCCACAGCGTGTGCTCAAAACCTTGAAAGTTCGTTTGCGAGGTGATTGGTACTCTTTCCCAAACCCTGACGAGTATTCCGATACTCGTACCCCTATCGCTTGTTTTCGGATATGGCTCAGCGTGGACCGCATCATGTTGCGAGTTCTCAAAAAGCTTTAATGTTGGAGCTGAAAAGTCTACAGGACGAACCGGTCGAGGGATTCAAGATAACTTTAGTCGACGAGTCGGACTTGTACAATTGGGAAGTTGCGATTTTCGGACCCCCCAACACGCATTATGAAGGTGGTTATTTTAAGGTGAGTGGCCGCTTGACCAGCTAGTTAAGGAGAAGCGATCTGTTGACATCTGTTTGACAGAGTTGCAGTGTGTGTTTTTCGAACTAAAGAGTTTAAATTCGAATTTATGTTTGGCGTTTGATCGCGTCATAATCGAGCGTTCCAAAATGAGGGCGCTTCTTTGTTTTGTCACTATTGTTTGTGACGTCAAGCGAAAACAAGCTTTTGACGTTTGTAACGCTAGATTGTGTCATTCGCTTTGTACGTTCGGCGTTTTGTTTTAAAAAACAAACAAACCATGCGTTTGTCAAGCATTTAGTCTGTACAGTAACTTACTTAGCGGAGAACAATGAGGAACAATAGCATTACTTTCATTGTCACCCCCTTCAGTCATCTCCCTGGAGCAGATACTGTATGTCTCACTTTGTACTATGTAAATTTACTCGTGCCATCATGGCATGAACTTTTTGAAGATAATAAAAATGAAAGATGGTTTCCTGTCAACCAAGATTTGTTGTGTAATTCAGTGCCAGGCCATTACTCTATATTTATTGCTTCATATCTCAAGGATTTCACAAGCTTGTGGAAAATGTTTGTCCCAGTAAGCGGTTTTTTATAGATTGATATTTTGCAGTCGTTGGTAATTTGTATCACAATCTTCAGTTGGATATTGAAATATCAGTTCGTAGGGTTCTTCAGAAATCCTGTCATTTTGTGAAACGTTTGTTCCTTAAAGGGACAGTTCACCCAAAAATTAAAGTGCTTTCATTTACTAACCTTCATGTCATTGCAAACCGGTATGACTTTCTTTCTTCTGCAGAACACACAAGAATATATTTTTCATAAACATTGGTAACCAGACAGCATTCATCTCTTTTGAATTCCACTGAAAGAACTCCTAATAACCACCATGACTTTTCTCAAAAATGGATTCTTTTGTGTTCACAATAAAGTGTGCACGTGTTTTGAATGACATAAGGTGAATAAATGAGGAGAGAGTTGTACATTTTTGGTAAACTATCGCTTTAATATGTCGTTTAAAACAAAGCATAGCAATCTGTCAAATTTTCTTTTTTTGGTAAACCTGTTTTGCCACACTAAACACAACTCATTTCAAAATTTACCATTGGACCTCATTCTTGTAACCTGGTAAATAATATTTTTGTATTATTTAACAGACTTCCTGTTTTTCAATTGTGCCTGTAATCTTCCCATTGATTCAACTATGTAATTACTCGAATGTAAATGTGCTTTTTATGTAATTAAAATCGAAGCAAAAATGCTAAACTAAATCTTCATGCTCAAATTGTTCAATTTAAAATGAGTTTCGAATGTTAAAATGTATTCCTTCAACCTAGTCCTTGGATTTAGATCTCGAATTAATGAACATTGGATGCTAGGGCTGCACAATAATTTGAAAAACAAATCAGGATTATAATTACGGGTGAAACAATTATGTAATTGCCAAAAGTCTCAATTACAGCTGTCCACTTGTGGTCATTTCTATGCGTTTCGCCAGTATGTTTGTGCCCCAAGTACAGTGATGAATCAGAGATTTTAAAGTAGATACGTTGACGTCTCCTTTAGCCATTCATTTTTTTACTAACAACATAACACCCATAATAATTTATGTACATTTATATTATTTCATTTTGGATGTTTAGCATTTGCTGTGCAGCAGCTGCACAGAAAGTTATAAAACATTTCAAAACTATTAATTGAAAAGAACAATCACAATTACAGTACCAATGTGAATAATCGACAATTATCATTTTTGTCACAATTGTGCAACCCTATTGGATGCTGTTTTCTTGTTTATTTTACTTGTATGTGAGGTTGATACTACTTTCAAGCAAAGTCATTCTGTCAGAACACAACAATAGCAGTTATATTTAGCCTGGCTTCATAGCTATGCCTGTGTGTCATTGGCTTGTATGCTGGCCAACCAACTTCAGCACACAGCAATGTCATTAGCAAGTGGCCACTAACCTGCTGGGCAAATTGGATATTGAGTTAATATGCTTGTTGTTGGTTTGCTTGGGCCATATGCACATATGTTTGCTTGATGGCCTTGGTACTCTTGAGAACACTATATGAACAAAAGTATTTGCACATCCCCTTCTAATAAAAAAAAGGTTTGAGTGCTTTAGTCATTTCCATGAGCACAAATCTTAATGCTATAGCATATAATAATATTTGAGAGAATTGTGTGCTGCTATTTTTATTGCAACAGTTTGGTTGGAGCCCTTTTTTTCCAACATGATAATGCCTCATATGCACAAAGCAAGGTTCGAAAAGAAATGATTGATTCAGTCTGGTGTGGAAGAACTTTAAACACACACCTAAAGCCATCTTAACACATTTGGTGTTACTTGGGTGAACTCCTATTACTCAAACCCATTAATGACTTGTACAAAAGTGTACAGTCATTAGGGAACAGAAAAAGGCCCTTCCGAAACTGTTCCTAGTAAGATGGAAACAAATTTCTTTAAATTTGTATTATGTGGTATAGCATTTCTATTTATTTTAAATAGAATTAGTGGAATAGATAAACATGTTTATTAGAAGGGGGCATCCCAATATTTTTGTCTATATAGTGTAGGTATTAAAGGGATAGTTCACCCTCATATTGTCACAAACCTGTATTAATTTCTTTGTTCTGCCGAACACAAAGATATTTTGAGCAATGTTTGTAACTTGATTATAAATATCTTCCTTTGTGTTCAGCAGAACAAAGAAATGTATACAAGGTTGTAACAACATAAGGGTAAGTAAATGAAGACAGAATTTTCATTTTTGGGTGAACTTTCCTTTTAAATAAGGTACCATATTGCTCCTTTGATTCAGTAGAGACTTTCTTGTTTAGGCTCTCAGCTGACTGCATACCTCCAAAACATCTTTCCTGAAGGTCACAGTTCTTTTGTTTTCAGTGTTGATGTGAAAAACTTTTTCGGTATTGGTGAGGAGGAAGGAAGCAGGAACAGGAAGAGATGAGTTACCATAACTTGGTATTAACCCAGCCATAAACAGACTTTTACACTGGGGCAGCACCCTTTTAAAAAGTCCTTATATGTATCATTTATGTACATATATTTGGGTTACTTACTAATATGTACCCTCGTGGTGCAAAGGGGTACCAGGCCAGTGACAGCTAGGGACCATTTTTTGACAAATCACCAAACTTGTTAGTTTAGGGCAGGACAAACCTTACATTGAACTTTTATTTAAGTCCATGTGTTCCCTGAAAATCAAACCTGTGTACCAGTTGAGCTACAGAAACATCGAAACTGAACTGGGGAGTGAACAGCCATTCATACTGAACTCTGATTCATACTGTGGTATAAGAATTGAGTCATACCATGGTGTTTCTGTTGCTCAATTGCATTAGAGGCTTAAAACATCATAGGTTCAATTCCAAGGGAACACGCATGTTGTTAAAATGAATTGTGACTTTGGATAAAAGTGTCTGCCATATCTATAAATATAATGTAAACCTCCCACCTCTTTGGCAGAAATGATGGGGTCTCTTTAAATATGATTCAAGTTCTTACACATGGTATTGAGCTGACAGGTAGGAGGGTTTGTCTCGATAACCCAGTAGTTCCATCGAAGTGAGCACACACCCAGGCCTTTGGCAGGTGATGAGTGCTGTGCTTGGCTTGACGGAGCCTGGCAGCTCGAGTCA
Source organism: Paramisgurnus dabryanus (assembly GCF_030506205.2). NCBI lineage: Eukaryota > Metazoa > Chordata > Actinopteri > Cypriniformes > Cobitidae > Paramisgurnus > Paramisgurnus dabryanus. Next base: position 16,144,444 of record NC_133360.1, on the reverse strand, counting down.
TGTTACCCTCTCCCTTCCTGAGGCTGATGAAGTGTCACAGAAAAATGAGAGCTGGGATAGAGACTGACACCCTAACCCTAGCTGGTGTGCGGAAAAGTGAGTCAGCTTTGCCTCTATCCACAGAAACTTAACCGTTAACCCCTTCGATGAATCATGATTTGTTTGTTTTGAAATGACTAAAGTTATTTTTGGATTTAGTCAAGTGTGTCTTTACTGATCGGATACGTAGTGGATCTGCCACTTGTCTGTAATATTATCCTGGGTACCTACCAAAAGATTTTTTACATCTTATAAGATTTTCAATGTGTGAAAGACAGCACACCACAAACGAACCTAATGACTAACAGTGTATAAATTCGCCTCACGTGGACACTCTGCAGTTGTCGCATGTAAGCCCATGCTTCCATGACATGTCAAAATAAAAGTGTCATCATTATCAAGTGTTATTTTTCTAGTTGTTCACCTTGCTTTCCAAGTTGTGATACACCGTTTGTTGTAATTATATCCAAGAAGCACACAAAGGGCACTTTTCCCATCGTCACCTCAGCTTAGACCTGCAGCGTACTTTCAGCAAAGATGCTTGTATTATGGAGATGGCAACCTTCCATTAGAAAACCTGCAACAGTCAACTTGGCTAGTGTGTAGTGCCTCAGCCAATAAAATAATCAGTGATATGTTGCGGGCGTTCAGAGTGTAATGACAGTTACAGTTTACAGTTTCTTGTCAGAATTTAAGACTACATTTTAATGTGATCATTATAAACTGCTTCTGGTCTCCTGTGTATAACAGCGTTGCTATGCTAAGTTTGCAGGCTTCCCTGAAGTAGGTCTTTGCTTTCAGTATCCTAACCGTACTTGCATTTTCTGTATCTGTCCCTATCAGATCCACTGCGGATGCCATTTCGTTCCGCTGGCAGCCAGCCTCATCTTGCATGACATTAAGGGTGTACTCACGTTATCCAAACCAAACCGCATACGGGCGCGTTTGACCCTCAAAGCCTGGTTCGTTTGACTAGTGTGATCGCTTTGTACCGTGCCAGGGCGCGGGTTGGTTAATCGCTCCCCAGCCAGGTTGCTGAGGTGGGCTGAAGCGGTTCACTTGGGCTCGGGCGCGGAATGCTGTGGTGTGAGCACAATCACACCTGAGCGCGATTCAAAAGGTGAAGACGTCAGTTGCGCGACCACTGACCTTCTTATGCCTCCTTAAAAACTTTTTTATGCATGCAGCGGGGTTACGTGAATGTCCGAGCTGCCCACGGGACAGATCAACTAAGCAATGTGATGAAATGTGAGAGGGCTGTCTGTAATTGTGCACCACACGACTCTGAATAAAAAACACAGACTTATCATTACAGTGGGTTTCTGTGTTGAGAGCCTTTACTTCCTGCTATTTTCAAAACAATCGCATCTTAATGACGAAAGCGCGCCCGGGCTCGGATCGATAAAAGTACAGTTTGAGTGCGTGCATCTGGGGGAGTAGGTAGGGGTGACAATCGCGCTGGGGCATGGTTTGGTTTGGATAATGTGAGTGCACCCTAAAAAGCCCAGGGGTGTGTTTGGCATCTAGCATCGTTGTGATCATGGCTAGTTTAAATTCTCCGCGCTTGCTTTATTTTTATTTCCGGCTGTATGTGTTTTGTGTAGGCAGCGCACATACGTGCATGATCTTGCTTATTTGACAATCATTAAGTTTTATCGATATAATTCTTATTGACAATAAATCGGAGATCGAATTGTTAATCCCTAGTGGAGACAGTGGGAACATGGTCTGTACGAGTTCACTTTGCATCAAATGCACTATGTCTGCTTCCGTCTTACATCATCGCGCTTTCTGATTGGATATTGTTCCGTTTTACGTGATAATCTTGAGCATGCACGCGTTTGTCCTGTGGGCTTCCCCCCCCAAACATTAGGATTTCTGATCGTAAATATTAAACATGTATAATATTTTTGATTCGCAATCGGTACGGCTCCGACATGCTTCCAATCAGTTACGGACACTCTTAACACACCTCACGCCAAGGGAAAATCTGAGAAAAAAATCTATAGAACTATCAAGATAATTGGGACATAGCTAAGATTGTCGGAAACCGGGAAATTTGCCCAAAATCAGCCCGATTATGTGTTGGTGTTTACTCAGCATTACATAAGAAAGATGGGTATATGGCTGTACATCACACTCTAAAAAATGCTGGGTTATTTTCAACACAGCGTTGGGTCAGAAAGGGACAATCCCAGCCGTTGGGTTTAATTAACCCAGACATTTTTTTTGTTTGACCCAACAATGGGTTAAAACAACCCAGCATAGGTTAAAAGACAACCCAATGTGTTGGGTTAATCCCTTTTTGACCAAACAATCTTGAATATTGGTATTGACTTCTAAACGTTTAATCAAAGGTCTGCTTTTAGAAGCTGTTCAAGCATGTTTGTGTATACTAGTCTAAAGCCTTGTTATGGCAAGTGCTTCTTGTTGGGTGCTTTAGTTCTTCTAGAAAACTTCATGACCTTCTAGTTAGGCTTATTGCCAGCAACAAGCAGACTGTTCACCCCTGTATAACAAGCTTGGTTTCAAGTGATGCAACTTTCTCTCACCCGTGCTTTCTGTTTCCTTGTGCTTGAGATTGTTTATGAAGCACAGTCTGGTTCACCTCGGGGACAGTTTCTCTCGAAAATTCTTTCCCCTCAAGGACTTTACTCCCCCATCATATCTAATGTGTCAGACAAGGACAGGCTGCGGAAGACAAGGCGAATGATGGGGGGGGAATTGCGTTGGAGGTGTGGGAGAATATAATGCAATAGAGTGTGTTCAAAGAGAGTTGGAACAGAGATGACCTGGTTTATTTGTCTTACCAGCCCAGTATCCATGGGATTCTCTTCCTCCTTTTCTGTCATGGGATTGTAGGAAAGAGCTTTATTTTTAGGTCACGCTCCAAGACTGGGATTTTTAGAGCAAAAACGTTGTCATTTATTCCAGGCGGCTTATGCTGTTATTTGCATTTATTTCAAGCAATACTGCAATTTCCTAATTAGTTTCTCACGTAAACATTCACACTGTTTAATCGAAAGAACAATACACTATGTAATTTATAACATTTATCCTAGAAATAGATGTGTGTGTGTGTGTGTTAGTATATAAGAACGATATGCAAACGGTAAAAACCCCCAAGTAAACGATGACGCGAGTTATCGTTTTCAACTTAAAGAGTAACTAAACCCTAAACCAACTTTTTTTAGTTAATGATCTGTAAGAATGATGCTTTATTAGTGCTGTTCATTGATTTTAGTTATTGTTTTGACATTTTGTTATAAAGTGTTTCAATACTACAATGTATGGTGTAAAAACGTCTGATTGCTGCCCTCTTCAGGTTGAACGGTGGCTACTGCAATTTAATTTTCCCATTGGATGTTGGGTCCAAAAAATGACTCGTGACGTAAGCAGGTTCAAGCTCACCACGCCCTTGTTACGATCTCACCACACACTTGATACGAGCTTAGTTCGACCCCTCTATCTCCGTTGGGATCTGCCCACTTTTCTTGCATTTTTCAAATATTGCCAGTGGGTGGAGTCAGGCTCTGACCAGGGGTTTAGTTACTCTTTAAATCTCTTTTCTTGGACTACAACAAACACATGGATTGTAGGCAACAGTTTACTTCCTGGGCCGGTTGACGTGGACACGGCAGTCATTATCATAATTCCGCTCGCTACTGACATACAGCCAATAAGTTAACTCCTGTCAGTATTGCATTGTGAGCTAATTTTATAAACATGTTAAGGAGCGTCACATTTGCGGCTGATGTCACAGTTATTCAGGCCAATTACAATGTAGGGATAAGCTGGCAAATCAGGGACACAGCGCTTTTCAGATCAATGAGTTTGTACAAAATCAGAGCGTTTGAGGAATGAAGGAATATCTGGAGCTACAAAAATGTATGGTATCTGGAACATAATGTGTATAAACCACACATAAAATGCATAAACCTTGCAAACACATTGTATTATACCAAATACACAAAATAACGTTGTTTTTAGCAATGAGATAGTTGCACTTTAAGTGAAACAGAGCAAACCATTAAAAACTGTACAATTAAAACTTAAATAAACACCAGCATACGTGAGACACGCTTAAAGTGGTCGACTGTAGTGGTGTAACGGATCGCAGTTGATCTGTGATCCATAAGGATCACGACCCACGTTTTTTGTCTCGCATGTGATTCGCGGATTAATACGCAGATTTAAATAGGGAAAGTTTATCATTTGTAAGTGTTTCAAAGGTTTGCAAATGTTAAAGGACAAGTTCGGTATTTTAGACTTAAAGCCCTGTTTTCAGATTGTTTATGGTGAAATAGAATGGTTTTGACTGAAATTTCGACATTTGCGGGTGCCCTGAGAATTTTCGCGTGTTTGTGTTTCAGCTCAGACCTCTGCAATGGGTTTAATGGTGCACTGGAACAATCCTTCCTAAAATGCATTAAACTTTCGTTTATAAAGATGTGAAACTCACCGAGTGGTCAGGGGTGTTCACTGATATGCTCACACAAAAATCGCTGCAAAAGATGCTTTCCAACAGCTGTTTTAGCATTCGTTGTTAACTTGTGGACCTATTTTTCCAAACGCCTCACACCCGTACATTCTTCCGCTTAGAGCTTGAATAGTAAAAACACTCCAGCCCAGGTGGTGGCGCTAATCCGCCTTTGCCTATTGCAAGAATAGAAACAAAGTTCCCGGCGCGGAGTAATACCATACCTCACAGCACAACTAATACAAGTCCATGGGGCTGGTAAAAACTACGATAAAACCTGTTGGAATGCGTCTTTTGGAGCGATTTTTGTGTGAGCATACCAGTGAACACCCCTGACCACTCGGTGAGTTTCACGTCTTTGTAAACGAAAGTTTAATGCATTTTAGGAAGGATTGTTCCAGTGCACCATTAAATCCATTATAGAGGTCTGAGCTGAAACACAAACACGTGAAAATTCTCAGGGCAGCCGAAAATGTCGAAATTTCAGTCAAAACCATTCTATTTCACCATAAACAATCTGAAAACAGGGCTTTAAGTCTAAAATACCGAACTTGTCCTTTAACGTTCAAGTGATTTTAAACAGTTTAACTGCAAAAAGGCGCTAAAGTGAGCAGTTAACTCACAAACAAACACACGTGCGGCTGAATGCGTCCGGTCCAGCTTGAGTCAGACGTAATCATCCTTCAAACATCAGAACTCTTGATGTGAAAACTTCAGAGAGTTGCACTACTCTCTCTCATACTGTAGTCCATTAACATACATTTGGCTAATAGAGCAATGAAAAACAACGTAACGTTTTTATGCTGTGCCGTTTGTAATTCGTCCTCTGTCTGTGTGTGTACGTGCGTTTAAGGGGACTCAGTAGTGCACGCGGAGAGATATGCAGTCTGTGCATATTTGGTCTTAAAGAGACCGTAAGCTCAATTGACCTACTTAAGTCTGTGTCATTAATGTTAATCAAACAACCCAACACAAAAAGAAAATCACTTCTGAAGCTTTAAAAAATAATAATTACATTTTAATTAACACAATAAATGTAGTGTTATTCATTTGATTTCTGTACCTAATGATTTTAGACCTTACTTAATGTGCAACTTTGTTCTTTTTTATAAATGTTTGTAATTTCTTGATTTGTTTTTTCCCATACTTTTTTTTTTTGCTGATCCGAAAAATGATCCGATCCGTGCCTCAAAAACCGTAATGTGATCCGAACCGTGAGTTTTGTGATCCGTTGCACCCCTAGTTGACTGATATATTGCCGAAGTCGATATGTCTGACGATATTTTCGCTTTTTTTACGTATCGACATCGGCTGATAAATCTTTCCGTTGGGCCGATAGATTCTCCGGTTTGGTCACGTTAGGGCATTAGCATTTTGTTTCTTATGCTGCATACGCACCAAGCCAAAGCATCGCGTTCCTCGCTCTAGTTTACTCGCAGGATTTAACTTTATGTCATGCAAAATTTTCAACTTGCGAAAGACATGTTTCAGGCGAATATTTTGTGTGTTTGCAGCAAATGTGTCAATTCACATTGCCCCGCATCAGTTGGCAACTATTCACTTCTTTGCATTGACTTGGAATGTTATCTGCATGCACAAAACATTGAGTTCGCGTTTGGTGTGTACACCCTTTTAGGAAGATGAATACACCTGACCCCACACACCAGAGCACAGCGAAAGCAACCCAAGAGCAAAGTGCTTCTTTCAAATAACTCTGCCACACATTGACCGGCTTACGTGGCGCTGCATGAAGTCGAACACAGTCAGCATCTGACAGACAGTGAAATCCTTCCCTTTTTAATGTTGCATTGTTTTGTGTGTAACACTCAGAGTCTGGCATGCTGCAAAGTTTTACTCAAACATTTCCGTGATGTGTCATCCACAGCCCAGCGGTAACTACAACTGGCTACACACATATATAATTAAAACAAACTGAACAAAATTGCCTCACAAACAATGACAAATCCCACAACCGGCTCTTCCTCAGGTATGTGCGTTGCTGTCTGTAACTTGTAAATAAGACGCTGTTTCCCACCGCACTCAATAACCAGGATCACTTGAGGCCCAGTATGAAAGCTGTGTGGTTGGAGGACAAGACATATGTTCAAGTTTGTTCTGTTTTGATAAGCTGCATGCCACTAACTAAGCAAATATATAACTTGGGCTGTGCATTTTGTCACTATTGTTTTTACAAAGACAAAAAAGAAAACATACATCTTTAACTTTAAGAAAGTGAAATAACCTCTTACTGCGTAAAGTAACTTCATGCAGTGTATTTGTTAATATTAAGGAATTAAATAATGTTTTTATCATTAATTAAACATTATCTATAATTTTTGTTGGATTAAAGCAGCAGTAATATTAACCTCAAAATCTTTACCTTATTTCATTTTTTTAATTAAGAGAATAATGCATAAATATTATGCAAAAGAAATGTTAGTTTGTGTGTACTGTATAATTTTTGTATGTTTCTTCAAGAAACATACAAAAATTATACAGTACACACAAACTAACATTCTTGTCAAATTCATATTTTCTCACTATAATTTTATATATTTTAAATATCAGACTTATATCGTCCACATATATTTTTTTTTAATGATTTTACATTTCCTTTGGTGTGTAAGTGTGCATTAGTGCATATAAATGATATGCAAAAGATACAAACCCCAAAGTAAAGATGATGCGAGTTATCGTTTCCAACTTAAATCTCTTTTTTTGGACTACAACAAAAACACGGATTGTAGGCAACAATTTACTTTTTGTGCACGACCGACATTTTCATAATTCCTCCCGCTTTAGACTGAGCCTGTAAGTTAACTCCTGTTAGCATTGTATTGTGAGCAAATCTTTCAAACATGGTAAGAAGCATCACATTTCTGGCTAAAGTCAGAGGTATTCAGGGCAAAACCACAACATGCAGATTAGCTGGCCATTCAGGGACGCTTTTCAGATCGATGAGCTTTGTACAAATACAGTGTGTTCCATGAAGACAGGAATATCTGGAGCTACAAAAATGTACGGTATGTGGAAAATGTTTTGTTAACCATAAACCACACGAACACATTGGTTTATACCAAATACACGAAATAACAATAATAATTTTTTAGCAATTAAATGCCCTTTAATATCGGCATCGGCCATTAAAAAAACCCATACTGCGCGATCACTACCCGCGCTATGCTTTATTGTTATATGTAAAAAAAGATGATTTATGTATCAAAACTCAGTTAGGGCTGCATAACGATTAATCACGATTAATCGTTTGCAGAATAAAAGTTTTTGTTTACATCATATGTATAATAATTATGTATAAATAAATATACACGCATGCATGTATAATTTTAAGAAAAAGATATTTATAGATTAAATATTTATATATAATATAAATTATATATAAATATAAAAATTTATATACACATGTAAATACGCCTTAAATATCTACATGCATGTGTATTTATTTATGCATAATTATTATACACAGTACACACACATATATGATGTAAACAAAAACTTTTATTCTGCAAACGATTAATCGTGATTAATCATTATGCAGCCCTACTCAGCATGTATGTTTCTTTAACTATAAACAAACAGCTTTGATTAATTTGATGGATTAAAAATTTGACCGATTCAGATCTAGATCTAGTCATTATTTTTGTAAAATGAACTACATTAGTCATGCAATATGTTTCTTTCAGCCTGATCTCACAAGAATTCGTACGTATTTTATGAGTTTGCTAATTTATATTAATTTGTAAAAAGTGAATCCTACAAAAACTTACGGTTATCATAAAAATCAATGAATCCCTTACCACTAACCCCAACTTCACAGAGGTAAAATGAAAAATCGTACAAAAATGTATGAATGTGGTCGTACAAATTAATACGAATTGGCCACCTCGTAAAATACGTACGAATTGCCATGTGAGAGCGTTGTTTGTTTTGTCTTGATTTTTGTCAGTAAATCCAAACTTTGTCTCCACATTAAATTTACCGACTTGTCTTTTGCCATAATGCTATGGATTCAGTGACCATGGCAACTGTTTTCAAGTGTTTTCAAACAGTATGTTTGTGATTGAACCCGTAATCTTTGTGTTGATGGGATGGTCTACCAATTGAGCTGCAGCTGATTATAGACTACATTGCATGTTCTTGAACTCGGTATAGCTAAAGAGAGACACAGGCACTTACAAGAGCTCTTGTATGTTGGGTCATACACGGTGTCGAAAAGCTTGAGCAAGCAGCCTCTAGTGAAATGTAATACCGTCCTGTTTTTGTACAGATTCCTACTTGAGGTTTAATAGGTTTGCTTGCCTGAAATTGGCACTGCTCTACTTGGATTTCAGGTATTGAGTATCACTTAATATGTACAGGTGTCCCTATATGTGTATATGTATATGTGTGTGTGTGTGTTTGTGGTTATGTCCTCCCTCAAAGTTGTCTCTTTGAAGCACACAACAGCTGACCGTGCCAAATCAGCAAATGTAGGCGTGGGGGTTGTGCAGTGGTCTGTATGTTTGTGCGAATGCCCACCACCCGCTGAATTGAAAGGCACCAGGCTCTGCCTGCTACTGAATGTGAAGGACTTAAGTGTGTGTGCATGTTGACTTTTCATCCATACGTGAAATGTATTCATTCATAGAGATGTCTGATGTGGTTCTGTTAAGTTTTACTTCGAATAAATAATTTAGATCACAGAAGTTCACAGGCCAAGGCCTTAGACAACTAAACATGTTGGTAAACAGCTGGGTTTATGGGAGCAGGAGCTTAATCCTTATTTTGTCCAGGGTCACATGGATTAGTGGTAGCCCTGGAGGTTCAGCTCTAGCTGGACATCCTTTGGGAAAAGTGTACTGTAAATAGATGATGTTTCAAATGACTTGGATACTTGAGGTTTCTGTGTCAAAATGTGTTTTAACACCTGCACACTTCACATGTTGAAGGCATATGTGACCTGGACCGGTCTGTGTAATCCAGAAATGGATGTGTAAAATGTTACAGTACACGACTGGAATGTAATTTTGTAATAAACCCCAAAAATCACAATTCTTTTATTTCTGTCATTGTATTTTAATGAGCATTTAAATGCGAAAGCTAACGTATCGGAGGGATTTTGGTTACAGTGTTCATTTGGTGAAGCATAGCATACATCTTCATCGAGTGAACTCATCTTACTCGATACCCACTGTGCTGTTATCTCCTTAACATAATGAATCTGTTTTTCTTCCAGGCACGCATCAGATTCCCCATTGACTACCCATACTCGCCCCCTGCTTTCAGATTCCTCACCAAGATGTGGCATCCCAACATTTATGAGGTTAGATCACAAAGGCACAATAATCAGCATTTACATCTGATTATCTATCTGGTTTTAATGGGATATTTCACCCCCAAAAAAAGGAAAATTCTGTCATTGTTTACTCACTCTCATGTTGTTAAAAACTTGTATAAATTACTTTTATACAAATTTTGATGAATGTTTGTAACCAAACCGATCAGTGGCCCCATTGACTTCTATAGTAGGATAAAAGAATACTATGGAAGTCAATTGTTAGGTTAAAAACTTTCCTCAAAATATCTTCCTTTGTGTCCATCAGAAAAAAGAAATTTATACAGGTTTGTAACAACATGAGAGTGAGTAAATGATGACAGAATTTACGTTTTTTTTTGGGTGAACAATCCCACTAAGATGTCAAACTTATTAAGAAAAAGAATAATAATTGCATTAACAAATTTCCTTTTTAATTTGTACAAAACAAGGTCTGATATGTTTTTAAAAATAGTATTTTCTATCCTTTTACTGAAAAAAAATTCAATTTTGAACATTTCTTAAAAAATATCTTCTCATTACCGTAACCATTTGAAAACGTAAATACCATATAGCATGTTTTGTTAAAATAAAGAGAAGCCATGATGCCTAAACGGGTTTGAATTAATTATGCATAAGGAGACATTAATGAAATATGTTTTGATTTAAAAAAAGTTACATTTATAATTTTCTGTGGAAAACACTGCATCGGTAATGAGAATCAAAAAAGTAGTGTACACGGTGTGACAAGAATATAAAACTTTTTACTAGAGAAACAAAGAAATGGTTAAAAAAAGAAGACATTGTGAAGCATAAAGTATTTTGTAAAATAAGACCATTTTTATTAATTTACTCCAAAGTATTTAGGTAAACAACTTTTTAGGCAGGCATGCCCAATTCTGCAAAAAAATCTTATACTCCAGAGTATAAGTAGTTACGTTGGTTTGATGAAACACATTTGCCAGTAGCGGAGTGGCCATCGGGAGAGCCGGGACATTTCCCGGTGGGCCGGTAGTGTTTTGAGGCTGCGGGCCGGTCTGATAATAGGTATTGCAAGTTATATAGCAACCCTGTCTGGCGGCCTGATGTGCGGCCGCTTCCCTCTGGTCAAACTGTGCAGCCTCTTTGCTCAACCTGTTCGGCAGGTCTAACCATGTTTAGGATTTCTTTAAATATAAGGGCAACATTGTACGGCCCCAATCCAAATTGCATAGCCTGTCGGCCTTTGATGTAAAAAGCTGCGCGGCCGAACGCCTGTTTATTGCAGTACATATGCAGTCGGATTAATAATAGACGAGAGAATTCAACTGCAATATATAAATATCCTCACAACATTATTTTTTTCAAAACTTTGATGAAAACAATTTTCAAATGAACTGTATTCTTACAGTTATTCAAAGATGCGCACATTATTCCGCATATGATTGAATATTAGACGAGAGTATATAACGGCAATGAACGTCTCATATGACAATAAATATCCACATATAACTTAAAAATGAAATCAATAAACAGACAAGGAAGCAGGTTTGGCATGTAAATTGTATTATTATTAGCGGAAAAACAGCAATATTACTGAAATAATCTCTGAGGTAAATGCACCAAACACTTTAAAATAAATAAGTAATAACAGTGGAAAAAACATTATTATCTCAAACTTTTTATGACAAAAATTATATTTAAGGGAAATATTCTTACAGTTATTCAAAGATGCACATATTATTCCATATTGCTCCCATTTAAGAGCACGTTCATCTCTGGCCTCGCTCTGTTATGTAATAGCTGATTCAGGTTTGCATCTCCGTCTTTCAAACAGGTATCATTTTGTATAGTTACTCATTTAGGAAAATTAGCCATGATTTAATGATTTTATTAGTATTATGAAAATTTTTTTTGGTGGGGGCAGATTGATTACGATTTGTATTACCCTAGTTTTACTACAAATAGGCTACGAGACCTTTTTTTACCACGGTGGGCCGGTGGTATACGAAATTTCCCAGATTTTTTGGTCCCACTCCGCCTCTGCCAGTACCTTTCAATTAACTGCTATAAAGTTATCTGTTAGCCTGGTAGTTATTTGAAAGGTACTGGCAGATTTTTCTTCAAACCAACTTAATGTAAATATTCGTCTTTAAATGCTTAAAAACTTTACGGAGGATGAGATTAAAAGTCATTAACACTCTTTTCCCCACTATATCTTCATTTTTGCTATTAATTAATTGTTTTATTCTGTCAATTATTTTTTTTCGTAATTTGAGAACATCCAGTAGAACATCAAATTATTTTTTTCTGTATTTACATTTTACATTACAACATATGCACTCTGACACAGTGGGACGTGTTGTGCTAATGCAATAACAAAAATAATTCATTCCTAGATGTTAACATTTTTCTGTGTTCAAGGTAGAGAACACTGTTGTGTCTGTCTAATACAAATTAATGTATTTCAGAATGGAGATGTGTGTATATCCATATTGCACCCGCCAGTAGATGATCCACAAAGTGGAGAACTGCCATCAGAAAGGTGGAACCCTACGCAGAACGTCAGGTACAACATACTCCTCAAAACACTCCCTTTTCTTTCTCAACCGAAATGTTTTGTATACATTTTTAAATAAGTTCTCACCATGCAATCTGTTATTGTTCATCTATAAGTGTTATTTATATATTATATATTTATATTATAATGTATGCCTGCAGGCATTCAGACTCTCATTTGTTTGCATGCCAGCTCTCCTTCGACTGGGATCGGTAATGAAGACAAATGATGATAATTATTTAAATCTAATCAGTTGACAGTGCCATTTGTCTTTCAGGACCATCTTGCTGAGCGTTATCTCACTGCTGAACGAACCCAACACATTTTCACCGGCCAACGTGGACGCCTCAGTCATGTATCGCAAATGGAGGGACAGTAAAGGAAAAGATCGAGAGTATGCAGAAATCATCAGGTTAGAAAAACTCCTATGCATATGCTGTCTATTACAATAGCAATCGTTTCCAAATATGATTTTAAAAATACATGTTATCCCAGCATGATTTGTTAACTTTTCAATAAGAGTCTTGTGTTCTTCACAGGAACAGTCTTACAGAAACTTTTACATAATAAAAAAAAACTTTAAATAAAACACAATTTAAACATCATGCACATTATTCGTCCACAGGAAGCAGGTACAAGCAACCAAAGCAGAAGCAGAGCGGGACGGTGTCAAGGTTCCAACCACTCTGGCAGAATACTGCGTTCGTACCCGCGCCCCACCTACCGATGAACCTACCCTATTCTACGATGACTATTATGATGATGATGACTTGGATGAGGAGGATGATGATGATGAACATGAGGAAGGTGAGGACTGTTGCTATGATGAAGACGACTCCGGGACAGAAGAATCATGATGACCGGAACTTTCCAAATGAACTGAATTTCTCACTCCCCGTGGTTCCCCGTTTTAAATCATCAATTCAAAAAAGGAATATTTTTTTCCGGTTGTTTTCGTCTCGGACGTCTGAGGATCCTTTTACCTAAGATCACTGACTGAGCAGACAGTGTTGTGCTGACTTGAGATTTTGTGACTTTTTGCTGAGGTTATCGATCCAAATGAACTTTTGCTGTGAACTCCTAAACCGAGATGTTTTTGCTTTTATTTTGGATTTTGTCTCTCTTTTTGGGGTGCAGGTGGGGTTCAGCCGATGAATGCTAGAGTCAGTGTATCCTACTTTATTTAGAAACAACTTGCCTCTCCAAGGCACCTGATCTCAGGTTTTCAATGTCTGTGAATAACCGTTGGTGTCTAAGGTGGAGAAAAGTAGCTTGTACACATTCTCAGGGCTAAATCGCATCTTTTTCGGCTTCTGAAGATGCTCCTCATTTAAACGTTTCCCACGTTCTCCACAGTAGAGGAACTCATCCAAGCGTTTAATACACAGTTGATGCATTACATAAAGCTCACAGCATTAAGCTCTTTCCTCTCACAGAATCTTTAAATGAGTTTCTTTTATTCACAAACCTCGATTTTCATTTCGTCCTGTTTTTATAGGGTAGAGTTGTGGATTTTCTGTAATTAACCGCTTAATTTACGTTTAGGGTATTTTAGATTTTGTTCTTTATTTTAAGCTTTGTGGTGACTAATATATTAAAGCTCACAACCTGCTCAGGAAAATAAAGACAGTTTGAGAAATTGGTATGCTTATGGCCGAGCCTTTGAGCTCAGCAGACTCTTTAAACCCTTTCATCGGATTCATATGCACACAGGGGTATTTGGGTCTCTTTTTCTTGTTTGTATTTTCATTTTCTTTTTTGTTATTCTTTGTAAATCTATTTAAGTCTGAATAAAGATCTTTATTAGGATTGCTTGGTTTCTGAGTTGTGTTTTACAAATGAAGTCGCCAAAAATGGCATATGAAGCAGTGTGGCACTTGTCCCTGATATTTAAGGGCTGCTGGATTGCAAGGATCAAGGTTCGAGTCTGACCTGTGTCATGTTTGGATGTAACTTCCCTTGGTTTTTCCACTTTCTGTGTGTCTTTGTCCTGTTTCTAGTCCACAGTTTGTTAGGAACAAATCAAAGTGTTTTAAAAAGCTTAAATGTTTTATTATATAACACATAACACTTAATATTTTGTTTCTCAAAATATTTTAAGGTGGAAGTGTATGTTAAAATGTTTGGTAACACTTTATTTTGATAGTCCATCTGTTGACACTCTACTACTTATCTACTACTATTCTGTAGCATGTCAACAATGCATTAGTTGACATTCAACAACAGTGGCTCAACAGACCAGTAACAAACACTTAACTAATTGCCTAATGAGAATAAAGTGCATTTCAAGTGTTTATCTACAGATGTTACAGAAACTGCCTGTTGATTGTTGGTATATTTTTGCAACAGACTATTAACTAATATTCAACTAAATGTCTGTAGATTGTCAACATCTTGTAAGCTGAAAGTCAACTGAGTCATGTCAACCTATGATCAATAGCATAATATTGTCATCCTTACAAGGGTCATTTAAACAAAGGTTTAATCGACTATCTGTAGTTTTTAACTGAATCTTTAGTTTATTATCTGTTGAGAATCTGCAGATTATCATACAGTTCAGTTTACTAACAAATGGTTTATGATCAGTTGACTTTTAGTTGACATTCTCAACTTTGTGTTTGTAGATGCATTTTAGGACTATCTAATTAAAGTGAAAAACAGTTGAGAATAGTAAACTGTCTATAACGTATCAACAGAACACAGTTTTACTAATCATATGCAGCATATTACCATTCAAAATCTTTAGTTTTATTATTTGTTGAGAATCTGCAGATTATCAACTATAGATTAGTTGCTTATCTACTGCTGGTTTACTAACAAAAGGTTTATGATCAGTTGACTTTGTTGACATTCTCAACTATGTGTTTGTAGATGCATTTTAGGACTATCTAATTAAAGTGAAAAACAGTTGAGAATAGTAAACTGTCTATAACGTATCAACAGAACACAGTTATACTAATCGTATGCAGCACATTACCATTCAAAATCTTTAGTTTTATTATTTGTTGAGAATCTGCAGATTATCAACTATAGATTAGTTGCTTATCTACTGCTGGTTTACTAACAAATGGTTTATGATCAGTTGACTTTTAGTTGACATTCTCAACTATGTGTTTGTAGATGCATTTTAGGACTATCTAATTAAAGTGAAAAACAGTTGAGAACAGTAAACTGTCTATAACGTATAAACAGAACACAGTAATACTAATCATATGCAGCAAATTACCATTCAAAATGAGAAAAGTTTGCACACCCAGTACTTAACCCTGGATGACTAGTCGATAGTCGATACCAGACTATGAAGAACAAACACTATAGGCATCACATCAGAGAAATACGACTCTTTTATTATTAAACACTTCCTCAAAAAAATAAAAAATAAATAACATGCACTTGCAGCACAGAATGTTTTTTTAACTTGACCAACTGTACACCAACTTTGCTCAAGATCACAAAAAAAATGAACAAATGAAAAACAACTTGATTTAAAAACTATCTGGTTCACATTATGTTGCACTATTTTTTTTTCAGTTTTTTTTAACAGTAAAAGGGATGAGCTGATTGTTGTTTTTCATTTCATTTATCTTTTCTGCCAATTCACCAACAATTTTTTTCTGACAATGTTGTGCTAGGTTCAAAAGTGTGTATTTTCCCTTGAACTGATCCAGTACACTTTTGTCTACTATGTAAATCTCTGCAATTGCTACTGTGTCTTTTACAGCATTTCTTGAAACCCCAGCTTTCTTGAAAGCTTTGGTCATCCTGAAACCTTTCTGCACAAGTTTAAGGACACGTTGATATCTTCTTACCACATCACTGATTGTGGCAACTGTAAAGAAAACAATATTGTAAATATAATCCCAATAATTTAGTTTTTTGTGTAATGAATTAGTATTACAGAATTTTTTTTATGAAAAATTACCATGACTTCAATAAATAAAGCATTTGTGAGCAATGTACACCCTAACCACCCATTGCAAATAAACAGTACTTAATAGGGGTGTAACGACACTCCAAATCAAGCTGAAAGAACGCAATACACCACCCTCTATACGTTTGGCGATACTCTCATTACGTTCCAGAATACCCCGATCCCTGCTACCCTGGCCGTGCAATGCAGAAGCATTAAGCTGCTCACGCTCAGTGAAAGTTCATTGATAATGGCCAAAATATACATGGGTTGACAATGTAAAGTAAATTTTACATTAAAAGCATTTAAGTAATGTCACTATTACATAACACTTTGTCATGGTTTTTGTCAAACCACAAAAGCACATTTAAATGATTTACAAGTATGTTTTAAATTGAAGATTGATTTTGTCCCAAAAACATATTTTATCATTAAACTAAAAATAGACATCACGTTAAATGCTAATATTGCACCGGGAAAACGATTCCATCTTACTGTTACTCGCATCCTGTACTAATCTGTCATCATCACCTTTAGAAAAACAAATAAAACCAATGTATACTATCTGCAGGGGACCTATCATAAAAATCTTTTTCCATGGTTAAGGCCTATAATTGGGTCCCCAGTGCTTCTATCAACCTAGAAAATCTGAAAAAGATCAACCCAGTAACTTAGTTTTGGTAAACAATTTTCTGCAAGCATGTGAAAAAATTAATCATTAAAATTTAGCTCTCCTTGTGATGTCAGAATGGGATAATACCGCCCCTTAATCTGCACTATCCAACCACAATTTTAACATGCTAAAATAAGTTATCTATATACTTTGAGCTTAGACTTCACATACGTACTCTGGGATTTATTTGACATCTTAAAAAAGTCTTGTTAAATGTCCCCTATAAATAAGCTTTTTGGAGAGGTTCAAAAATGTTCATTTGTGACTAGTTAACACTAAGGACTGATAATTATTTTTATAATTGATTAATTTGGCGATTGTTTTTTCCCAATTAATTGTCTAATCAGATAAAAACCTAAATATTTACTTTATTAGAATTTTCACTTAATATACTTAAAAAATGCACTAAATTAGGATATTCGCATGTAGAAGTGTAGTTTGTGGTTCATTACAGTTTTTCTCGATTGCTAAAACACCAGGCTTTTGAACTAACATTTTAAAACCATAATGCCATTTTTCAAGAAGCACAATCATTTTGCTAAACTATAAACACTACTCCCTGCTTTAACACATGAATCAGATTTGGTGAACTTTTACTTCAAAACTCTACACACAAATCCCTACATTTCTCAGTGCTTACACCATGTGGTCATAGGGCTGGGCGATAATTCGATAACGATAATTTTACCAATATAAACTTTTTCGATAAAACGATAAGGACAGTTCGATAAGTGATCGATAATGTTTAAGCACTGTGCGTAATGTTGCGCGAGCACTTCCGGATGCGGCACGCGCTCTTGGTTTACAATCACAGTGACAGAGTGGAAGATGAGGCAAGTTATTCATTTATTAGTAGAGACCTATGATTTTCGCGATGCGGATAACGCGGACGGAATCACGGAATCCAAATGCGCGGAAACATTTTCTTGTGTGTAATGTTGGACGCGCAAACAGGGTTCGTCAAACACAGCAGACACAGGTGCGTGCAGTATACTGTACTTTCATTCAGCGTCCGCCTTGCGCACGCACACGTCCGCACAGCTTTAAAAGTATATTTACAGGACATTCACAAATTCAGGAAACTGAGGAAAAGCAGCAGATCCACCACTGCAGTGAATATAGTGTTTGCGTATGTGCGCTCCCACAGCAACGTGACACTCTTGACATCCATTTATCAGCGTGTATAGCTCGTATATGTATAACACACGCGTGATCACTGAACTAAGTTTTCTTTCTTGTTTAAGTGAACATAAACAGCTGTTACTCAGTATATTGAAACTTAAAGCAGTCTGTCTTGGGTCTTAAAGGGACAGTACACTGTAAAAAATTGCTGTTAAAAAACAGCCAAATTTAACAGTATGATTCTGTTTTTTAACAAAAACAGAAGTATACTGTTAAATTCTGCATTCTGTAAAAAAACAGTTTTCAGAATAATGTGAATTTACAGCCCTGAGAGTCCACCGTTAAAGACTGCGTCCCAAATCACACCATACACCCTCATTCACTATTCCCTACATTAGTTTCCTAAGGATCCACCTGAAATCAAGTCAATGAGTTCAGATACTGAAGCATTAATGATGGACACCTGCTGCTAATAAACAGAATCAATGAAGAAAAGATAAACAAAAAAAGAGAAGAGATGAGCAGAAACACTTACAGACACAAAGACTTAGATGAACATCAACTGAAAATAACACAACACAATACACATCTCCATATATCACCAGAGGAGAATTAAACATTTACACAAACACCATTACCATCTTCACTTATAAACCACTTTGACTTTATTTCTATTATACATCTACAACAGTTCTTACTGAGAACAAACAGGTGTTTACTAGACTTTACAAGCATTTTCTTTAAAGTCACCATTATGGTGATCACTGTTTTCATTAGTTGGGCTCTTGACTTGGTGTACAGTCTGGTTGCTGTAACTGTGTCTTTATAATGCATGTTTCTTATGGCAAAGAAAACCAAGAGATGATAGACTCTTCTGAGGTTGGATGTCTGATTATTGATCAGTAGTTTATCTTACCAGCCTTATGAAGCTTAATCAAAAAAATTAGTAGTTCTTAGGAATGTTTATGAATAAGTATTTACATATTTGAATCAAAATCATTACATGAATTATTAGTATAACAGTAATCTGATAGCTTGACAGAGTTGCCTACAAATGTATTTTTGCCAACTTGTAAACAGTCCTCAGCTGACACTCACAGACATCAAGAATCAGCCTACGATTCTCAACTAGGGTGACAAAAGAAAATGGAAAAACAGTTCATCGGCCTAATGAGTTTTGTACTATGCTGATACCCAGCATGCATTGCAGCATGAAGCTTTTCATTTGATAGTCACCATTGTTGAGATTCATAGCCTGATTCTTGATGTCTGTGTGTGTAGTTTGCTCATGTTTTTTAATTTCATTTAATCCCAATGTTTTTAAGATTCCTCTGGCTACCTCAACACTCAGTTTCTGTCACATTATTAGACTACTATAAGGGGTTGCCACCCATCTAATCAGTTATGAGCTTCTGTATAAATCAGTAAATTACTTTTGACTCATGAGACTTACACCATAACAGTCATTAGTTAGTGATAATACTTTATTTATACTTTTTTGCCATATTCAATGTGTTTCAAATCACATTGATAAGCATGAATAAATACAACACCAAAGGGCAAACCCAAGGATCAAGAGTCCTACTAAAGTAAACACTGATCACGAGAATGGTAACTATTATTTAGGGATTACACTATTAGACTAGAGCTGTCCAAACTCAAAACAACTTGCACTGACATATTTTAAAATACATCGGTGCCCTTTGTTTCGCCTGAAAATGCACAAGTAATGTTGTTAGTTAGGCATGTTTGTTAAAACTTGTAAAATTTCCTAATTAAACTATTCCTGGTTTAAGATAATACCTGTCCAGGAAACCACACCGTATGATTTATTTCTCAGTAAGAGCTAATGTACATATAAAATAAAATCTAACTGGTTTGTAATAAGTGAAGATGGTAATGCTGTTTGTGGAGTTGTTTGATGATCTTCTTGTGAGATCTTAGAAAATCTGAGTAAGTCTGAGTCTCTTCTAAGTCGGTAAGTTGAGTTTCTGCTTGTTTTCTCTTTATTTCGGTTCGTGTTCATCTTTCATTCAGTGATTGTGTTTGTTAACAGCAGCTGTTCATCATTAACTCAATCATCACTTCATTATCTCATTAACTTCAACATTGGGTCTGTTTCTTTTACTCTTTGTAGTGTGGACACATTAAGCAGTGTTCTTTGACACCAATGATTTTTAAAGGGTTAAATGTGTAAGATATAAAAACACAGAATGCTAATGTTTTTTAACAGTCTGAAGGAGACCGTAAAAAAACATTATCTTAATGGCAACCAAGCTGCCAGTTGATTACTGTTATTTAACAGAATGTGCTGTTAAAAAACAGAAAACTTAACAGTCAAATTTGCATACATAAATATGTTAATTTCACACAGACATTAGAGAAAAGTCCTTGTATTTTGTTTTTTAAATCATGTGAACTTAAAAACTTTTCAGGGGATTTACACAAGATGATAATGTGAGAGATCTCTTAGTGTTTAATGTTTTGTTTTGTTAGGATTTGACTCAGTTTTTGGGTTACCATTGTGCTGAAGAGTAGTGTGGTTGTTTAGGTCAAGGATGGGCAGTAAATAATTGATGTTATGCTGCCTGTTGTTTTATTTTAAAGCAGTAACTGTGTAGTTTGCTCATGGTGAACTACATGAGATTTGTGTGAAAGTTTAAATGTTTGCAGTTCAATTTTAGAAGTAATATTTGTTTTCAGTGGACTCAAATTAATTAAGTTCACAATACTAACACCACCATGTAAATATATATAAATATATATTTATAAACTTGAATGGATCAGGCAATTGGTTTCCTAAATGAAATGAGTTGCTTTCACATTAACAAACATTATAACATTAACATACTGTTAAAATAGGAGAGCTGTAAATTAACGGAAGTAGAACTGTATTTTAACAGAGGCAGAACCGTAAAATAACATTATCTTGCTGGCAACCAAGCTGCCAGTTGATTACTGTTATTTAACCGCACAATTTTTTACAGTGTAGTCTGCTGCTTTTGTGTCAGAAATGTGTTGATTTCATAACAAATAGATTTACATTTAATACAGATGCATTAAAACAAGATTTTAGTATTTGTATTTGTCATGTTCTGAATAAAAAGTAGTTTAAAACCATTATTAACTGTCTGGTTTTTACAATTTTCATTCAGGAGCAAAAATCTGCCTTTAAATTTGACAGGAGTAAAGATTTGTTATTTATCATGATAATTATCGATATCGACTGATATGGAAAACATTTTCTCGATAATTTTTTGGGTCATATCGCCCAGCCCTATGTGGTCATATGGAAAGCATAGCATTCAATACTGTTCACGCAAGTCAGCACAGCTTAGGCTCAATTAGCAAACAATTACCAAGGTGGAAACACTAAGAGTCAAAATTGAACACACATCAATCAGATCCTTCAATAGATAGATAAAAGGGCCTGAATCTGTTCACTGAACTTTGGAACAATGGATCCACAGAGAAATTAAGGAATAGGTCGAGGAGAAGGAGGAGGAAGAGGAGGAGGAAGAGGAGAAGGGAAAGAATGAGGACGTGGTGAAGGAGGAGGAAGAGAATGAGAGAGAAGAATAGGAGAAGGCAAAGGAGAATGAAAAGAATGAGGACGTGGTGAAGGAAGGGGAGGAGGAAGTTGAGGAGGCAGAAGAGGAGGGAAAGAAGGAGGATGTCGTTAAGGAGAAAGAAGAGGAGGAGGCCGAAGAGGAGGTAAAGAAGGAAGACGTGGTGAAGGAGGAGGAAGAGGACATGGTGAACCAGGAGGGAGAGGACATGATGAAGAAATAGGTTGAGGGGGAGGGAGAGAAGGAGGCAGAAGAGGACGGAAAGGAGGAGGACGTGGTGAAAAAGGAGGAAGAGGACATGGTGAAGGAGGAGGAGGATGTGGTGAAAGAGGAGGAGGGAGACGAAGGGCAAGGTGAAAAGCAGTCTCAGATGAAATTCGAGCCACTCTAGTGAACATGTCCTTGTCCATGGTATGACTATGAGGGAGGCTGAGCAACGAGTGCAGCCTAATTTGAGTCGCTTCACCGTTGCCTCCATCTTTAGAGCCTTCAAGGAGGAAACAGATGGGTGTACTTACAGTAAGACTGCTCTGTACAGTAACTTTAGTGTGCATACCACTGTTGGACTATGCCACTGGAATAAAGAAATGCATCAAATTGCCTTCCATACATGTCTGAGGGTTTGGTTTTTCAGTAAGAGTGAATGGTTTTGAGTTTAGAGCTTCATTTTGACCTAAAAATATGATGTTTGAAGAATTGTGTGAGACGTTTTGCAATTGTGTTTACCGTTTTTAGAAAATGAGGCATCGTTTCAAGAAATGTGTTTAAGCAACTGAGAAAAACTGTAATATTTGTATAAAAACCCAATAACAATTAAACAAATACAAACTCACTTATATTAAAGGACGAAATGAAACCTATATTAACCAGCGTTCTTTTGTGAATATGCTTCCGTCATTGCCCTTCAGTGTTGCCAGATCCGCATAACAAAACCAGCCCAATGGCCATTTAAAATGAGTCCAAAAGCATCCCAATAATTATTCACAGCCCAAATACCATATTTCCATCCCTTCCATCTCTAGCTAGCAGAAAAACATCAACCTGCTAAAACAGTTTTAAAGAAGCCCAATACAAAACACTGCCGAAAGGCTCCGGACTGGGGCAATGCAGGTCCACTGGTCGCGCAGTAAGAGAAAGAAGCACCTAAAACGTGCAGCTCACGTTGTATGAAGAAAAAGTGCCTGGCTTTAAGCATGCAGCTCGCGCTGTATGAAGAAAGAGCGCCTGGCTTTGATTATAAGCACACCGCTAGCTGTATGAAGCGGATCAGGGACACAGCGCTTTTCAGATTAATGAGCTTTGTAACAAATCCGAGCATTTAAGGAAGACAAAGCAATCAACAAAAAGGTGAAAAACAATGTGTTTTTTTGAAACATAAACCACGTGAACACATTGTATTATACTAAATAGACAAAAGAACATTTTTAGCAACAAAATAGGTGCTCTTTAAATAAAGAGTGTATGCTAGGGGTGTGCGATATCTTGATATTCAAACTATGTCGATAAATTTTTAAAACTTTAAAAAAAAAATTTGACATATCGTATATATCGATATAATGTTTATATTAAAATCTGATTTCGCCACTTTGCCTTATCTGTGTGCTGTGCTCGCCCCCGCCTCCTTCCTTTTGTTCCCCCTCCCATCGCGTGATATCTCATTTAACATGGCGGCGCCCGTCACGGAATCAACACTGGCCACCACGAATAGATCTTCCATGATTCCCATTTACATGTATATTTTACAGTTTAAAACGGCTTAAATTCATTGTTGCGAGCGCTCAGCGTGCCCCTCTCTCTCGCGCGCGTTGTGTGAAGCGCTTTGACAGCGCGCGTCTCTCTCTCGTGACAGTGAAAAGGTGGCAGTGCTTTAATGTCCGTTTCTCCGTATACTTTCTTTTTCGCGTAAATGTCATCAGTCACGGATGTTACTGACAGAGAAGACGACTTATTTAGTTTATCATCATGACTAAACAAAGGTTAGCAGTGGTGCTTCACACACACAAACACACACGTTTTCTTGTTTTGAGAGCTATCTCTCTCCCTATGATGCGGTCTGTAGTTTTCTGTGTAATAACAACAACAGTGTTCTCTCTCATATTTAACCCATAACCTAAAACGCCAAAAATTCCAGGATAAATACCCTTATCTCCTGAGGGTTTTCAGAAAAATACTAAGAATTGTCAATGTCTATCAAAAAACTTAATATCTGAAGTTGAGTTGTTTTATTTTCGATAAAAAAAGACCTTGTGGATTTTGACATATTTGTTTTGCAGTAGTTTTTTGGGGAGAGTTTTTTCCAAGCAAAGCTATCGAGATATATATATCGGCTATCGAGATATAGCAAAATATACCGAGATATAATTTTCACTCCATATCGCCCAGCCCTAGTGTATGCATTGTTTTGCATATATTGATCAAAGGGATTCCTGTACAAATGCACGCCCGCCGACAGGGGGGGACAAACGGGTCTGTTGTCCCGGGCCCAGGGTGGGGTGGGGCCCAGAGGGGGGCCCAGAACTGGAACCTATGGAATAATTGATAAAAAATAAAGAAAATATTTGATTCATTTGTCGAAGTTCAGTACGCTCAAAATGTCCTGTCAGACTCAGCACAAGTCCGGTGCTCAGAAAAGAAAAGAAAAGAAGAAAATATAGGCCTTATAGAGGAAAATAGAATTCCTATATCCCCATTAGGAATCTGTGACCGCAGATATAGTCACTGCATCGCGTGTGTTTAGAAGTCTGTGCTGTTTGCTGTGAGGTTTTTATGAGAGAAAGCACAAACTATTTAATATATTTTATATGTAAAACTTGAATTTGAAATAAAACTTACCGCGGAGAAAATAATGAATTCGCTATCGTCTCTATTGCTAAGTGATGCGAAAATTATTTATTATTTCAAATCCGTTTACAAGATAAATATACATTGTGTTGTTAAACAGATGAAATTATCTTGATATAGGCTACATTCATTATGAGAAGCCTTTTCTTTTTACTGTTACACTGTAGACAGTAATATATGTAATTTATATAAAACTCTATGGTCGTGACAGCACATTGTCCATTATCTGTTGGTTCATGTTGGGCCAGTTTAATTCAGGGTAATCCTTTAATAAAATGTAATTATAAAATATTTTATTGTTTTGTAATATTCACAGCGCACATTCTCTCAGATCGTTTTAAAACATTTTTAATTATTCTGCAAAATTCCGCATAGATTTTGCAAAAGAAATCCGCAGAAATAGAAAAAAATAACTCCTTACACAGATTCCTTACACAGCTGTACTACTCTTGCAGCAATTAAAGCAGTTCAGATTTCTTTTAAATGGCAAAATAGTTATATTTCTTTTTTTATTTACATTTTAGAGTATTTTTGTTTGTTCCAACAAGCGTTTCGCAGCCTACAGCAAGTTGACGACATGTTTGATGAATTGAACTCTCAAATCAACACTTCACTTGCCTATAATAACAACTATATAAAATATATATTTTCAGCATATCACAGTGTTAGTTTAAACGTTTATTATCAACACACACTATTTTTAAAAAGCGGAGGCAGGTTGCTCTGCTGCTCGCAGCTGCAACGGGTGCAGAAATAAAAAAATGAAAAGGGCTATAGCTACAAAACGAAACGAAATAAACATGAAACGAATAAACATGCAACCTGCCTTATCTTACAACTTCGCTATGCATATATATATGTATTATAGATTATGTCTTGGATGCTGTTTGCATAGATTATGCGCAGTATCCAAGGTTTTAATCTAGTCCTCCATTAATATTTTTTCCCGGTGAGCTGAAGGTCCTGCTGTTAAATAAGCAACAGCTGCATTTTAAATGTGTGGCTGGCTGTGCTTATAGCGGACTCGTGCTATAGGTTAAAAGTCTTACTACGTTTGTTTTGCAATCATCGTCTGTCAAAATGTTATTTTAATTAAATTGAAAAATATAAAAAGATGGAGAAGCCTAAATAAGCCCGAGGTCCGCCCGCGTATCAGCTGTGACGTTAAAATTGGCCGAAACCCGACCTGAGGGGTGTAAAAAGGTCGGGTCGGGCTTGGGCTGAAATGCAGGGCTCTACCCTCAGTCGCATTCATTGAGAAAAATCTAATGCATGCTCATCATGAAAGCTCTTTACAAAATAATATCCCTCTGGGCTTTTGGTTCAAAGGCGTGCATGTTTGGAGAAATATTGATTGAGTTTATATGTTTACTTCAAATTTCTAAAGAGAGGAGTAATATTTATTCAATTTTTAGTCCAAACACAGCATAATATTAGCTGAAGTTGTTTTGCTGATATTTCCAATAGTCTGTTCATAATTTATACGTGATTATGATATTTTGTTTCAGTATACAGCGTCAGCGTCAAAAAAGTTTTTTTTTAAGGTAAGTGGTTGCAATCAATTTATTTAAGCTACATTTAAACAAAAGTTTTATATTTTATTTTACTTTACTAATCTTTTTGTTTAAATGTAGCTTAAATAAATTGATTGCAACCACTTACCTTAAAAAATGTATTAAATTCAATGAATATTTTTTTTCAGTGTACTACATTTAAAGGTGCAGTGTGTAAATTTTAGAAGCATCTAGTGGTGAGGTTGCAAATTGCAACCAACGGCTCAATCCACTGCTCACCCCTCGCTTTTGAAACGCATAGATAAGCTACAGTAAAACATGTCATCGTCAGAGACAACTTAGTAAAAAAAGTTTGTCCGTTAAACGTTTCTGTAGAAACATGGCAGCACAAAATGGCGACCTCCACGTAAGGGGACCCTCTGTGTATGTAGATAAAAACGTCTCATTCTAATGTAATAAAAACATAACGGTTCATTATAAAAAGGTCTTTATACACCCCTGATAATATAGTTTAGTATATTATTTTGCATTTCTGTCAAGAGATCCTTCTAAAAATTACGAAAAGCACCTTTAACTAAATGTTTTATACAATGTATAATATGCAATATTTGTGGGTCCTGAATCTGATAATGCCAAATCTCTTGTTACCAGTAAAAAGTAAGGGGTGGGGGGCCCTCTAAGATTATCTTGTCCCGGGCCCAGGCAAGACTGTCAGCTGGCCTGTACAAATGTATAACTTTTGTTCTTCATAAGCTATACAAAAAAGAGCCTGTGCAGAAGTGAATTCTATTCAGAGACGTTGCTAAACCACTTGCCCCAGTGTAAATCTACTGTGCCTCTGTATAAATCTCAAGTTCAAATTTTAACAATTTGCTTTAATCGTTAGTGTTTCATTTCCATTGATAATTGCGGCACAAGAAACCCCTGAATCTGTATGCATTGCAACCAAGTAATAACAAAATTCACTTTACAAAACAATTAACCGAGATGCACTGAAACTGACGCAGAAATCCATGTCCAGGCGCTGCCAAGTCCGAGGCCTTCAGGTGGAGTAAAGAATTAGGCTACTTTTATACCATTTCTACAAGCTGATTTTTTTCAGACTAGTTAGATTATTTTGGGCTAGTTTTAATGACCATTGGACAGAAATACTTTAAATTTATTACTGGTTTTGTTTCGCGGATCTGAAGTTACACAGAAGTTAAGGTGACAGTTAGGGATGGGCAACTCGATTGCTCAAGTACTCGAACGTAGCATCGATGATCGACCACAAAAACGATGATCATGTGGGTTTATTTATTTATTTATTATGGATATGGTGGCATTTGGAAGGCTGGTTAGCATTACAAGCGCATCTGATAGTAAAGACTGGGTCTGGAGATGTGTGTTTGATGTCGTGTCGAGCTACGCATACCGGTGTATGACATCAGTAATGTTACCATGCGTGATTAAAAAATAAACAGATAATTCTGCGCACCGGCGCCGCAGCAACCCGCCGATCCCGTGAAGCCGGCCACACCTCACATCACTGAGGCACTATGGTTTAAAAGGATGCCGTGATTTTCGGAAATACAGTCAGTCAGGTGCAAAATGTACAGTGTTGAACTCTTGCATTTTATGCAGATAGATACAATTTGTACATTTATGGTTGTATAAAAGCTTAATATTATGCAGAGTGCGTCATGTAGAAAGCGCTTCGGTTTGTGTTTATTAACCCTTTAGTTTCACTTCATCAAGCAGCTATTCCTGTAAGGGGTTTATTTTATAAACATTTAATTCATTAATAGTGTAGTATGTGTTCATTGTTCTCTCATAGTTTCTTCAAAATTAAGTTTTATTTGAGTGTTTTCAATAAAAAATATTTTCATTTTCGCCCCGCCCCTTTGATTGCTCCGCCCCCAGTTAATCAAGTACTCGTTCTTCAGACCTATGGATTAATCGGAATGAAAAAATGACATAAATGCACATCCCTAGTGACAGTACATGGTTTAGGTACTGTATATGTAT
This sequence comes from Paramisgurnus dabryanus, assembly GCF_030506205.2. Classification (NCBI taxonomy): domain Eukaryota; kingdom Metazoa; phylum Chordata; class Actinopteri; order Cypriniformes; family Cobitidae; genus Paramisgurnus; species Paramisgurnus dabryanus. The sequence continues at coordinate 16,116,439 of NC_133360.1, read as the reverse complement.
GAAAACATGATAACTGTACTGTCTTTGATTTTGTATGATATGAATCAATCTTTCAGATATGAAATTAATATATAATTCACTACCTCTAGTTTAGGACATTACATAAACAGTTGACAGTAACTATATTGCTGAGATCCTCAGCATTTTAAATGTATACCTGTTAGTGTTGTCAAAAGTACCGGGTCTTCGGTGCCAAGCCGATACTAAAAAATAAAAGAAATAAAAGTCTACGGTACCAGCTAGGTTTTTTTAAGTACCGGAACAACCGCGGAACCGGGTCCATCCGGGTCTACCCGGAACGAATGCGCCGTTTGACAGGTTGTCAGTCGGAAACTTTTCATAGACGCAACAAGAAGACGTGAGCGATGCGAGTCGCAACGCAGGTTCACTGAACTCCACAAAATCATTTAAAGATGTGCAGAGTCGTGTTCCTCGCTTACAGAAATACTTTAGATTTAAAGAGAACGAGTGAAGTGTCCGGATAAAAGGAGGAAAAACATTAAAGGCGTTGGCTGGATTCATTAGAGTTCAAGCAGGTGAGCTTCAGTTTTATTGCATTTGCATTATGAGTGTTGTAGCATTTTAATGTTTGAATGAAATAAACCCCCGTTTGTAAACTTAATAGTAAGTACAGTACCAGCGGGGCTAATGCTCATTCGGTCAGGTGTTCTTATTAACCTTTTAATGCTTTAAAAACTTTTACATGGGTAAAATAAATGAGAAAACATGTTTTCTCTTTTTGATGAAATGTATATACAAAATTTTTGTGTTAGAAAGTAATGAATGTTCGTCTAGCAATGTATGTCGTTTTATGCATGCAGGTACTTAAATCTATTTAGTATTTTGTAAATGTAATATCTCAGTTTTGTTATTTAAAAACAGCTATTTAGTGTCAGTCATCTAATGTTGTATATGCATCTATGTTTAACCAGTTGTCTTACTGAAGTTTTTTGTATTTGTCTTTTAAAGCATCAGAGGATGATGTTTATCAGCATGAAGGACACCAGCAAACACACACAGACAACAGCTGCTAAAACCTTTCAGCAACAAATGCATTTTATACAGAATGGCAATGCTTTTATATGATTATTTTATAATAACATGTAACTTTATTAATAAAATTGTGTTTAATTTGCATGTTTTGTGTTTTGCTTTGGTACCGAAAATGGTACCGAGAACTGTAAATTTGTACTGGTATCAGTACCGACTACTGAAATTTTGGTACCGTGACAACACTTATACCTGTTTACCTTTCCTAATACTTGTTGCAGTGTATGTAAGGTGGGTTAAGCAAGCGTTGTGCTGCTCACTTCTGCATGCAGCAAGCTTTTAGAAAAAAGTGAGAGAAGTAATAGGCCCAGTAAAGATTTATGTCTCGCAAAACCCCTAATTCTATTTGTGTTTAATACACTAAAGGAGGCAGTATGTCATATCTCAGAGAGGTGTCACTAACTGGAACAAACTAATTTGCACTACTGTGTTTTCAAAGTTAAAGAAAAGATCCCCATCTTTTAGTATTCGTTGCTTTTTCCTTTTGTGCTGAACCCGTACCGAATCGTGACCCCTGAATTAAAGTATGTACCGAACTGTGACTTTTGTGTACCGTTACACCCCTACTAAATTTGTAATAAGTACAGTGTGTCTTGAGCGTACCATACCTCGCTCTCCTTTTCCGTTTGACCTCTTGACCTTTTTCTTTTCCTTATTTCTTTTTTTGCTTCTATTTTTGTGATTCTTCTTTTTACGCTTCTTTTTCTTCTTGTCCTCATCTGAAGAGTCAGACGTAGAGCTAGAGCTGGAGTCAGAGCTTGAATCAGTGCTGGAGTCAGTGGTAGTGTCAGTGCTGGAGTCCAATTTTATGGCCTGTGGCTCCTCATCTTCAGTGGCCATCTTCTCAATATTCCCTTCTGTAAAATGATAAGTTTAACATTTAGTGCATGCAAATAATTAAGTCACTAGATCAAGATCACTAATCCAGTTAATCCTCAAAATGGTACAGTTATGTTGTGACAGAAGTATTTTGAAGCCTACACAGATTATGGAGAGCCATCTGCTCCACCTGTACAAACCTTGTTCTTCTGCAGACTTCTCTTCAAGCTGCTTCTTGAGAAAGTCATTTTCCTCCTCCAGCTCATTCACTCGAGACTGGAGCATCTCTGCCTTCTGCTTCCAGAGAATATGTTGTTTGACAGGCTTGAGACTATCCACCTTACCAACTGCAAAATATGTCAAATACAATAAGATAAATTATGAAGATCAATGTGGTAGAGGGGCCTAACGCCTGTTTCACACATACTGTACTCTGTATGCAGTGCGTTTGCATTGCGTAACTTTTAATGTGCCCACACTGCAAAAAATTATTTTCTTACTTAGTATTTTTGTCTTGTTTTCAGTAGAAATATGTAAAAAATGCTTTTTCTTGATGAGCAAAATGACCTAAGTAAAGAAGTCTAGTTTTTAGACAAATAATATAAAATTTAAGTGAAATTGACCTTAAAACAAGCAGAATTATCTGCCAATGGGGTGAGAAAAAAATTGTGAAATAAGATTTCTTTTTTCTTAAACACTTAAAGGGGAATTCCGCCCTAAAACGGAATTTAGGGTGTTTTTTCGTTGTTAACGAGTCAAACTTTCATTTAAAAGCATATTTATGACTAAAGAGCAACATTTAAGATATTTAAGATTTTCGTTTTCTGGTAAACTGGCCTTTGAATGGGAGTGAATAGGGCATGTCGATTGAGCGCACAAAATCTCTATTTTTACAACACTAAGGAGGCTCGACACAACGTGATACTTTACTCGAAGTATCACGTGGGTCTCTACACATGAACGCGAGCATTGAGAACATTGTTTGTGTACACAGATTTTAGTAAAAGCGAAAAGTTTGGAACAACTTACCGTGCTGTTAAACTGCGTCCCGCCGCCATATTGCCAGTCATGAGCAATCGATTTCAGAATGCGATTGAATGGACTCCATAGGACAATACTTTTCAACTACAGGGTCAATATTGTTTTTCACTTGAGACAAAACAACAAATTATCCGTGCATTTATATGGAACTATGCTTTAGGAGCTATCCATCTTTACTCTCCTTCCTCCTTATGTCGCATTCTGAGATCGATTTCTCATGACTGGCAAGATGGCGGCGGGACGCAGTTTAACAGCACGGTAAGTTGTTCCAAACTTTTCGCTTTTACTACAATCTGTGTACACAAACAATGTTCTCAATGCTCGCGTTCATGTGTAGAGACCCACGTGATACTTCGAGTAAAGTATCACGTTGTGTCGAGCCTCCTTAGTGTTGTAAAAATAGAGATTTTGTGCGCTCAATCGACATGCCCTATTCACTCCCATTCAAAGGCCAGTTTACCAGAAAACGAAAATCTTAAATATCTTAAATGTTGCTCTTTAGTCATAAATATGCTTTTAAATGAAAGTTTGACTCGTTAACAACGAAAAAACACCCTAAATTCCGTTTTAGGGCGGAATTCCCCTTTAATTCAAGTAAAATTTTCTCACCCCATTGGCAGATATTTTTGCTTGTTTTAAGCACAAATTCACTTAAATTGTATAGTTTTTTGTCTAAAAACTAGTATTATTTTCTTAGGTAATTTTGCTCATCAAGAAAATACATCTTGATTTAAGACTTTTTAGATATTTCTACTGAAAACAAGACAAAAATACTAAGCAAGAATGTCATTTTTTGCAGTGCATGTTAACAGGTTAATATGGAATAATGTGTGGATCTTTGAATGATTGTAAGAATACATTTCCTTTAAATATAATGTTTAGTCATATATAATGTTTTTAGAAAAAATGTTTTTTTCACTTGTTATTGAGCTTAGACTTGTTTGTGCAGTTATAACAGCGTGTTTGGTGCATTTATAAAATAGTTTATTTCAGTAATATTGCTGTTTTTCTGGTAATAATACAGTTTTTTTTTTTCGATTGCTAAACGACAGTGGGCACAACTGGAGTCACATGTGCAAAACTCCAACTACAGTCTGCACAAAAGCAGTTCATTTGGACCAAACTCTAGTTCGTTTTTCATTGCTTGAACATAGTTTTCAAAACTCTACACACTTATCCCATGACTTTAACCACAACCTGCACAACATTGTGGATTTCCAGCACTTTGTTCAAATGCTAACACACTGCTGTCAAAACTGTGAACCACACATTCAAAAGAGAATTGATTTCAGCCTTGTGCCCAATAGAGGAGTTTTTCTCTGCCTGGAGGTGGTAAGAGTTTGAACAGCACCCACATGACTAAATGTCTCTTTTGGAAGCCATGCATGCCGGATGTAAGGACACGAGCCCAGAGTACTGCCAGGGATGGATAAGGCACTCCAGAAGGTTCTTCCCCAGGTGCATGGCAAGAGACAACATTAGATGTGATCAGGGGCGCCGTAAGGGGGGGGGGGGGGTTAGGACGATTCTAAGGGCCCATGAACTTTTGAGGGCCCCAGCCAAGGACTGTGCCGCACACGCAACCCCCTTAAGCTGAGCCCTCTTAGCAACCCCCATCTTTACTCTGCGTTTCAGCGCCATCTTCAATCCACGGTCTCACAGTGCGCATGAACTTCAGAAGAGAACAAGGTGTGTGTATTTACTGCTATTTGCTATGATATCTGCATATGTGCACTTCCTTACTATAAATGCAGTTCACACAATGTGACGCTGGAGCAATACAATGCAGTTTTCTTTCCAATGTAAAGCCTTCGCTCTGTTAACCCCAGTTTAAAAAAACCCAAGGGGATTTACGTTCGCTGTTTTGTGTTATGATTCTAATGCGAAATCAGCCCTTATAGACCCTTTTACAGTTGGTAAACATTGTGACGTATTTGTGTGGGCGGGGCTTAGCTGGAGGCAGAAAGAGCCGCCGAGGCTATGTTGACAAGCTTAAACTAGCACGTTTTAGGAGGGATTTATTAAACATGGATGCAGAAAAAGTTTCGGATCAGTCCGAATATGTACAGTCACTGATTCTGCGGGACCGTGACAGGTATTTTTGTAAATTAACTCTTGCGATTTTAACCAGGTTTTAGATATTTCCTAGACAACATATGAATTACTTTCAGGTGGATTTGGGTAATTTTGTCTAGGTTTACTGTATGTAACCTATCACTGGGCTAACTATGATTAGCAATGTGGATTATTGTAAGGGTGTTTTCACATATACACTGGTTAGGTCGGCCCAAATGACGTGTCGCTCCGAGTACGGTGCGTTTGGGTCAGTGTGAACACAACAGCCGCACTCGGGTGCGCACTAAACGACCGCTCCGAGACCGCTCTAAACAGGTGGTCTCGGAGCGGCTGTTGCCGAACTCTGGGGCGACCCACCTGTGGTGTGAACACTGCTGGACCTCGGGCCGAACCAAATACAGGAAGTTCTCCACATGTTTGAGCCACTGGGCTTTCGTTGTGACGTGAGCCGGGTGTTATATTGTGGGTTAACAACAAACAAGCCAATCCTGGTCCGTTGCATAGAGATTCGCTGTCTCCTTTACGTTTGAGCTGATGATTTTATAAATGCATAGCTGTCCTCCACACACAAATAGTGACATTACGGGCTTTTTAGCAAACGGCTCCGTGAGAAAGGCTGTAATAGAACAGCTACGCAATTTCGCGTTAAAGCAAAGAAACTTCGCAAAGACGTGCATCGTTTATCTCCACATCTTGATAGCTGCGCTCTTCCTGTCAGGCTGGTTGTCGTGGAAACGTGGGGGTGGTCATGAGACGGTAAGAGCTGTCAGAGACCAATGACAGCGCTGACCGTTGTCACATGGTGTACGGTGCAGCATTTCGAGTAAAGTAAAAAATATATATATGTGAACACGGACCGCACTAACTGAAAAATGATACAATGTATTTTGGTGCGCTTCGAGACCGCACCACGGTGCGCACCAACATATGTGAAAACAACCTAAGAGACTATTCAAACGATGGCATACACATCTATCGTTGTATGTTTGTTTAACATTTAAGCTAAACAATAGCGCGGTTGGCGACTTTTCACCTATAAAACAGAAACTTGCTGATTTATACTAGATAAAACCAACACAACAGTACATATGCATAGATTATTTTACCTGATATGAAGTGTGCACTGCAAACAAGAGTATTATTTATGATCGTCTCCGTCTAGTCTGTACGCCGTATTGCATTCAACCACAATTGTCTTCTTGATTTCTGTGAAGAAATGTCTGCCGGGATCCGGTAAAAATTTATTTTTGAACCAAAAGTGCGGTTCCTTCTAATCTGGCAGCCAAAAACACAACAAGATGACATTTTAAAGTCAAAAACTCAAACTTTTAGCGTGCCGGCTATGAGTTCCTACTTATTTTTTGCCTCCAGCTAGAGCGGTGACGTCACAGTGACGTGGGTGATTAAGGGGTCTATAAGCTGTTTTAATTAACGTAGCCCGTATAAGCTAATTAACATAAACTAGAAATGTGATCGGTTACACACCAGGCCTGGCAAACTCGATTCCTTTTAAGGATCCGGGTTATTGTGAGTCACTCACTAAAGGGATCCGGGTTGTGTGATTCACTTGAGTCATTTGAGTCAGTATTGCTAAATTGCCAAGGAAACTCAGTACAGACCCACTTGTAACCGGCTGATCCATGCGACTCGAGATTCTCAGAGCCGGAAACATTGCAGACTCGCAGACCATGGACATGAGACTCGCTCTACAGATCCACTTACCGGCTGATTCGCGTGGATCAGCCGGAGCCGGTTAGTGGATCTATAGAGTGACTGAAGTCTCCTCAAAAGCAAATACATAACAAAAGCCTTTCACTTCTGAAATAACATGCTTATAGGTTTTAGGTATGGTGTGTATGGTCGACCATTTAAAAAAGAAGCCTAATAACAATAGCATAATAATATAGAGAACATATAGGAAAAAAACTGATCCGCAGGTCTCTCGAGTTTGCAATGTTTCCAGCTCTGGGTGAGAATCTCTGGTCAGTTCTCGCGCAGATCAGCCGGTTACGAGTGGATCTGTAGTGTGAGCGAAGTCTCATCAATAATGTTGAAAGAGGTTTGTGTGTGTGGTGGCGCTGTTAATGGTTTTACATTGAATTGTAGTAGGACTCAACTAAACCGGGTTAATGACACTAGAGACTCGCGACTCATGAGTTAATTTAAAGATCCGGGTTAAAGATCCGAGTGAGTCACGACTCGAACAGGTC